>NC_086291.1:33311106-33612088 GCF_963924245.1 Chroicocephalus ridibundus | reverse complement strand
TATGGGGGCGGTTACGTACAACGTTGAGTCAAGAATTTCAGCAGGGCTGAGGGCTTCTGTTAGTGATGGTTGACGCTGTGCAGATTTTGGGGATGGTGAGGATCTCACCAGGTGGCTGGAGCACGTCAACTTCTCCACGTCTGAACCTGGTTGAAGAAACGCTGAATGGCTGAGCCTCCTCTTGCCAACGGACTGAAGGAAGCTGTAACTCGCTTCAGTCAACAGGTGGCCATGGAAAATGGGCCATAACGAGCTCACTTGGTGTTGCTCACGAAGATAATACTTAAAAGCAATGATTTAGGAGTTGTGCTTGACCTGAATACTTGAATGGGTATGGTATTAGCAGAACTTGAAGTGGGTAAAAAGTTTTCTGGTCCACTGCAGCGTTACTGTAAGTGGAGAAGCATGAGAAGGTGTTTGTTTCTGGAGGCACCTCAGGTGCTCGTTAATAAGAATTTTAGTAACGTGAAAGATGACAAAGCTATTGGCGGAGGTCTGCAGCGGATGGAGTAGCAGTATGTAATGAAGAGGGCAGGAGAGCAAAATGCTGCTGCTGAGAGCTTGGTGACCTGGGCCCCTTTCCTTGCAGTCCTCGGGGTGGGGAAGCGGTGGCCTGGAGGAGGACGAGGGGCTGCTTTGTCAAATCTGCCGAGCCCTGGCTGAAACCCACCTAGGTGAGCCCCCTGGGGCTGGGGGAGGAGCCGCCGGCGGGTGCTGAGGGACTTTGCTCCCGCTTTTATTTTTTTTATTTTTTATTTTTTTTATTTTTTGCTCTTTGGAATAACACGCTCCGTTCTGGCCTGCAATCAGGGGCATGCTGAGAAGTTAGCTTGGAGCGCATTCAAAAGCGTGATTAAAGGTTCGTTGGGAAAAGTGCCACGCAGCCAGGGACCCGGTATATTTGGAGTGCCACGGGGAGGTGACTTGATCTCTGGCTCTTAAGTGCTTGTAGCATCCCTAGGGTGAGGACTTGGCCCATCCTGCCCGAGCATGAGGAGGACGGCGTGCTTTTTCGCGGAGGTGGGAAGGTGCAATCCAGATGATGGAGCGGAGGACCGTGCTGCCGGGTTGCCCACCCAGGGGCTCTGGCCCTGTTGTGCCTCTCTCCAAACCCTCCTGATCGGCTGCAGCTTTCGGATACGGAGCAGGGGTGGATCTGGGGAGGTACCTCGGCTGTGGGAGGAGGTAACTGGGCAGCGCAGCAGGAGCATCCTTGGTCTGGTCCAGCAATGGCACCCCAGGGCACTTGTTTGGGTTGGCTTTCCCCTACACGTGGACACCGAAGAACTTTGCAAACGCAGGCTATTGCAAGGAGCTAATTGACTTTCCATCATCTCCTCCGGTCGTTTTGCGAGCGAAATGACTAAAACGCAGCCGCCGGCTTCCCAGTAAACAATGAGCAGTTGGTTTCACATGGCTCCCTGTCAAAAATCCCAAACTGGAAAGGCAGGAAAACAAACAATCAGATCAGAAAGAAATGGGTTTTTGGCACCGGTTCCCTCCGTGTTGACTGGGCTGTGAGACAGACCCTGAGAAATGGCTCAGATTTTAGTCAAACAGCTCAGACACGAATAAGGGTGTGTGCTTAAATCCAGGCGCCTGCAGTCAGAGAGGAGCGGAGCAAGGGTATGGGTCTCTGCGTGCTTTCCAGATGGCAGATACATTTTAAACACAGGAGGCGTAGTTATACCCTGGGTACCGAAGCAGAACAAGTGCCAGGAAAATACATGCTTCGGTTAAAAGACGGGAGTCTGGAAATCAAGAGCAGCGCTTGTTTTTGTAACCAGAATATATAAACTATGGGTCTCAGGTGGAGAAGCAGCGGCATCTCCTCCGCGGGCTCAGCTTTCCCAGTGACAGGTTGGGGCTGCCGCCTCTCTTAGGTCATTAACCTAATTGCCAAAAATTGGCTAGAGCATCCTGGGGGAGACTTGTCCGTATTTTTTTCTCACAGTCTGCAATAGCTCACTGGGTGAATGATAATTTTTTTTTTTTTAAACAGAAGACAAAATTAATGTTTCTCAGTCATCCCATTCAGAGTGCAGCTTCCTTGTGATACGGCTGCCCAGACGCATGGTCCCCGAAAGGGAGAGGTCTGTGCTTTTGTTATTTTTCTGCACTGTTATTTTTCTGTTGCAGCACAGTTTCGGAAGTTTCTGTTACTGAAAAGTTTGGAGTTGGTGTTTTGTCTTTTTTTTTTTTTTTTTTTTTTCCTTCCAGTGAGGATTGTCAGTTTTGGAAAAGTTCCTGCTTTGGGAAAGTTTAGTCTCGCTTTACATAAACACCCTGAGATTTAGGCCGTTTTCTCCCTTTCAGTCCTTTTTACAGTTGTTGATATTATTGTGAGAGAGTAAATATCATTAAAGACATCTCAAGTTTCATGGGCTTTTCTGTTGTTAAACAGAAGTGTGTATTTTGGCATGTGTCCCTGGGGAACAAACCTTAATGGAGATATTGAGGGGGGGGGAGGCGGAGGGGGGAGATGGCATTTGGCATTTGCGGGAAAGTGCTTTTTTTTTCCCCCACCCTGAGGCAGTTTCGCAGGTTGCTGAGAGTTTACCAGCCGGGAAGCCGTGCAGCAACCCTCACCCAATTTCTCTTCCTTGTGGCAATTGCAACCTCCTCTCTCCCAAAGAGCAGCACTCGCTCGCCATGGAGGTCCATGGCTTTCTGGTGGGTCTCCCCAGCTCTTGCCGCCCGACGGGACCAGCCGGACCACTTGGCGGCTCGCCCTTCCAGCAGCTGGGTCCGAGGTTTTGCTAAATATACACGGCTCCGTTGTTTTTCTGGCCCGCGCTTCATGTCCTCTTGTCTCCTCAGCTCTGTTTAAAATACACACGTGCCTATTTAGCAGGAAAAATACACGGATCGCCTTGGAAGCCATTCTGAGCATGAAACTCAAGAAATGAGGCACGTGGCTAACAAAACAAGGAGCTTTCTGACCCAGGTGAACCTACTCAACAGATAGTGATTGACCCAGAGGGAGTGCAGGGTTACCCCACGCCATTAATCCGCCCTGGGAAGCAGAGGGTGGGTGATGTCCTCCTGCCGCGGCTCCTCTGGCAGGGAAGGTGGTACCCGATGTGGTCCCTGATGTGCTGTGGGTCCTAAGACCAAGACAGACAGAGGTGGGGAAAAAAGCTGGGTGCTCTCTTGCCCCAGGCAGGGCAGGCTGAGATGCTGCCTTACCTGCGACACCGCGGGCATGGCAGAACGCAGAGCTGGGATAACCTGGGTGGGGGACGCGGAGCAGGGCTGGGCATGGGGGTGGTCTGTATCACCCCCAAAAAAGCTGCCGGTCCCCTCATGCTTGGCAGAAACCAGTGCAAAGCTGGCTTGAACCAGCCACTGAGTGCTAAAAACCAAGGGCAGGAGCATAGCTTGCACAGGATCCCTTCCCCTGTCTCAATCTGGGAGCTTTATCCAGACCCACCTCATCGCTGTTTGTCTGACCTGCTCTCGAATCCCAGCAGCTCCCCAGCTGTCCATCGCAAAGCTTAAATAATCTTTGCTACCAAGTTGGGTGTGTTTTGTTTTTGTTTTTATTTTTTTTTCCTAGTGTCTAATCTACAATTTACAGCCCATTAGTTCTTGTCCTGTTCCCTGTGGGGATGCAGTGCAATTTATTCCCGCACCCTTTGTAGCAACCTTTTACATAATTGAAGACTGTTATCATATCTCTTCTGACTTCCAGACTAGACAAATCCAGTTCTTTTGGGCTTTTCTCCCCCCTTCTCACCCCCCCAGCATGTTGTGTTTTGCTGCCCTTTGTAGACTCTCTTTACTGCCCTCTGAACTGTCTCCTATTAGTCCACGTCTGAAGTGTTTGTGGCTGTATATGCGGGAAGGAGGAGGAGAAAAGCTAGTTAGGCTCTTGTGCTGCGTGGAAGGAAAGTAATATTAAAAAGCTGGAGGTCCTTGGGGTTACTCTTACACGGTGCTGTTACAATGGGAGTAAGTGAAAATAGATCAAGCCCAGGCAATGTCTGCAAATGAAACGGTGCCGGGTTTGGGCAACGGGCTTGGATGCCCCTGAGTGCTTCCACAAAGCCTGGGGTTGGATGCTTCTGGATGTAAAAGATGCTCATTTCTGTCTAGCCGGGCTTTACAGATCTATGTTGGGGTTTTTTTTGGCTCTTTCCAACCAGCGCCTGGGGCTGCTAACCCGCACCCCGGGCGCTCGCCTTGCCTTCGTACGCTTGCACGGCCGAGGGAGGCTGGGGCGAGCTCCGAGCTTGCAGGGAGAGCCGCCGGCGGGTGGGCGCCGCTGCCTCTGCTGCTCGCTCCCCTGAGATGACAGCAGCTCAGCGCTGGGATGTTGGCGCTGCTCCTGACGCCGTCTCTCCATATTTCATTCCTGTCTCGCCTGGGTGGTGGGAGGAGACGCTCAGCTTCGTCTCCGCGCCGATCGGGATTGTCTTTTCTTTCGGGATGGGGAGGCTGATCTGCACTCGTGTCTAATCATCCGCGGAGCTGGCAAAATCATTCACGTAATGAGTTCTCGGGGAGAGCCTCGCTTCTCCTCCCCCTCCCACCGCACGAGCCGGGAGCTGCCTTGTCCCGGCACCTTCCAGGGAAGGCAGGAGGAGGGATGTGTGGAGCCGTGGGGATGGGGAGAAGGAGACAGGCGATGAACGGTGAACCCCCAGAGTTCAATTACCCCTAGCTCCCACCACGAGCAGGTAACCATGGAGACATCTGAATCCAAGGCATCACCAGTCCCCAAGTAACAGCACGTATATATATATTTATTTAAATAAAGACCTTGGGCTTGTCACTGGGAAAGCTGTCCGCCGCTGGGGTTGTCTGGGGTGCAGGGGCAGGGTTTTGGGGGCATGGTGCCTTGCAGGGCTGTGTGCAAGGGGGTGGCAAACCCCACTCCTCTGGGGGGCCAGAAGGACGCAGTGTTAGGGGGTGCATTTGCATCTCTACCAGTGTCAGCTCGTAGCAGTAAACGTAGGAGAAATGGTGAGGAATAGGCCCTCTGGCAATAGTATTTCCCTTCTGTACATGCCAGGATGGTCTCACATGGGCTGGATTTGGGATACTGGTGCGCAGCGTCCTGGCAGAGGTTTGAGGGATTTCTGTGCATCCCAAAGAGGTTGGGTATTTACAAGTTTTCTTTGTGGCCCCTCCTGGAGGTGCTGGCAAAAAGAAGCGTGCTGGGGCAGGAGCGTGTTCACCGAGCGTGTGAATGAACGGGAGTGCAGGAGGAGACGTTTAAATGAAGCAGTTTTCTCCAGGATTTTCTTCCCTTAGCTTCATTCAGATTTAGGGATGAAGGTTTTAAAGAGACAGCACCCCGGCTGGGTGGCACAAGCGGGCATCCCTGCGAGGGGGTGGCTGGGTGCCCAGCTCTGCCGCGTCCCCAGCCCCGGAGCTGCCAGCGAGGCACTGCAGAACCATGCAATGTCTTGGTAAAGCAAAAGTCACGTAACCTGTCCCCAAACGGTCTGGTGCCCTGACTCTCTGGGGTGATGCGCACCCATGATGCCACTCATGGCTGCCCCACGGGGGTGAGGTACGTGCTGGGGAAGGGGCTGTGTGCCATTCGGTAGAACACGCTGGGGCTCAGTGCAAGGACGGGGGCAGCTTTGGGATAGCGTTATCAACACGGCCAGTGTCTGGTCCTGGAAGCTTATGAAGTCCAGGATGCTCCTGGGCACTGCCAAGCGGTGCAGGTTTGCTGGGATGCTTTGCAGTGCGGTGGAAGGAGAGGGGGGTTGGGCCGTGGGGGCATCCTGCCCACCCAGACAACCCCCTTGCCAAGGCTGCAGTGAAAAAATCAGCGACGATAAGCTTTTGGGGACTCCCGTGAGAGCCAGCTGGGCTTGTGCTGAGCTGTGCCATGCTAGGACTTCTCCCTGCATGTGCTAAGGGGGAATATAAAAAGAGCTGCGTGCTGCCTTAGTCCAGCTGCCCCTCAGCAGCATCACCGGGCAGCTGTGGCAGTGCTCATTGACTGAAATGGAGAGAGCCTGTGTCACCTCTAGCTCCTCCACCCTGCACCTTCAGGTCCCATCATCCGTGGGTGCTGCTCGGGGTGTCCGTGCAGGCAAAATGAAGCAGCAGCAGGGATGCACCTCTGCAAACTGGGCTGCAAACGCTATTTAAGAAGAGGTCTTGAATGCAATCCCTCCCCACTGGCAGCCCTCGGCTGCTGTGGGGTAAATCTCTGGCTCATCTGGAGAGTCATATACCTCCATGTCCCTTGTCCCCACACCTGCCCTTGCTTTGGCTGCTGGTTAAGAGGAGACCTCCTATCAGAGAAATGGTATCAGGCAGGGAGCGCAGGGTTTTATTTTGCATGGTTATGCGGTGGCTGGAAAACCCAGCTTTATATGGGAAGAGCTTTGGAGGTCTCCGTATCCAGGGAGCAAGGTGTGTGCAGAAAGGGGGAGACCCAGGCTGCAAAAGGGGTTGGGGAGCACCAACACCGGCTGGCGACACAACGCTGGGGGGGTCCTCTGCCACCAGTCCCCTGCCCCAGCGTGGGACAGAGCTGCTCAAATCAAACCCGCTGAAGCAGCTGGGTGCAGGTTTCTGGGTGCAGGTTTCTGGCTGGGCGGCTGAACCTGGGGTGGCCGAGCTGGCCTGGCTGGGCAGAAAGCGGCTGTTTGCTGGGTTGTGCGTCCCCTTCCTTGCTCCCGGTGTGTATGCAGGGGGGTGTGTATGTGTGAAAGGTGTCTCTGTGTGTGTGTGTGTGCGAAGGTGGGTGTATGTGTGAAAGGTGTCTCTGTGTGTGTGTGTGTGCAAGGGGGGGTGTGCCCGGACAGTTCCCGCTCTGTTTTGGCGGAGCTCGGCTCCTTCTCTCCTTTGTTATCCCCTGTCTGCCCCTTCTGGTATATGTGCGAGTTCCCTTTCTCCGATTGTCAGAAATTTCTTTTCCACTGTGTGGGCAGGAGACAGATTTTAACTGTCTCTATTTTCTCCTCTTTTTTTTTTTTTTTTTTTTTTTTGTATTTCGTTTTATCCCCCCTCCCCCTTCCCTCTCGCATTCCTTCCTTCCTTGCTCCTCTTGTCTCCCCCTCCCTCCTTCCCCTCCCCTCCCTCCCTTTCTCCCTCCCTCTTCCCGGCTCTTTTTCTCCTTTTTCTATTACAAATAATGTCTCTGGAATAATATCCCGACCTCGCCCAGCTCTCCTGCAGGAGCCATGCCTCTATTTCCAGGTAAGCGGTGGTCAGCGCTGGCTGCTGGCGGGGATGGTGGCCCTGGGGAGCTCCCACTCGCTCTCCCAAAGTAGACAAATGCTGTCGCCGTGGGGACATCGCGTCCCCACCCCCCAACTCGCTGCTACCTGTTGGGGACGGCCGGGAGCCGGCAGTCCCCGCCAGCTGGGGCTCTCTTCCTCCTCCTCCTTTCCTTGAGCGGTTCGATCGCGGTGGACATCTCCTCCCTTCCATTCTCCGCCGGCTTTTGTCTCATCCTGGCCGCCGGGGATGCGCTGAGCTCCGGGCGCACGTTGCTCCGCCGCTTCGGGGAAGGAGGACGGGGGAAGGAGCCGGCGGCAGCCAGCGGAGACAGGTGGGGCTGGGGGGGCGGGGGGGGAGTCCGGGGAGGCGCGGGGGGGGGGGGGGGCTCTCCTCCCCGCCCGGGAGGATGGAGCAGCTCTTTGGGAGGGGAGCCCAAGTTTGAAGCCCGACTCCCCGTTTCGCACCTTCCCGAGGGTTTCTCGGCGGCTCTGGGGTTCGGGCCGTGCCTGGGAAAGCAGCTCCGCTCTGACAAAGTTTTTATTAAGGTAGCCTAGGAGCGGCGGGAGCCTCGGCGCTCCGCTTTAAGGTGGCTCGCCGGCCGAAGGAGGGGGGCCGGGGGCGGCCGTCGGGGGCCCGGGCGGCCCGACCGGGCGGCGGCTGCGGAGCCGGGCTCGGCTGGTGGGGCCGGGGCGTCCCGCTGCCCTCGGGAAAGAGCAGTGGGGGTGTGTGTGTGCCGGAGGGCTGCCCTGCCTCATGCCCCCGATGGGGTGGGTGAAGCCGGCTTCGTGGGGGGTGTAAGCCCTTTGTCTTCCCCCGCCTCGGGTACCCCAGAGGTTTGAGCGCCTCGGAGAGCCCTGGCTGGGGTGCAGGGGCAGAGGTGGCGTCCGGCTAGTTCGTCTCCGGTTCTCCTCTGCCCACCCGAGGCCTCCCCAGCGTACAGGGTCTCCTCTCTTCCCCGGCAGCGCGCAGGCTGCACGGGTGGGCTCAGCGGCCTCCCCCCAGCCTGCCCTGGGCACCCGGTGTTTCGTGTCGTCTCCCCGCACCCAGGCCCCGGCTCTCTGTGGGTTTGGGTGCTGGGCACTGAGTCGGGTCCCTGCCCGGGTGTTGCTGTGACAGCGATGAACGAGTGGTCCCCAAAATCAGGGTTTGTTTGCCTCATTCCTGCAGCTCTCCCGGCTGCTCTCGCATTGCAGAGCATGTGTTTCGGTGCTTGTGGTTCCTGCTGCCTCTCTGTGTGGCTGGAGGGGGGCCAGAAATAACTGTCCCCCCGCAATCCTGACCAGATAAGTGCTTCTTGTACCCTGGACCACCCTGCCTTCCCCCATGGGCTGGCTGCGTCCCCCTGGGTGGGTGATCTCATCCAGCTCTTGATGGTAATGTGAGGCCAGGCTTGGTCCATGCTGCAGATGGGGAGGTCTGGGCTCAGGATGCCGTGGGATGTGGTGACACTCTCGACTGGTCCGGATCCACGGCCAGGGCTGTTTGGCAGATGAGGCACAGCGTTACGGAAGGCGCTGTCACTGAGCTGAGACATACATTCACAGCCTCGGCTGCTGCTGTTGGTATCTTTGGCAAGACTGGGGCATCACTGCCACCCGTTGAGTACTTGGAAACTGAGTGCCATCCTCATGGGACTGTCTTTTGGAGGGGTTTCCCTCAGCTCCCTTTCCCCAAAATGTTTGTGCAGCGTTGCTGGCACAAGGCAGCAGCAGGGTGCCAGGGAATTGAGGTCTGGGGTCCCGCCCGTTGACTTTCGTGGGGTCTCTCTGCAATGCGGCCCTTCAGCAGCACGGTGCAGGCAGGGTGGGCATGGCAGACCCGCAGGGCAAGTCTCGGCATTGGCGGGCTGCGCTCCCCTGGGCGCATGTCTACGGGTTTGGGAGGTGGAGGAGATGGATGTGGCAGCAGGCCACCCCGGGGCACTGAGCTCCCCTCTGGTCTCTGCTTCTGCCTGGCTGGGTCTCTTCACTCCTCGGTGGTCCCGGAGTACCTGGAAAGTTTGTTCGCTGTAGTTTGGGGTGCATTTGCATCCCTTGAGCGCCTGGGGAGTTTTCTCCTCCTCTGCCATCACAAAGGACAGTGTAAACCTTTCCCCAGTGAAAGGTCGAGTGAGAGCGTGGCCCATCCCCGTTGCACCTTGGCACCTATTTTGGACAGGCGACAGGTTGGGGCTGAGGTGCGGAGCCTCCCTCGGGTTCACCCGTGCTGCCGAGGGCACTGATGATCTGAGCATGTGTGTGGGGGGATGTCCCAGCCCGGGTTGCCTTTGACCCTCTGCAGACAGGACTGTCCCCACGGCTGTGCGAGGCTGCAGCCCCCCACGCCCCCTCCCCGGCGTGGTTGAGTCAATGTGCCCACCCACTGCATCCAGTGCGTGAGTCACAGGCTTTTTCATACACTGGTGTGAATCACTCACACACAGCCACACTGATGACTTTAGCGACAGCTGAAAAGATAAAACAATCCCCCCCACCTCTCCCCCATTGCCGCTGCTGCTGCCACTGGCCTCCTTGCTCATGGCGACCCGAGAAAACTTCTGCGAGTGGTATCCTGGTGATGGCAGCCGGAGTTTCTGCTAACTTTTGGCATCCTGTGGCTGGGTTGACCCACGGATGCCACCGAGGATGCTCCTGGCTGAAATGGATGGGTGGACACCAGGGTGACGCAGCCTGGAGGACGGCTCTTCTGCCTTGGTGCTAAGGGGGCTCTGCTTGCTAGATTGGGGTGAGCCTGGCGGTGTGCTGAGCCATCCCCTGGCTCTTCCCTCAGGACAGGGGGCATTTTGGGCCAGTTTTCCCAAGGCTTTCCACCTCCACTTTCCAGCCCCATCTCTCTGGAGACTACATGTGGAGATCTGGAGCTCCATCCGGGTGGTGCGCTCTTCCCTCTTCCCCCCCCAGCTCACTGGGGTGCAGCAGGACTGTCTGAGCCCCAGCGTGAGCGGCTGGCGATGAGCAAGATCTGTCAGGAAAAAAGCCACATTCCCCCCCCGCCGCCCCTCCATGGCTTCGGCTGCTCCTCTCCCTGGTGCTGCTTGGATGGCAGATGGTGGAGGCCAGCAGCTCTCCTGGTGGCTGGGATGCTCTTGGCTCCCCTGCCAGAGGCTGGGGCTGTGTCTCTGCTGGTCCACCCCCTGGGGCCGGAGGTGAATGTTTTAACACAGGGAAGATGCTTGTTAATTAACCTCCCCAGGGATCTCCATCTGTCGCCTTCCTGGCTCGGCTGGAGAGAGCCCAATGCAGGGGGCTGGAGGAGGCTGGGGGCATTGCCTTCTCCTGCCTGCCCGGGCAGGAGACCGGGACAATCCCGTATCCCGCACCACCGGGTACAAGCTCACTAGGAATTAGCGGAGCATCCCTGTGTCCCCACTCAAGCAGTGCAACTGTGTTGGGGGGTGGATATTAAATAAATCAACTGCCTTGCACCTCTGCAGCGCTCCAGGGAAGGCAGAGGCGAGCGGCATATCAGAGACGGGCTTCCCAGGTGCCTTCCAGGTCCCAAGCCGCCCCTTGGCTATCTCCTGCATCTTTTCCATGCTGCTTTGCTTTATGGATGCCTGTTGCTTTTGCAAAAGCCGTTCCTGCCTCTCCCTCCTGGTGCCGGCTCCCCACCAGCACGTCCCCCTCCTTCCTTCCTGCTCCCCGCGGCTGAAATGAAGTGCTGGAGTATTTCAGGGATGTCAAAACAGACCATTAGTCACAGCCGTGAGGCCTCGCGCCCGGGGAGAGGCTGCCGAGCTCTCTGTCAGGCTAAGGGATGAGTCGGGCGGGTGGGAGCCGGGGGATCGGGGCGCGAAGGCTTCGGTGCTTCTCCCTTTCCGCTATCTTTGGCATCATCCCGACTTTGCTTTGAGCGGCGGGCTTGGATCAGAGGTTCCCTGGCATCAATTATTCCACAATTCCCTGGCGATGTCGAGATGTGGCCTCCGCAAACTGAGGGGCTAGGTCCCCCTGCCTCGCTTTGCTGGGGGGGGAGGGGGGTTTCTCCCCCAGAATACCATGCCAAGGGGACTGTGTAGAGCTCCTGTGTTAATTATGGGCTCAGAAGGGATGTTTTCCTCCTCTTCAGCGCGGAGAGGTGGTATCTTAAGGGCTTTCCATGCTGGGTTATGTGCCCCCTGCCTTAGAGCCCACCTCGTGTGGATTTAAATCAAATCCTGGGTTTCCCAGGCAGCTTTTTGAACGAGGCAGCGTGGGCACCCAAACGCTCGTCGCTCCCCTGCCCCGCTTGCCATCTGCAAGCATCCGCGCTTCCCAGCCCGGCTCCAGTTTGTTGTTCCTTTATTTCTTTGGTACCAAAATACCCTTATTTCCTTTTGTTTAACGAGCAGGGAATGGGGGATCCCGTTAAAAGCACAGTGAGATCCTGGTGTAAAGCACCCGTCTGGTGGCACGGCCAAGAGGCTCGAGAGGCTGGAGCCTGATTTTTGGCTCCCTCCGCCGCTGCTCCCCTCTCCCCTCGTTTAGCCAGGTGGCAGGAAGCTCCAAGTTGTCAAGCTCCCTGTGGAAGGGGGTTGAGCTTCGTCTCCTCCCGCGAGTCCTCCCAGGGCTGCTGCCTATAAATAAGCACGGAACCAGCCGGAAAGGTGCGCTGGAAGCAGGGAGGTGTAGGCAGGCCTGGGTGATGATGAGCCTTACCCCCGCGAGCAGATCCCTGGAGAGGGGGACAATTAAGCCGCGGCTAACATTTTTACGAAGCTTTCTGGTTCAGCAAAGCGTTTGCCTTTCCCCTGCCTCGTTTGTCCAAGCTGCAGGCAGAATGGTGGGCTTTAACCCCTTGTTACCCCGGGGTGCGGCAAGGGGTCCGCCTGCCTCGTGCCCCACCCCCCGACTGGGACCAGGGCAAGTGCTTTTAGGAAGGTGGTTCATGCTGGGCAGCTTGTTAGATGTTGACCCGTCCTCGAGGGTGACTTTTGGGGCTGGGTGCTGGAGGGTGAAGGGCTCTGTGCCGCCTGGCACGGCTAGTAAAAGGCCCTGGAGAGCTTGCCTCTTCCCGCAGGCAGGAGTCTTGCTGGGAGCGGGGCTTCATGCGGCAGTGGGAGCACATGTGGGCACCAGCTCCAACGGAGAAACCCCGGCTCCAGTCTGAGCTCGGGGCACGGATCCAATCCCAGCAGCGCAGAGGGGAAAAATGCAAACCTCTCCCCTCCAGCCCTATGGCATCTGCTCTGCAAAACCAGCGCGCGTTCGCTGAGGCTTCCCGAGCGGGAGCCGGGGAAATAAGAAGACCCAGTTTAAAATTAATTAAACTGGGTCCTTCAAGAAAAGGAGCACCTTTTCCATGCGTTTCTGTGTCCTGGATGAGCCCCGTAGTGGGCCGTGGTGGCCACCTGCAATTTGGCTGCCTGGTGAGTTTTAATTGGAATCTCGTGTGCTGGCGATGCCTGAGAAAATCGGGCTGTAACTAATGGGAGTCGCTCAAGGCGGTGGCTAATTACCGTGATTAACTGAGCAATGGTTTGGGTGACTCTTCCTCCTCCTCTGCGCTCTGCCAATCATCCCAGCCCCCACCCCGGGGAGAGGCTGCAGCAGCCGGGGCAGGGTGGCTCCCCGCTTATCCCGGGATGTGGGGAGGGCAGGGTGGCTCCCCGCTTATCCCGGGATGTGGGGAAGGGGGCTGGGAGATGCTGCGCAGCCCACCGGCGGTGGGGTGGTCTGTCTGGCCACCGCTGCTTCTCTGCTTTCCGTATTAACAGGGGTTTCGCTCACTGGAGGCAGCGAAGGGGGCATTTGCGCATCGCCGGAGCTGGGACCCCTCCCGGAGGGCGATACGGGGCGGGAAACTCCATCTTAAAAGCGTGAGTTGAGGCATGCTGGGAAACGGGCTCCAGCCCTTGAGTTTTCCCCGTCCCGTCCTCCCCTGCAGGATTTTTTCCACTCTCGCTGGGTCCCCCGCTTCGTTTCTGCCGCATCAGACGACGGCTTTTGCTGTTTGATCAGCAGCTTACTAAGCAACCTTAAAAAAACAAAAAAAAACCAAAAAAAAAAAACCAAAAAAAAAACCAACAAAAAAAAACCCCAAAAAAACCAAACCACAAAAAACCCCCCAACCTGTTTACAAAACACATCTCCGCTGATGCTAAGTGAGTCTGGTTCTGTGGGCTGCCACTCGCCGGCTCTGCTCAAAATGTGTCACTTGCACCAAGGGTTATTTTTAGAGCCCAGGTCTGGAAAATGCAAAGGCTGGGCAGGTTTTTCCAGGGTGCCAGATTCCTGGGAGGAGGAAGGGGGGACTGGGGTGATCTCTCACTCCGTGCCGGTGCGTGGCAGCTGCTGCTTTCACCAGCATCCCCTGGCGAGATGATGCTCACGTGGCTTTTCCCGTCTACGTGGGGATTTAGAAATCCTTTACGTCTTTTCTCATTTTCCTTTCTCCTGGTCCTCCTTGCTTTATATTCAATGATATTCCTGCCTCCCTACTCCATCTTTGACGGCTGGTGCTTCCCTGGGGGATGCTGCAGGTCCCTGGTCTCCCTGTGCAGCCCTGCCAGCCCTTCTCCCTGCCTGCACCTCCTGTGTTTCTGCTCCAAGAGCTGGGAACCCTGCGTGCTGCCGCCTGCTCTGCCGGCGGTGTGAGGCTCAGGCTGTGCCAGGGTGAATATTTGGATGCAAACAGCCAGGGAGGCAGAGGGAAGGGGATGGAGGAGATGGGGAGCGCAGACCCTCTGCTCCCTGCGTCGGCCGGGCTGTCTCCGAGGCCCAGCGTCGGGGTGGAAAAGGCAGCAGGAATGGGTCCGACCCTGGCCCTGCTCCCTCCCCAGCTGCTCTGGGGCTGGGTGGGCGCAGTGACACTGTGCTTAGGGGTCCCGGCGGCTGTGGGAAGCTGGTCCTGGCAGGAGAGCGTCGCTTCCTCCATGTCCACCCTCATACCTGCCCGTGCATCTCCTCTACCCCCTTCCAACCTGCCTCTGACCCAGGCTCGTCTTGCACCCTGTACCCTAACCCCAGCCTCTCTGGAGCCCCCTCCTGCTCCCTTTCTTGGCTCATCGCGGCTGGGTTCTGAGCTCCGGGGGCTGCTTCCCCTTCCAACCTGGCCTGTCCCACAGCTGTCACCCCTGGGACTGTCCCAGGGATGTCCCCTCCGTAGCTCCCGGGGTGGGAGCCAGTGTGGGGAGCGGAGCTGGGCCGAGCGTGCCCCCCAAGCCCCTCTCTGCCATCAAAAGCGCTGGTGGGTCTCGGAGCGCTTTACGATGGGAGGGCAGTGTCATGGAGGATAAGGGATGCCCTCGAACACTTTGTGTTGGGGTGATGCTGAGCAAGGAAAGGAGGAAAACAGCTCTTGTGGTGCAGCTTGGTGGCCTGGGCAGTCCATGGGCATGCTGTGTGTTGGAGCAGCACGTTGCCGTGGCGTCTGGTGGCCGCACGCAGGGGTTTCCCCAGCCTCGGAGACGGTGGGTTGGTTGGAGTTGAAACGCTTCTGGAGTGGAGCGAAGCTGATTTGCGCCAGGCAAAGTCTCGAGAACAAGTTAGAGGGGTGAGGAGAGCGTAGAAGCTTTTAAAACACCTGGACTTGTTGTTGCGCGTTGGAATAGGAAGTTGAAGATTTGAAGGCTTTAGGTTTGAAAGCCATTTTTTAAATCTGGTGGTGTTTTTCTTCTGGTGAATGTGATATAAAAAGCAAAATTGAAATGAAGCGTCTGCTGTGTTGGAGTAGACAGTTCCCACCAGCTACGAACGACTTTTTTTTTTTTTTTTTTTTCCTCCCCCCCCCCCCCCCCCCCTTCTCTTGGCACTTTTTTCCCCCAGCAACTTCTGGAACTGACGCTTTTCTTGGCTCAGCAGGTGTCTCCTGCCCTGTGCACCGCTCTCAGCCCGGGCTGCCAGCACTCGCACCTGTTATTAAAGCTCTGGGAGGGAGAATTTCTCGCTCCGCTGCAGGATTTTACCTTTCTCCGGATGAGTTATGGCAAATGCATGAAGATTTGCCTTAGTCCTTGCTTTTGTGTAGAACCTTTTGGAGAGGTGTTGCTCTTTTCCCAGCGCTGTGTGGCCGGGTAACGGCTGGACACGGAGCCGGGCAGCAGGGATGCTGCAGCTTTCTTCTCCAGGGCCTGTTTCCAGCCAACTGCCAAAACTTACTCAGTCATTTTCATGTCTCACTTGACTTACTTGTGACTGTCGTGACTTTGTTTTAGTCACTTTATCTGTTTTGCTCATGCAGAAAGCTGTTAGTGGTGCTGGGAGGGTTTATTAGCCTCGAAGCTGTCACCCGTTTCCTACTTGTTATTCCATGTAGTTAATTTTCTTTCTGCTCCTTGAGAGCTGGAGGTTGTTTTCCCCGTGATTCCCTCTGGAGGAAAGCGGCTTCCCAGCCTCTGCCCCGGAGAGGGCTGCTGGGGTGATGGAGAGGGCTGCGGGAGTGATGGAGAGGGCTGTGGCGTGCCTGGGGATGGGGCTGCAGCTCGGACCCGCCGCTATCCATCGTCGGGGTTTCTGGGTGACTCGAGCTTGCTCGGAGCAAAAGCTACAGTCTGAATTAATGTTTTAATTATCTCGGCCTCTTCCCCAAAGGCTGCTCTCTTTGTTTTTTAATTTTGAAAAGCTCTCGTATGCGTTCTTTCAGCTCTTCTCCTGCTCCCATCATCCGTACCGTGCACCTCACCCCAGGAAGCGAGCCGAAGGCGCGGATGCTTTCCCTGCTGTGAAACACCAACCGCTGCCGGAGGCTGCAGAGCAGCTCCTGTAGGGGAGGCAGGGGGGCAGCTCGGGCACCCATCCCTCTGGGGCTCCCCTCCGCCCCCCCAGCTTCCACGTTCCAAAACAGGAGAGTTTCTTGTCTTTCAGAAGAGGCGTTGGGTAACGAGATGGGGAGCTCCTGCATTGTGGATCTCCTGAAGCATCTTCTCCCATGGGCGCAGGTGATGGAGGAGAGCGTGGCGCATCTCCTGAGCATCTTGAAGGTGTCAGCAGCTGCTTTTGTAAAGAGGGACCTTTGTATGCACTATGAGGACACGCTGAGAGAGTTGGGGGTGTTCAGCCTGGAGAAGAGAAGCCTCAGGGGAGACCTTAGAGCCCCTTCCAGTACCTGAAGGGGGCTACAGGAGAGATGGGGAGGGGCTGTTTGCAAGGGCATGTAGCGATAGGATGAGGGGCAATGGTTTGAAACTAGAGCAGGGTGGGTTTAGATGAGACATTAGGAAGAAGTTCTTTACGCTGAGGGTGGTGAGGCACTGGCCCAGGTTGCCCAGAGAGGTGGTGGAGGTGCCATCCCTGGAGACATTCAAGGCCAGGCTTGATGAGGCTCTGAGCAACCTGATCTAGTTGAAGATGTCCCTGCTCACTGCAGGGGGGTTGGACTAGATGGCCTTTAGAGGTCCCTTCCAACCCAACACAGGGGCCTCTGGGGCACTGCTGCTTGTTTCTCCACACCTGGAAGGAGAGAAAGGAAAGCATAAATGCACGCAAATAAGTGTGATACTCTAGTCCTGTCATCTTCAGAGGAGTATCCTACTTGCGGTGCCAGCGCGGGAGAGCTGGGGTAAGGTGGTGAGAAGAAAGGCTGAAGCTGCTCTATTGGATCAAAAATGTATTTTAGTAATAAAAGGCTTGTGCTGTGATTGGAGCACCCTGCAGCAGGAGCAGCGTCATGTCAAAGCGCGGATTTAAATGCTTTAAAAAAATCAAGGTGGACGGATGTGAGAGCAACTCACAGTATTTTCATCTCACTGTTATTCATCAGTTCCCTTAATAATTCAGGTTGGTTGTGGTGGTTTGTGGTTTTTTGGTTTTTTTTTTTGTAGTATTAAAGGAGACCAGACAAAGCAAGTAGAGTGAAATGTGGTTCCTGGAGCTACAGAGCAAATACTGAGGCTTGACAGATCTCCATTGGAGGTGATATTGGATTTTTGCTATTCGGAAACACAAGTACCCTATGCCAGGAACCGATCACCCCATCTCATGCTTTTGTAGCACATCAACGTTAACATTGCTTTGTGGAGATTGCATTGAGAAATGCTTATATCTGACCAGGTGAAGCTGTTTTGCTGTGGTGGTCTAAATTGTCCTGGGACACTGGGGTGGGAAGGACCCTTGGCTCAGAAGCTCAAATGGAGGTCTCATCTGTGGCCAGCAGGTCGAGGGAGGTCATCCTCCCCCTCTGCTCTGCCCTGGTGAGGCCGCATCTGGAGTGCTGTGTCCAGTTCTGGGCTCCCCGGTTCGAGAAGGACAGGGAACTGCTGGAGAGGGGACAGCAAAGGGCTACCAAGATGCTGAGGGGACTGGAACACCTCTCTCATGAAGAAAGGCTGAGGGATTTGGGTCTCTTCAGTCTGGAAAAAAGACAGCTGAGAGGGGACCTTATCCATGTTTATAAATCCTGAAAGGGTGGGTGTCAGGAGGATGGGGCCAGGCTCTTCTCAGTGGTGCCCAGGGACAGGACAAGGGGTACCGGGCACAAACTTGAGCATAGGAAGTTCCATCTCAACATGAGGGGGAACTTCTTTCCTTTGAGGGTGGCAGAGCCCTGTCACAGGCTTCCCAGAGAGGTGGTGGAGTCTCCGTCTCTGGAGACATTCCAAACCCGCCTGGACGCGTTCCTGTGCCACCTGCTCTGGGTGACCCTGCTCTGGCAGGGGCTTGGACTAGATGATCTCCAGAGGTCCCTTCTAACCCCGACCATTCTGTGATCTGTATGGCGATATTTGGATCTATAAAATGGGGATTGAGGGAGATCTTTGGGTGCTGACCTTCCCAACCCATGCCTCAACATGGGGCTCCTCTGAGGCTGGACCAGGTGGACATAGTCGACAGAAAGAGGTGCTGCCTGCGTGATGCTGGCGCCTTTGTCCTGCGCTGCTGCCGTTAAATCACCTGGGCTGCCGGTGGCTATTGCTGTGCATCACTGGGAGGAGAAGACAAATAACCTCCCTCAGGCTGTGTGCGGTTCCCAGCACAATATATAAAAGCTGTCTGGAGGAGTGTTTAATGTGTTTCCAAAGGGCTGGGGGGGAATGGGTGGCTTGAAACATCTCCTTGCGTGCTGGTTGCATTAGATGTCTTTGCTTGGATTTTAGCCCCTTTTCTCCCCCTTTTTTTTTTTTTTTTTTTTGGGGTCTCTAATTTTGTGGATTCAAGCGTTGAAGGCTGCAGGCTCTGGGCTGCTGTATCCTGCTTTTCCGCCAGCCAAGGAGAGGCAAACATTGCATTGGGATATGGAAACGTGTAAAAATAACGATTTGTGCTCTAAAAAATGAGCTGAAAACCTGTGAGTGCTTCTTGTATTCATGTTTTCAGGTCTGTTTCTGCTTTCTGAAGCTTTGGGTCCAAAGGGGGAGCGCAGGGAGGGCTGGAAGGAACTTCTGGTCTGGTCTTGTTTTGGCTGGGGAGCAGTTTATTCTGGTGGCCCCTCAGTGATGCTTGGTGCGGTTGAGGATGCTGTTGCCGCCATTTCCTCTTCTTGATGCCAAACAGCAGCACTTCTCCCTCCCTTTCCTCCAAACTCATGCTTTTCCAAATTATGCTTGTTTTCTGGACTCTTCAGTAAATCAGCATCTTCCTTGGGGTGTGTGGGGGGTGTGTGTGTGGGGGGGAAGGTTTGTTTGTGTTTTGGTTTTTTTGTTCGTGTGGTTTTTTGTTTGTTTTTGTTGATGTTGCTGTTTTTCCCGCCCCCCCCGGAGGCCCCAGTGGTCATCTAGTGCTGGCCCAGGATTGCATCTCCATAGCGGGTCCGTGGGGCCAGGCCAGCTCTTCCTCTTGAGCAAGCTGAGACTTCCCCCCCCCCCCCCCCCCCCCACCTTTCTTGTCTCCAGGCTCCAGAGTTTCCAGAAATAGCCAAAACCTTATTAGATTTGCAGGATCCCTCAGGCACACAGTGGTGGATTGAGATGGCAGCTTGTTGCCACCTCTGTGGGGAGCACCTGGGAGCAGAGCTTTGGTCGGAGCATCCCTGTGGTGCTGGGGCTGGACCAGCTTGGATGCTGCAGCCGGGCGGCACCACCGTGACCTTCTCCCAGCCCGGGAGGGTGCACACCAGCAGGGTGGGCGAGCTGCATGGAGAAACCCTGCGAGGAAGAGTCGGGGAGAGCTTGCTCCAGCCAAAACGCTGCGGCTCGGCCGCCCACTCGTGCCTGTCTGTGCTGCTGGGGGCCGTCTCCCTCCCTGGCGCGGGACGGGGTGTTAGTCACACGCTGCCGGCGTTAGTCACGTCGGGAAGCATGCTGGGGCCAAGGTGATGATGCCCGTGCGAGACGGGAGAGTCATAGGTAGAGCCTATTTTTAACAAGGATCGCTCTTGGAGCCAGAGGGGATTAATCGGTCCTGGTGCAGCAGCTGGCACGGGGTCCCAGGACACCATGAGGGTGGCGTGAGCCATGGCGGGAGCTGCAGGAGATGTGGGTGATGCAGCCTGAGGTGAGCATCCGCGGGCATTCCCCTCCTGCGCCCTGTGAACGTGATGGGGGTGTGCCACCGCTCTGACGATGGCTGGGGGAGGTGGGTGGTGAGGCGCTCTCTGCCCGAGGCTTTCCTAGAGGGAAAACTTATGGCTGGGTCAGAAGCTGGCCCTGGGCATGCTGAGGAGCCAAGCTCCTCTCCCTTGCCTACTGCTGTGCACTGCTGTCACCGGGCGCTTGGCACGGGAGTGGGTCTGAGCCGCGCATCCCTGCACATCACGGAATCACAGAACGGTTCGGGTTGGAAGGGACCTTAAAGATCACCCAGTTCCACCCCCCTGCCCTGGACAGGGACACCTCCCACCAGACCAGGCTGCTCAAAGCCCCATCCAGCCTGGCCTTCAACACCTCCAGGGATGGGGCAGCCACAGCTTCTCTGGGCAACCTGTTCCAGTGCCTCGCCACCCTCACAGCAAAGAATTTCTTCCTGATATCCAATCTAAATCTCCCCTCTTTCACCCTGGAGGGGTGCGGTGGTCCCCGGGGCGAAGCGCTGCAACAAGGATGGGTGAAATCAGGCCGTGTCCTGTTCGGCTTGGGATGAGCCTTTTTCTCTTCTGCCAGCCCTGGGTAAGTCTCTTCAGGCGGCAGCGCGGGGGCTGCGCTCTCGCCCGGGCAGTGCGGGGTCAGCCTGTGTTCTCATGCCCCGCTTTGGACCTGAGGGCAGAGGTGAGGGTTTTACTTCTCCAATAATGAGCTGCCGAAGTGGATGCTGAATCCGAAAGCAGCAGCGAGGGACCGCGGTTAGCGTTGTCCTTTTGAAAGGAAACGCAATAGCAATCTGTTATGGAAGGTGGTTTGGTTGTTTCCCCCCCCATCCCCCCTTCTTCCTTTTGACTTAATAATTTGGCATTCACAGCGTGGGGAGTTTCTGGGAGATGGCATGAGGCTGCTTCTACTATGGGTTGTTGTTTTTTTTTTTTTCTTTTTTCCCTTGCCACAGTAGCTTTGGAAATTTATCATCACTGCTCTGGTTTTGGGCTTTTTTTTGCTTTTTTTTTTTTTTTTTTCCTCGGCATATGGAAGTAGCAAGCTTGGAATAAATGCGATCCGTTAGCCGTTTCAAGCAGGCTGCATGAACGCGGTGCTCCACGTCTTGCGGCAGACTGGGATTTTTAGGAGCGTTCTCTGTCGGCCCGGCGTGTTGAAGCTCCCGTGGGCTGTGGAGAGCACTCGAGACTCTTTAGACGGTGTGTCGCTTGGTGTGTGGCGTCCTTGGGCGGAACCTCCGTGGGGAGTGAGGCTGCGCAGTGGGGTCTGTGCCCATAACGCTGTGTCCTGGCCTCCAGATGTGCTGGGCCACATCTGGACCAAACAGCGCACCGTCGTGCTGCACCACTGCGCTGGGTGCTGCCGTCCTCATCTGGATCGCTGCTGCTCGCGTTGATTTTTTTCAAATAGGGTGGGAAAGAAAGGCTGTAGGCAAAAGGAATTTGTCCCGGAGGCGTTGGCTTGGCTCCTGGCCGCTTGCCGGGGTGGCGTGGGAGACCCCGTGTTCTTGGCTGAAGATCCGAGGTGGCTGGAAAGAGCCTAAAACCACTGTGGACCATTCTTGCCTCTGGAGAAGTTTCTCTAGAGGGGTAACTTGGGTGCTGAGGCTGTCTTGTGTCTAGAAGTCCCTTGCCGGCTGCATGTGATCCGTAGCCAGCCTTGCCTACCCCGTGCCGTGGGGATGATGACTGCTTGGCAAGTCCTTCGCGGCTGGCTTGACAATTTCTTTTTTTGCACTTGCCGGTGTTAATGAGCTTCGCTGCCGAATTTCTGAGGCCAGCTTTTCTGTGCGAAACTTCTGAGCGTGGTGAAAAGGATCCATGAGTATGACCTAGGAGGGTAGCTTGGGGAAGGGTAGAGGTGGGGGTGCTCCGGCAACCTGATCCACAGTCGGTGTTGGGTGGTGCAGGGAGCCTCGGGAGGTGTAGGAAGGGCCAATACTGGGAGTGCCACAGATGCGTATCACCAGCGAGCGGCTCATCTTGTACAGAGGTGCAGTATGCGTGTGAAAGGCCAGTGATGGATGAGGAGATGTCCTAGAGGCGTGTGGGATGCGCCTGGTATGCGGGGTGATTGCTCTGGTCCATACTTGTCTGACAAAGGAGGCGGCCCATGTGCAGAAGTTGCTTTGGCTTGAAGGTGCTCAGTGCTTTGGCTTAAGGGTGTTTTTAGAGGAGAGAAGGGGCAGGTTTATGCCTCGGTGTCCAACTGGTGCTTCTTCGATGAGGGACTGTGTCCGAGAAAGGGAAGGGCAGGGGAAGAGGGGACAGCAAAGGACTGGATGCAAAGCCTGCTTCCTCCCTCTCGGGATGCTAGAGTTGTTTTGCTCAGAGGCTTTAAGCAAGAAAAAAAAAAAAGGACCAGCACGGACCAGTTGTCCTCACCTATTTTCCTGGACCCCAGTGCAGGTTGAGCTGAGCATCGCTTGCAGAGGGGGTGCCGAGCTGAGCATCGCTTGCGGGGGGTGACGGTGCTGGGTAGCCGTGGGGCAGAGCCCGTGAGCCGCTCTTGGAGCTGGGAGAGGCCAGAAACTTTGTCTCAGCAGCCACTTTAAAGGGAGCTTTGGTTTTTCTGCAGAGCCAGTCCCAGCCGCAGTGCCGACCCCTGTGGAGCCAGCGCCGGGTGCTCTCTGAGATTGAGGAGCCCATCTGGGTACTCCCAGGCTTTAAGCATCTTCTGTTTTCACCTGGGGAGTGTATAAGAAATTGCCGGTCAGTTTGTAGGGGCTGTCCAGCCCCTTGTGGTCAGAGGAAAAGGTGTAAAACTCAAGGAAGCACAAATGTATTTCCGAATGGTGATTCTGCGCTAGTGTGTAGCGTGGTGGGGTTTTAATACAGCCCCAGACAGACCAACAGGCGCTGGAGGGAGGCTGGAGCCATCGCAAGCAGTTGTGTGTTGGTGGTTAGCACACAAACAAGATTTAAACCTAGCAAATGACCTGGTTTAAACCCTAAATGTCGTATGGGAGTTGTGTGTCAGCTCCAGCCTGGGAAGGGTGGATATGTCAGCGTGGTACCCTCCTGGGAGGGATGAATTTTGGTCGCTGCCCCTTGAAGAGGTGGAGGCTGGGGACCACAAGGGATCATTTCTTGGATTGCCCCAGCTTGCTCGAACCTCTTGCTGGTGCTCCGAAGCCTGCCGGTTGGATGGCTGGCACGGGAAAATCAATGGCATTAAACTATTTAGGGAGGAGCGAGGGGGAGTGATGCTGCCAGAAATAGCATTGCCCGCTTCCGAGTTGCCGAAAGCAAATGGTCTCTGCTGGTGTCCAGCCTGAGCATGTCCGAGGAGGGGGGCGGTGGTGGTGGTGATGGGGCAGTGCCGAATTACACATCAGCGCTGGACGGTTGTGCCATGCCGGAGGAGAAACCCCCGGGCGGCAGCAGGCTGAGTGACATACGCCAGCAGTCTCGCGCTGCTGGTCCTCAGCCATCCTCGAGATGTCTAAAAATTACAGATGGCAGTTTCCTCGTGTAAAAAGAGCTGCGTGCCGCCCGCGGAAGAGCCTCGTCTGCCTTCCTGGAGACAGAAAGAGATGGATGGCGGGGGGGGGCAGGGGGGAAGACGACGACACACACACCCCCACCGATTAGCAGCCGCTTCTGCGCTCCGCAACGTGATCGCCGATGTTTGCAAATACCGTAAAGTCCAAGCTCCAAGCACACGCGCTGCTGTAAAAGGGCCAATTTTGTGATAGATTTATGAGCTAATTGAGGCGTCGGGCATCATTTCGGTAGAGGGATGGGGCTGACAAGCGCAGCAGTCAGCTGGGGTCAGAGCAAAGCTCCTTCTGGCTCCATAGCTGCTCAGCCAGGACTGCGGAGGATGCTGGGCTGGACCGGTGTGCGTCTTTAAAAATAGAAGGAATGGTGTAAGAAATAAGATGCACGTTGCTCTTTGCCTGCTGGATCTTCCCAGGCTCGGCGATTGTAGCTAGGCTGTTATTCCTGGCTGCGCCTGCCTTCCTCTCCTCCGTAAATTAGTCCCATCCTTATTTCGAGCTCACTCGCACTGCGCTTAAGTGTCCCCCAAAGCACCCTACCTAGCAGGAAGGTTGCTTTGGTATAAATTATTCCGAGTAGCCTGCTTCAGATGAAACGGCGTTGAGGAAATAATGCCGCAAATAAAGAGGAGAAGGGAGGCGATGGCGGTATTAGCAGCTTGATGCCAGCAATTGTGGCAAACTGATAAAAAGGAAGGAAAGAGGAGCTGAAGGAGCTCTCACCCGAAAGAAGAAACATTTCGGGGAGGAGGGGGGAGCCTGACGATGAGGCGGTGGCTTTGATCCCAAAGGGAGGTGCTGGAAGCGCGGGCGCTAACGAAGCCAGGCAGACGGTGGGCGATGAGCGCTGCCGTTGCTGGCTTTTGGGGGTGGGGGAACGGACCGGCAGCAGGGTTTTGGAGGGGGAATCGGGGCAAAGCTGCAGTGCTGGAGGGGAGGAGAGGCCACCGACGGGTCGGCTGGGGTCCGACTGGATGCGTCTAGAAGAGCAGCGCCTCAAAATGCCGTGCTCCGTGCCCGTCCTCTTGCCCAGATGGTTTCCAGAAGCGCTAACCTCTCGCTTGGCACCTCAGCGAAGTGCCTGGGCTCATGCCCAGGCTGGCTTAGCCCACGGCTCCCCGCCGGCTCTGGGGAGCGTGGCTGCCTTCAGGAGCCATCAGGAAGCACCCAGGCTTTCCTGAGGGATTTGGGGGTGCCCCCTTGAGGGAGGAGAGGGACCCTTGGGGACTTGCCGGGTGTGTGTGCCTTGGGTGGGAGGGGAGGACCAGGTGCTTGCTGGAAGAAGCAGCGTTGCTGACATGTTCTTTCTAGCTTCCCGTAAACATCGCTTTGTGTTCCTCCCGTAAGCCATACTGTAGGAGACGGGGGGGAAACTGGGCTCAGGGAGTGAGCTCTGGGGGTGTGTGGCAGCTTGGAGTGGCTGGGGGTAGAATCATGGAATGCGTTGGGTTGGAAGGGACCTCTAAAGGCCATCTAGTCCAACCCCCCTGCAGTGAGCAGGGACATCTTCAACTAGATCAGGTTGCTCAGAGCCTCATCCAGCCCGGCCTGGAGGATGAGGAGGGGGAGGAAGGGCAGGGGCTGGTGGTCCAGGATGTTTGAGCAGCTGAGTGTCCTGAGGCACGTTCTCCTACCCTTCGGAAGGGAAGCCGATTGCTTGCTAAAGGGTTCTCAGGGCCCCATTTGTGCATCTGTTACGTTGACAGGCAAGAATTACCTTTTTATTGTCCATTTATACCGACCCAGCGCAAGCCAGGAGAAAGTAAAATGTAAATCCGCTCTTTCTTTTTTTTTTTTTTTCTTCTCCAGCGTGGAAGGGAAACAGGGAAGGGTTAAGGAAGACCTGGGTGAAAGAGCAAAAGGAAGACCTGCCGCTCCTCCTTTTAGATTGAATCAGGAAGGTCTGGCTCTGTTTTGCCCGGTGATTTGGCTCTGATTTACCCAGTGTGTGATGCCCCCCCCCTCCCCCCATCAGGGGCTCTGCCTTGTCCTTGCGGCTGGGGAAGACCTCGCAGCGGAGGATGCGTAGCACACTCTCATCTCCTAATCTTCAGCGTGGCAGGACAGACTTATTCTCCATCCCCTTCTCTTTTTCACTGCGCGATTTGTGCAAGAGACGGTATTTTTTTCTTTTTTCTTTTTTTTTTTTTTGCATAAACAATAAGACCTTTTCAGTGAGTCTTTGTACATAATGAGAATGAAAGTCAAAGAAGAATAAAGCCTGATGTCGCTCACCTTTAAAGCATCCCTTTGTTTTAACCTCTCAGGGGTGCTGTGACTCCTTGTGCCGGGAATCTGATGTTTGCATGATCGTATAATTACCTTAGCGGGCCTATTAAGTAATGACACACATTGTGGTTTGTGAGTCACCTCGGCGAAGGCACCCTTGGAACGGAGAACTTTTTCTCCCCGGCTTTGCCAAGTATAACAGGAGTTTTGTTATTATTGTTATTGTTAAGTTTCCTGGCTGGAGGGAAGAAGGACAGTCCGAAAGAGCTGCCGTGGAGCCCAGCGTGGTGGGGGTGGGGGGAAATGCAAGGAGGGAACCCAGAAGGCTGACGTGGGAGATGGCTGTGGGATGCTGTCCTCCTGCAATGCTGTAGACCAAGCTGTGCCTGGGTCCTTCCTGCCCCGTCCCGGCAGGCAGATCCTGTCTAAGCTAGATATTTTTGGAGAAGCCGTAAGCTGTAGCATGAAGCCGGAATCAGGGCACGCCCGGAATGCATCAGGTGCCGATGAGACCCATGACCACCCTCTGGGGAGGCCAGAGCGAGCAGCTCCTGCATCTCATGGTCCATCTTGGGAGCCCCAAGATGCTCTGCTGAGACCCCACCTGGAGTACTGCGTCCAGCTCTGGAGTCCTCGGCACAAGAAGGACATGGACCTGTTGGAGAGGGTCCAGCGGAGGGCCACGAAGGTGATCAGAGGGCTGGAGCCCCTCTGCTGTGAGGACAGGCTGAGAGAGTTGGGGGTGTTCAGCCTGGAGAAGAGAAGGCTCCGGGGAGACCTTAGAGCCCCTTCCAGTACCTAAAGGGGGCTACAGGAAGGATGGGGAGGGACTCTTTATCAGGGAGTGTAATGATAGGACGAGGGGTAACGGTTTTAAACTGAAGGAGAGGAGATTTAGATTGGATATCAGGAAGAAATTCTTTCCTGTGAGGGTGGTGGGGCACTGGAACAGGTTGCCCAGAGAAGCTGTGGCTGCCCCATCCCTGGAGGTGTTCAAGGCCAGGCTGGATGGGGCTTTGAGCAGCCTGGTCTGGTGGGAGGTGTCCCTGCCCAGGGCAGGGGAGTGGAACTGGATGATCTTTAAGGTCCCTTCCAACCCAAACCATTCTGTGATTCTATGACGTGTGTTCAGCATGCCTCGGCCCGGGGGAGCAAAGTTTTCTCAGGGCAGTGCTCAGGAGGCCTGGATGCTTCCTGGCTCCTTTTTTTTTTCCTTCTGGATTTACTTCAAATCCTCTTTGCGTCTGTGGCTTCAATCTGACCTGGGTTTCTGATCTCCCGCATCAAAAGCAGTGCCCTGTTCGCAGCCCCTTCCTGCACGCTGCCTCATTTCAGGTGCTCCGGAGCGAGCGGCAAGGGCTGGGCTGTCTGCTGCCAGCAGTGTTTCCCAGACACCCGTCTATTTATTTTTATTTTTTTTTTAAAGCCTTTTCTTTCTCTGTTGCACAGCAACTTCTAACGTGCCCCAGCTCACGCTGGCAGCTCCTGCTCCTCTCTGCCTTGGCAGCTGCTTTTGGGCTGAGAGCGGGGGCGACCGATGCCGAACCCTGATGTCATTTGGAGTCACTTGTCCCCTTGGGAATGGGCTGGCTCAGGATGAGTTACCAAACTCGGTGGCACCGCTTCCCGCATCCCTGGGCGCAGGAGCGGCTGAGGTGCAACGTGCGGAGCTGGCTGTGCTGCTGCGTGGTGATTAAAGCATAAATTCAGGCTGTCCTCGGGGACGGTGGGTTGGGACGTGGAGATGCTTCTCTCCCCGTGCTGGTGGCCGGGCAAGGGGACTGTTTCGAGGCCCCTGAGCTCCGGGCAGTTTCCATACATGCGTGGCCCTGGAGGGGCGACAGCCTGTGCTTTTGTGCAGGAGCAAAGTTATATTCCTGGAGGGTGGCCCGGTGGTTACAGCTGGAAATTATCCTAAGAAGTCCCGGCTCTGCCCTTCTTTGGAAAGGAAACTCCGAAGGGCACGCTCTCTGGCTATGTGTACGTATAGCTCCAAGCGCCGCTGGTTTCTAGACGCTGCTGTTGCACAGATCGCCGCTTGCTTTTCCCATCCTCCGTTATTCCCGTTGCCGGGCTCGGCGGTGTGCTGTTTGCAGAGCAGCGGTGCCGCGGCAGGCGAGCCCGACCGAGCCCAGTGCTTGCCCGCTGGAGAGATACCTCTCCCCGTGGCCCTGCCGGGGGGAAGAGCTTGTCCCAAGGAAGGGAAACGTCCCGCGTTTCCCATCTCTGCCCACGGTCGATGGCAGGCGCGCTCTCAGGTCTGCCCGTGCGTGTTTTCTCTGCCCTCCCGGGGGAGCTGGGGTGCTGGTGGGGGTCGGTGCTGACGTGGGGCTGGTATCGGAGGGTGGTGGGTGGCAGGGGTGATGGGTGCACAGATGTGGCTGCATTATGAGATGCAGAAAGCTCTGCTTGCCTGGCGCTGAGGGGGGCAGAAGAGGTGAAGAAATGAGGTGGTCTCAAAGGGTGACGCCGGAAGAAATTTGGGCATCGGGTTGTTTGTCAGGATGGGTGTTCCCAGCACCGGGACACCTTGCTGTCCATGCCTGCTGCTACCCTGTCGCTGAAATACCTACGTCAGGCCAGCCAGAGCCCTGTTTCTCGCTGCTGCCCCATCAGCACGGCGGCTGCCCCTGGCCGTGCCCCGAAAGCATCCTCGGGGCTGGGGCTCCTGCTCCCCTGGCAGTCTCCGGCTCTCCCGCCTCTCTGTGCCGGAGATGGAGGGCTGATTTCTTTGACATACATTTATATAAATAACAGTGGGGTTGTTTAACAGTTGCTCTTAAAGGAGAGATGAGATAATTTCATGTTTTGATATTCTTCAAGCTGATTCCCCTGGGAGCGGCGCTCTGCGGGAGGGCTACCCCACTGCTGCCACGGGCACCCACCATGGGCTCTCGCCAGCCGTTGGGATGGGGTCCGGGCAGCAGCTTGGCCTTATCCAGGCTCAGTGCGGCTTCTCCCGGGAAGCAGAAGCGATGCTCAGCCTTGGGGGAGCAAGCTCTGCCCCTGGAGCATCACGTGTCAGCCTCGAAAACCCTGTGGTGGCAGAACAAAAGCTGTTTCCCAGACAAAAGGTTGTCTGATGTCTGGTGGCGGAGCATCTCCTGGCCTGAAGCAGCCCTTGGGTATTCGGAGCTGTGTTTATTCCTCCATCAGATCTTTGCAGTCATTCCAAGGGTCTTTGTTGTAGTGTCTCAGCGCTGTGAAGGCCCAAAAAGTAGTTTATTAATGTGGGAATGGGTGATGAGAAAGGAATGCTTCTTGAGGGATGAGCCAAGTGGCCCTGCTTTGGTTGCACCGTGTCTCTCTGTCCCGAACACACTGACGCGTGCGGTGCTGCCTTCCCCTGGCTCTCCTGGATCGGGATGTTTGACACAGACCTTTCACCTGCACCTTTGCTGAGAGTAGGAATAAGTCTGTGCAAGGAGCTTATGCCTGTAAATGTCTGTCTTTTTTTTTATTTTTCTTTTTTCCTTTCTTTTTTTTATTTTTCTTTTTTCCTGTCTTTTTTTTATTTTTCTTTTTTCCTTTCTTTTTTTTATTTTTCTTTTTTCCTTTCTCTTTTTGTCCTTATTATTATTTCTTTCCCAGCTTGCTGAAGTCTCTCCATTACTGGTGTCGTACAAATCTCCCATGCGTGGGATGAAACACTGGCTCTTGCTGGGTACCAGGGATGCTGGGAGCAGTTCTTCCCGGCAGAGCCCCTGCAAACCTGCTGGTGGCGGGGGCTATGGGAGGGTGTGTGTGTGTGTGTGTTTAATCCAACAAACTTTTCCCCAGTAGCGAATGACTCAACTAAAAATAGCTCAGCCTCGCCAGCTGGCTCCCGAAGCCACCGTGCCGCGCAGACCCAGCCGCCGCATTTGGTGCAAGACAGAGGAGCTGGGAGGACTGGGGCGGGGGGCGTTCCAGAGCTGGCCCGAGCGGTGCTTGCCCACCACGGCATCTGTGCCGCTGCAAGGGAAAGCGCGACTGGCGTGAGAGGAAAAGGCCATGAGGATGAATCAGTCACTTTTGCAAGCCCATCTGTCTCTGTTTGGAGGGGCCCTGTGCTGAATTTCTTCTTGGCGCTCTGAGGTTTAGTGCTGTGCTTAGCCATGCTGCACGAGCTCTCCTTCTCCCCTCGAGCAGTGACTGATAATTAGTGGCTCTGGGTGAGCGCGGCTTGGCGGAGATGGGCAGATGGCATTTGATTGTCCTGAAAACCAAGTGCCCTCCAGGACTTGGGAGAGGCAGGTTAACAAGCCAGAGAGAAGGGGCCGCAGGGGATGCGTTTGGAGCATCCCTATGCCCCAGGAAGGATGGAACGGGGCTGAGATGTCCGAGCACACAAGTTCCCAGGGTAACTGGCCAAGCTCGGGGAAGAGACATTCATAGAATCACAGAATGGTTCAGGTTGGAAGGGACCTTAAAGATCACCCAGTTCCAACCCCCTGCCCTGGGCAGGGACACCTCCCACCAGACCAGGCTGCTCAAAGCCCCATCCAGCCTGGCCTTGAACACCTCCAGGGATGGGGCAGCCACAGCTTCTCTGGGCAACCTGTTCCAGTGCCTCACCACCCTCACAGGAAAGAATTTCTTCCTGATATCTCATTTAAATCTCCCCTCTTTCAGTTTAAAACAGTTACCCCTCGTCCTATCATTACACTCCCTGATAAAGGGTCCCTCCCAATCTCTCCTGCAGGCCCCCTTTAGGTACTGGAAGGGGCTCTAAGGTCTCCCCGGAGCCTTCTCTTCTCCAGGCTGAACACCCCCAACTCTCTCAGCCTGTCCTCACAGCAGAGGTGCTCCAGCCCTCTGATCATCTTCATGGCTGTCCTCTGGCCCCATTCCAACAGGTCCATGTCCTTCTTGTGCTGAGGGCTCCAGAGCTGGATGCAGTACGCCAGGTGGGGTCTCACCAGAGCAGAGCAGAGGGGCAGAGTCACCTCCCTCGACCTGCTGGCCACGCTGCTTTTGATGCAGCCCAGGATGTGCACTGTTTCAGCCCGCTGTTCCCTGTGGGCTGGTGAAGTGGAGAAACCCTGTCTGGCTTGGATGCTTGGAGGCAGCATCCTACATATAGCTGTCAGAGGAGTTTTCTCTTGTCCCTGTTGTGCTGTCTCCTTGGTCATTCAGCAGAGAGGAGGGACGCTCGCTCGCGAGGGGCAGCATCAGCATCAGAGCAGCTTCTTGCTCTCAGCAGTTGTCGAAATCATCCCCCTAAATCCCCGGGGAAGGCTGCTGGACCATGGAGGACTCCGGCATCTTTGCTGCTTGTTGCATCCAACACAGACAGGGTTTGTCCATCACGGGCTGAGGCTTTGTGTCCTCTCCAGGAAAGGGTGTCCAACCCCGCTCACCCGGGGCTCATGCCAGCTCTGGAATTCTACACTGCGGTTCCGGACCCTTGTACCGCCTGGGGAAGATCAGCCCCCCGCCGGCCAGCCCAGCCTTAAGCATTTCTGCTTTAACTCTGGGGGTTTTGGTGAAGATTATTCAGATAATGGAAGCAAAAAGCTCACCCAGCGCCTTAAGTGTGGAGTGTAGTTATTATGGTAATACCTAGTTACTTGGCTAAAGACTTGATTGCTGCCATTGTAACACAAACACATACACAGAGAAAAACCCTAAAAGGAATTTCCTCTCTGTGGGTCAGCGGTGCTGCTGGGAACCTGCTTCTCCCTGCAGCTCTTTATGAGTTACTCGTCCGCTAGAAGGGAAAAATGAAGTATGGTGTGCGAGTCCAGGGTCTCCTGCCTGCAGAGGCTGCGTTCCTTCACTGTGATGCGCGGATGGGGTTGGGATAATGGGATGGAGTCGGCTGGCAGTACATTGTTATCTTTCAAGGATGCTGCAGAGGACCAGTGCATGTCTCTTCTGTCACTTGCCCGCTGGTGCCGAGGTCTCGAAAGGCCGTTCTTGGTGGTTTGTGGGGTGGGATGCGGCCCTGGGTTGTGTCCTGTTTCAGCCTGTCTTGACATACAGGCCAGGGGGCAAGAGATGATGTCCAGGGAAGTTGTCAATGCCCCATCCCTGGAGGTGTTCAAGGCCAGGCTGGATGGGGCTTTGAGCAGCCTGGTCTGGTGGGAGGTGTCCCTGCCCAGGGCAGGGGGTTGGAGCTGGGTGGTCTTTAAGGTCCCTTCCAACCCGAACCGTTCCATGATTCTGTGATGCCGACTGTGCTGTCCCTGGTGTGGCATGGCAATCCCAGCGTGGGAGGGGATGGATGGATGCTGGGTGTGATCTCTCTAATGAGATCCCCATTAGATGGGGTGAGCTCTGGCCGTGCATTGTCACAGCTGAGTGGTCCGTGTCCTCAGGTGTCCCCTGGGCTGTGCTGGGAGTATCACACTGCTCCCAGCCAGCGTTTTCCCAGCTGAACATCCACGCTCCAATTCAGTTTGGCTGCTCCCAGTGCCCCGTGGCCATGGTTTTATCTAGATGACTTCTCTGCTGTGGGAGCAAACAGTAAATTTCCTGACTTATTACTTTTAAACCGAAATTTGGGCGATAAGAGCCTCTAGAAACTTCATTTTCTGCTATTGAAAGCCTGCTATGTGTCACAACGGCAGCTGTTCCTTGGCTCTGCTGTATGAAATGCAGCCACACGCACGGTGGCTGTGCAGTGATGTCCTCTGCTCCTGCAGCAGTCGGGTGAGCAGGGGGTGGTGGGGGCTGTCGGGAGCTGGGACCGTGGCTCTGTGCCACCGTCTTGCCGTGTCCCAGCCATGCAACCGGGGATATGGACAGTGAGCATCAGCTGGAGTCACCCATGGGAAACCACATGTGGTACCATGGGGGACGGCTGGACAGGTGGATACACTGTTTTCTTTTTGCCTTTTTTTTTTTTTTTTAAATTATTAATTGTCATTAGCAGAGCTCCAAAGCCATCTCTTGCCCAGCCGTTAAACAGGGAGCTGTGCTGCAAACCTGGGTTTATTCCCATGCAAAGGCTGATTTGCAGCCGGGGGGGTTTGGAGGCACCGATAACGCACCCAAGTCATACGTTATTAAGCAAACCCAGGGCGGAGGAAGGACTGCCAGCCAGCAGCGTGGTTCCAGCTCTGGCGATGGCCCATTCCTGGTGGATGCTGAGCTGAGGTTTCCATGGACAGGATTAGAAAACAACTCCGTGTTTTCAGAACCGGCCACGTGTTGGCTTGCCACGGGTTTCCTTTTTGCGGGAGGCAGGGCTGGCATTTAAACACCAAAAGCTGAAAATTACACGAGCAAATGGGGTAGTTTTTTCTCATTAATTCCGATTGTGTGTAAAAACAAAAACAAAAAAACCCCGGGTTTGTTTTCAATGCCGGGGGGGGGGGACCAAAGGCAAGAAGACGGGCAGATGCCCTGATGTCAGATGCTTCGTACGCGGCGCGTGGCACCCCGCAAGCACCCTCGTTAGTGCGTAGCCTCATCAGCTTTCCTTAACAAAATGTTCTGGCATCCTCCCTTCTCTGCTTGTCACTTCTCCGGAGGGAACGTGGCTCGTTCTGCTGGCAGCGTGAGACCTGTTTGCTTAGGCGGAGGCAGGGCTAATTATTTCTATTTATTTCCTCAAACTTTCTCAGTGTTTCACTTAAGGGCTCTGCTTGAGCTTTTTTTTTTTTTAACTTGTCTCCAAGCCTGGGAGTCACCAGCATCCCTGATGGGAGATGAATTCGTAGGTGTCAGGTGAGCCAGTGTCCGCGTGGATGCCGGACCTGCCCTCGGGATGTGTCCTCGTTTGCTCTTAGTTAATTATCCCAGTGGCTCTGCTGCAGCTGTGCTTGTGGCTGAAACACGGGTTGCTCGTGCCTGTATGCAAGAAAGCCTCCCGTCCTCCCCAAGGGAATGCTCAGGGGAGAAAAAGGGCTGCAGAATAGTTGTTTAAAAGGAACAAAAAAAAAAAAAAAAAAAAAGGCACCCCGAAATCCCAAAGAAAACCTGGCGTGGCTGGATGAGGGTTAGCAGGGGAGGGTTGGAAACGCGCAAACGAAGACGAGAAGGAAAGGCAGACGCGGGGGGAAAATGAGAAACTGTGAAGGTATCCAGGACTGGATTGAAAAAGTAAGTAATTAATGCCTTTAAAAAAAAAAAAATAAGTCGCATGGGTAAGCAAAGTAGTGGAGTGAAGAATATGTTTATAGCTTTCAGTGTGAGCAGCCGAACTTCTCGTCAACGTGCTGATTAATTTGCCGAGGCTTTTAATGGCCGTTGCCTTTTTTTTTTTTTCTTTCTGCAGAGCTTGCCAAGGGGTGAGTACCCCTTGGGCCGGGCCGCTTGAAATTTGGGGGGTGACTTTAGGCCCTGTGTATTTGCGGTGCAGCACCGCAGACCCGAAGGAGATGGGATGCTTCCCCGGCCGCGCCATCCATCCTTTCCCTGCGGTGTGGGGATGTCAGGCTTATTTTGGCTAGCGTGAGGGCCCACGGTCTGTTTTGTCTGCTCAGTTACTCTTGTGGTTTTTGTTTTTTTGGTTTGTTTTTTTTTTTTTTTCTTTTTTTCTTATATCTAATTTATTGTTGCTTCCGGTGTGGCGATTTCCCTGCCTTTCTCCCAGCTGCTGTGCTCGGCTCTGCTGCTCTTGCCTCCTAGTCTGGAGGAGGAAGACAACACCTGGGGAAGGGGTTAAGATGACTGATGCGCTTAATTTTCTGCATTGTTGACATATATTGGGGGGGTTTAAAGCCGCCTTTGCCTTGCTGGGTTGTTCCCCCTCCCCAGGTCAGGGGTGTAGTTAGGAAGGGGGTGACAGCCCTGGTGCGAAGCGCCTGCTGCCTTGCCCTCTTCTCTCATCCCATCTTTCATCTCCATCGTGGGCAAACGCTGGGGGTGGAATTTCAGGGGCAAAGCCCTTCCCGCAGCAATAACGCGCTGAACGGAGCTTCTCCAACAGGTGAATAAAGCGTTTCACCACGGCAAGGCTTCGGGTGTATTCTCAGCCGCAAGCATCTCCTGCCTGTACGGCGTCATCTATTTTGCTTCGCCAAGGAGCGTTGCTCGACGTGGTGTTTCTGGCAGCGTTCCTGTGCCTTTCCCTCCCATGTGCAGCTCCGGAGTTAAGGCCGCGCTGATATTTCCACATTCAGCCTTCGAAGCTGCTGCCCATCTCTGCCAGGCTGCCATCCTGCAAGCGAGGGGCTGGAGGGGGCACCCGGACGCTCCGGCCGGGGATGCTCCAGTGCTGTGCCCCCCTGGGAGGCGGCATGCGAGGGCACTGCACCGTCTGCCCCAACCTGCCCTTGGAGGCAGCCGAGCGCGGGCGGCGCTTGGCATCGTCCAGCTTTTTGGCGAGTGCGTGGCTGCCTCTGCTGGGCTGGGTGGGGAGAGCTGGGCTGGGGGTTACTGGGTTGCGCTCCCGGCTGTGCCGTGCCAGCTCCTTTTATTCTTCCCAATCCCCTGCGAAAGTGGAAAAAAAAACCAACCCAACCAACAAAAAAAAAAACAATAGAGGGGAAAAAAAAGAACAAAAGAAAATAAAAGGCAAAAGCAGTGCAAGGGCGGCTTGATCCAGGTCTCTGAAACCTCCTCTTTTCCCAACTGCGAGACAGTGTGGGGACTCATCACCTTGTGGTCCAGCCGCAGGGAGCTGCGGGGATCCCAGGGAGGGCTGGCTGCTGCGGGGTCAGAGAGCTGCGGGTCCAAGAGGTGCCCAGCTCAGGGAGGAGGAGGAGGAAAGCAGTGAGGCAGGAGGTGCTACCCCTTCCCCTAGCCTCGGGGGTCTAGCGTTGTGTGCCCTGTGCCTGGTTTGGGAGGGTCTAGCCCAAAAAAACCAGGAGAAACGGGATTTTCACTTGGTGCGGGTGGAAGGGTGGGAATTGAGGAGTAAACGGAGCAAAGTCCTGAGCCTTCCCTCTTTGTCTTGTGCCCCTCCAGAGTGATGAGCTACAACAGCGCCAAAGATGCTGGGATTCGGCACGTGCTCCGTCAGCGCCCCGGTGCCGGGCAGGGGGGCTGAGCTGGATGCTGCTTCCCCCCGTTATGTCCTGGCCCTGCCCGAGGAGGAGACGTGGCGCAAGCACCGGCTGGGCCTGATGCAAACCACCCAGTCCTGCAACCTGCTGGAGCCTGAGAGCCTGGCCGAGGCCCTGGTCTCGCGCGCCGCCAGCTTCGATGCCCTCTACGAGCCCCGGTCCCGGGATGCCGATGCCAGCACGGAGATGGGCAGCGCCTTCGACCTGGGGCTCGGCCAGTACGTCCCTGTGAGCCCGGACGTTATCAAGCGCCGGCGGGGGGGGCTGATCGAGCAGAGGGACATCATCAAGGCGCACGAGGCGCACAAGATGCAGAGCACGCCGCAGGCGCGGAGGAAGGAGTGGGAGTAAGTACCGGCGAGCCCCCAGCCCAGGTGGGCAGCTGGGAGGAGCGGGAGCGTTCCCAGTCCTCTACAGGGCTGGTGGGGGGTGGGTAGGGGGTGTCATGTTGGCATCACCCCCATGGAGCAGCCAACACCAGCCGTGCTCCATCTCCTGGCGCCCCTGAGCCGGGCTGCTTTTCGCTGTCGCGTTTGTTTTCCAGGGAGGATTTTTAAAGGCAGGGAACAACTTGAAGCAGAGGGAATTAGATGTTTTGTTTTGCTTTGTTTTTTTCCCCTTACCCTGCCAAACGTCTTCTGGGTCCTTTCCTCTCCCTGCGCTCTTGAAGCTGATGATGGGGTGTATGGTCCTGCCTCCAGCAGCTGGGACCTTGTGCCCATCCTTCCCTGCCGTGGGGCTTGGCACATCCCGCAGGTCCTGCAGGGCTTGGGCTGCTCTGAGCCGGCTGGACCACGGTCTTTTTCTGATGGGCTGAGATTGCGGGGGGTTGTGCGAGAGATGGAGAGAGATATTGGGTGTGCCCTGCGTGGGAGGCAAGCGTTTGTCAGCCGAAACGGTCAGGGGCGCCTCTCTCGGCCCTGAGTCGGAAGGGTGGCATCCGATGGGAACGGTGCGAAGGGGCCTCTGAGGATGAGGAGGTTCCCTGAATTGTGTGTGGGGTGGTTAGCGGGATGGAAAGACTGGCAAAAGCAAACTTGGAAGTCCTCAAAGACGGTTCCCTTTGGCTGTAGCAGGGCCTTTGGATGCGTTTGGGGTCATCGCCTTCTGCTTTCGCTGTGGCCTGAGCCCTGCTGCAAGGGGATTTGTATTTAATCCAAAGAAGTGGCCGAATCCCTCTGAATCAGAGCAAGCTGGAGGAGTTAACGAACCTGGGAGAGTGGAAGAGAACTGCTTGGCAGAGCTAGAACCACTTATTTTACTTATTATTTTCCTTTAATTAATATCTTCCCATAGTTTGCCTTGGTGCTGTGAAAGAAACCCAGCGCCAGGTCCTGGATTATTCTCTGTCCCCCGGCATTTGCTGCACAAACTGCATTTAAATTATAAGGTTCCCTCCCCCCACCCCCCCGCCACCCTCCTTGTGTCTACTCAGCAAAATTGCCTGGAATAAGCTGCTGCGGAACATCCTGCTCCGATACTGCTGGGCCAGAGCAGCTCCCTGCCTTGGGCACTTTATTTGGGGAATAATCAATGTATTATAAAACACTGGGGTAGCGAAGGAGGTGGGAGCCCCTCAATTAATTAGCCGTGGCGCGTTGCTCTGGTGAGATCCAGGTCAGTGCTCCGCTTGCTTGAAGCGGGTAGGGTTTCGGTGGGATGCTTTGCACGATAAAATCGCTTGTGATAACGCTGAGGCTGCTCCTGCCTTTTTTTTCTTTTTTTTGGAGGGCAGCCCATCAGCGAGGCGGGCTTTCCCTGGCCCTTTCGGCTCAGCCCTCATCCCTTTGCGCCCAGGGAACCTCCTGGCCGGTGACTCAGGCAGCCCCGCGCAGGGGAAATAAATTGACATATGGGCTCGGCAAGCGCTCGGTGCCTTGTTATCTTTCGCGACCCACCCGGGGATGCCAGATGAATAAATCATGGCCGGGCAGGAAGCAGAGGGATGGCCTCGTTAATTGTCAGCTGGCGGAGCGAGTTCTTAGAACGCCTGCTTGCTAATTAACTGCCTGGATGACTACAGCTCTATTTCATGGTAGGGAGATGAATTCCTGCTTTTACCATGCAGGAAGTGCCCTTTTTGGCACCCTGGACTTTTCCATTTAGCAGTAACTCAAACACAAAGCCTAATATTTCTGTCTTTAATGCGATGGGAATACACAGGCGGCCGCCATCCCAACCTCTCCCTGTTTAATTGGGTGTTTCCCCAGACTGGTAGGGTCCAGTTTCTGCATTTGTTTGGTTTTGGTATTTCATAGAATCATAGAATGGTTCGGGATGGAAGGGACCTTAAAGATCACCCAGTTCCAGCTCCCTGCCCTGGGCAGGGACACCTCCCACCAGACCAGGCTGCTCAAAGCCCCATCCAGCCTGGCCTTGAACACCTCCAGGGATGGGGCAGCCACAGCTTCTCTGGGCAACCTGTTCCAGTGCCTCACCACCCTCACAGGAAAGAATTTCTTCCTGATATCCAATCTAAATCTCCTCTCCTTCAGTTTGAAATGGTTAGCCTTTGTCTTATCGCTCCAGTCCCTGATAGAGTCCCTTCCCATCCTTCCTGTAGCCCCCTTTAGGTACTGGAAGGGGCTCTAAGGTCTCCCTGGAGCCTTCTCTTCTCCAGGCTGAACACCCCCAACTCTCTCAGCCTGTCCTCACAGCAGAGGTGCAACCCTCATGTCCCACCAAGGACCAGAGAACCCCACTGCCCGTCTCTGCCAGGTCCCTTCCTGGGGAGCCGGAGATCTTGGCGTGGCAGGCTGAGCCCCAGAGGGCTGGATCTGTGCCTCTCCTAGAGTTAGGTACCCTGAAACCCTTCGGCCTCTAAAAACTACATGCCAGAGGCTCCTGCTTTAACATCAGAGACATAAACCGCTGATGTTTCCCCAAAAACTTTGGCAAAGTCCGGGTCAGCGTGCAGAGCAGGTAACCCCGGTGCCGTGGATGCTCCCTGGCAGTAGATGTATAGCATATGGGGGAGAAAGAGCAAATGGACTTCCTCATCTATAATTTTTTTTAGTAGTAACGTGATTTCCCCGTGACTCAATTTTCAGAAGGGCCCATCTTGTGGGCGGGCATGGGTTGAACCGCCCTAGGGGCTTTTCACCTGCGGGGTCTGATGCTAACTCTCCGCCACCGAGCACGGAGCTCAGGCGTGGGTGGGGGTGGCATTTTCCTGCCACCCCGGCGTGGCGGTAGGCATTGGACGGAACACGAGGTGCCTGGGGAAAAGGTTTTTCCGCTTGGCTTTGAGCCGTGGCAGACCCTGGAGGATGGTTGGCTTGCCTGCGGGGTCAGGGCAGGCCCAGAGTTTAACTGATTATTTATTTGGTTTTTTTTTGCCTTGCTGCCAAAACTTGATGGGCGAAGCCAGGGTGGTTCAGCTAGCGCTTCTGGGGAGTTTTTAGTTAAACGTTGTGCTCTGAGTGCCGTCTGTCTTGTCAGAAACGCGTATCGGGGTTAATTCGTACGCGGCCGGCCGCTGCTCAGCATCCATCGCCTTGGTCGGGGCTCCAGGAGGGACTGGGTAGCTGCTGGAGATCCCCTGGGGCTCCTGCTAGCCCACCCGTGGCCGGGTGGCGTGCGGTGGGGTGGCCACGGGGGGCGAGCGCTGTGTGTGCGCGCGCCTCTCCTCTGCCGTGTGACAGAGCTCCGCTCCCCTGGAGCGGCTTCGTCTTCGCAGACGCGGCGTCCCTGGTGTGCAGGCAGACGTTGTGAGCAGCCGCTCTGGCGCTGGGTTGCGCCGAGGGGAGAGAAGACAAGCAAAGGCTTTTTCTTGCTCGCCAGTGTCAGCGTCGGCAGGTCCAACCCCTGCTAGGCCTCCATCTCTGTTGCCCTTTGCCAGCAGGAAAAAAACCCACAAGTGAAACGTTCTTGACCCCTTTATAAAGTGAAATAAGAACAGGAGGGGGGAAAACGCTTTTTTCCCCATTTCTTAACGGGAAAATGCATTTTTCCCCATTTCTTAATGGGGAAACTGAGGCAGGGAGCAGAAAGTACCATCTGCCATGTGTTTTTCAAGGGTGCGTGGGGCAGTGGCTCTACGGGAGGCTTGACTTTACGGTGAGGGGGTGCGTGTACCCGCCTACCCTGTTCTTGTGTAGGGGACTTAAGCCCAAGGCAGACACCAATCCCTGTTTTCCAGTGTCCCGGCCTGACGTCCTACCTCGCTTCCCACTGTTCACTTGTTAGGGTCGGGGATGGAGATATTTGCTGCGCTTCAGCAAGGCTTTGACCTCCTGCGTGGAGAGGTGGTGGTTGAATCACTGGCGTCTTTGGCACGCACACCTGGCAGCATCGTTTGGTCTACACCTGGCTGAAATAGAGAGAGAGAGCTCCAAAAAAAAGCTCCTTGTCAAAATAAGCAAATGGGGAACCTCCTGCGGCTTCTCCAGGCTGAGCAGCCGCTTCCTTAGCTGATGGTAAGGACAGGCAGAGCCACCCGGGGAACATCCCAGAAAGGCCTCAAGCTGAATTTGCAGCAGACAGGAGCCAAGCCTGCCTTGCATGGCTTAAAACCAGGTGCACATGGATATTGGTTGAGTTTAGCCTGTGCAATTTGGGGAATGCGAGCTGTGCCCTTGTTTCGGAATGGTATTTGCCGTAAGGATGCATGGAAAAGCCCAATTCCCGGGTGTTGGCCAGGGAGTGCGGAAGCAGGGGAGACCGCAGGGAAAGCAACTGAGTCTGGGGACAGTTTGGAGGTGACAGCGTGGAGGTGCGATGCTGTCATTCAGCATTGGAGTACCTGGGCGATGGGTGGCAGGGTTTAGCAATACATTCCGCCTGCGGTACAGGGCGGCGCTCCGAAAGGATAGGGTCATTAAAAGCCATCTCCCGTCTTGTAGCGTCTTGGAGTTAATGGCTTTGATGCTAGAAGCTTACTAGCTCTCCCTTGCATGGTATGAGCTGCAATGAGATCCCCTATGAGCTGCAGGGAGATCCCCGTAACCCCTCTGGAAGTCCGTGGGGTGGCAGGACAGCAGGAGGGCTTTCTGCTGCTTGCTCAGATGGGTGTCTTCGGCGCAGACCACGGGGAGCCTTTTGGGCTGGAGCGTAACGTTACTGCAGCTCTGCCTTTGCGTGGTTTTATTGGAAGAAGTAAGAGAACAGAAGAAACTGTGAAAACGCACAGGGTGTTGCTGACAGATCTTGGTGGCTCTTTGCGACTTGGCAGTCTGTCTGGTTATGTGCACACTCTGCATCCCAGATTACAAATGAAGCTGACTTTTTTTTTTAATTTTATTTTTAATCCTTCCTTTTTTTTTTTTTTTTTTTTCTTCTTCCCGTGATGCTGAACGAAACAAAGGGCCCCCTTGGTGCGTGCTGGGCTGCCAGCTCCATTGCTGCTTCCCAGCATATTCCCCGGCGTGTTGGACCATCTGGGTTTAATTTGGCTGCGGTGATGGAGAGGGCAGGAGCACGCACGGGGCAGCATTGCCGCTCGCTCCTCGGTGCTGGCCACGGCTACTTGGGAAATGCCCCCAGGCTGGGGCGTTTGGCAGCGGCGCGGCCCTGGCTGGACCAGCGCCCATCGCCCTGGCCCTCCTTGGGTCTGTAGGGAAGGGAGAAGCCCCGGGGTGGCTCTGAGTTGCCGTCACCGACGTCGGTAGCTCTGCGGCGGGGTTTTGCGAGAAGCGTTGGACGCAGTGGGTGTTGCGGCTGTGCTGTGAGCAGCATCCCTGCTCCCCACTCTGTGCTGCAACTCCTGCCCCCCACCACAGTGGGCTCCGCAGGGCCGGGGAGGGGGGTGCTCGGTGCTGTCCTGCCGCAGCCTGGGGCTGGGGGCGAGGGGCTGGAGGAGGGCACAGGCTCTTGGCTGCACATCAGTGTTGGGAGGGACCTACGAAACAGCAGCCTTGGGTGCTGCTGGGGAAGAGAGAAGCTGCTCTGGCATCCCTTCCTGGTCTTGGATCTGGCACCAGTGTCCAGCACCTGTCACCCCTCCCCATCCCTGCCCCTGCCCTGGGATGTAGATGACTTTCCTCCTCCAGCCCCTCTGCAGTGTCAATTGCTGTCAGAGGGAGCTTAGCCACGTCCTTCTCCACCGTGGGCTCCTGTTCGGGTGTCTGCTGCCGTGTGTCAGGGAGCTTGGCAGGAAGGATGGGGGGACTCTATCAGGGAATGTAATGACAGGACACAGGGTAACGGTTTCAAACTGAAGGAGGGGAGATTTAGATTAAATATTAGGAAGAAAATCTTTCCTGTGAGGGTGGTGAGGCACTGGGACAGGTTGCCCAGAGAAGCTGTGGCTGCCCCATCCCTGGAGGTGTTCAAGGCCAGGCTGGATGGGGCTTTGAGCAGCCTGGTCTGGTGGGAGGTGTCCCTGCCCAGGGCAGGGAGCTGGAACTGGGTGATCTTTAAGGTCCCTTCCATCCCGAACCATTCGATGATTCTGTGAAGGCTGGGGCAGTGCAGACAGCTGGCAGGAGCTGCGGGGGCTCTGCAGGCGAAAGCCCTGAGATGTTGGCGACAGGCAAAGCCAGGCTCCTGTACCTTGGGCATCCTTCATGGAGATGCATGCATGCTTCCTATGCAAGTTTTTTGCAACCCAGAGCAAAGCAATTAACCTCTCTGAGAGCGTAACAAGCACCTCTCAGGTAAGATGACTCTCCTTGCTTCTGTTTTGCCCTGCAAGAGGTGGTGGAAAGGGCCACGGATGTGCTAAATCTGTGGGCAATGAAATATGGCTTTTATTATGGTAAATTAGCCCTCAGCAGCAGAGGAACGTATCTCCCAGAGGTATCCACCCTGGACCTCCCTGTGCTCTCCTCCCTTTCCTTTAGTGCAGACTGAGGTTTTGATGCATAGGGAAGAGATTTTCTGACTCGGGATGAACTGGAGTGCTGCTGAATGTCCTAGCAACAGCATGGAAATAGCAGCATCTTTCCCTGAACTGCCGCAAAGTCTGGGTTTCTGGCACACCCTGGAGGAAGAAGAATTCCCTTTCTAAGTTAATTCTGGTGACTTTACAAAGAGCTGCCAGGAAGGTGGGCAGTTACTGTTGGTCCCAGCCTTCCTGCACGGCGGAGGCCGCTCTTCCAGGGAGCTGGGCTCATTAGGAGATCGTTGTTGAACAAGGATAAGGTGGTTCCTGGTAGATGACTCCGCTTAGGAGCTTCTGCTTCGCGTTTTGTGACTGCACCCTGGCATGTCTTGTTCCTGCTTCCCTTGCTGTAGTCTCAGCAGCAGCTGGAAAGCTGTTGGAAAGCTTCGCTAGCGCATCTCAGGGCTGCATTGAAGTCTTGCACTGTGCTGGGCTGTGCTTCCCAGGAACCAGCCTTTGGAGAGAGCTTCCCCCTTGGCCTGGGGCTGGCCAGGGCTCAGAAGTGAAAAATTGCTGGGAGGTGGAGAGGTGGCAAGGGACGTCTGGAGGTCACCTGGCCCATTGCCCTACTCAAGGAGGGTCACCTAGAGCAGGCTGCCCAGGACCACGTCCAGGCAGGTTTTGAGTATCTCCAAGGATGGAGACTCCACAACTTCTTTGGGCAACCTGTCCTGAATACTCAGTCCCTCTCACAGTCAAAAAGTCTATTCCTGCATATAAACGGAGCTTCTTTTATTGCAGTTTGTGCCCATTTGCATCTTGTCCCGTCTGTGGGTGCTGCAGAGAAGAGCCTGGCTCTGCTTTTACTCCCCATTGTCAGGTATTTGTATGCGTTAATGAGACCTCCCCTCAGCCTCTTCCAACTGGGCTGAGGAGCCCCACTTCTGCCAAGCATCTCTTTGTACGGCCGATGCTCCACTCCTTTAGCCACCTTTGCTGAAGTTGCTCCAGTAAGTCCTTGCGTCTCCTGTCCTGGGGAGCCCAGCGCTGGGCACAGCACTCTGGAGGTGTCTCACTGGGGCTTGAGCAGAGGGGAAGGGTCATCTCCTCCACCTGCTGGTAACGCTTTGTGTAATGCAGCCCAGGAGGCCTTTCCTGGAAGAGCACACTGCTGGCTCATGGTCAACTTGGTGTCCACCATGTCCCTCAGGGCTTGCTTTGCCAAGCTGCTTCCCAGCCCAGCATGCCCTGGGATGTCCCTCCCCAAGTGCAGGACTTGGCATTTCCCTGGATTGAACTTCATGCTGTTCCTCTGCCTGTTTCTCCAGGCTATCGGAGTCCCTCTGGGTGGCAGCACAACCCTCTGCTTTCACCAGTCCTGGTTTTATCTCATCTCACCGTACTGAGCTCTGCAAGCGTGATTCAGTGCGGCGCGCACGCAGTGAAACTCCGGGTATTCGATACCCTCGTCCTCTCCCTCCCTTGGAATAATCCCATCTGTTCCCCTCTCCCAGGCAGCCCCCACCTGTCCCTGTGTGATTCGGATGGCCAGGAGGTGTTTGTGGGAGAGGTGCTTTCCAGCCTCTCAAGTACATATGATTCACGTTATTTTCTATTCACAGCTTCTAAGATGTAGTACAACCCGCCCCCCCCATCCATGTATATTTAAGAGATGACAGGATAATAAAATAATTTAGGGTGGAGGGGACCTCAGGTGGTATCTAGCCCCATCAGATGATAACTTTTAATTTAACTCTACGTTTTCCATTTTAAAATGTGTCTTGAGCCTGTTTTATGTTTCAAAACATAGACGTCGTCTTGTTGCGCGCTCCCCCAGCTGACACTTTCAAACCACATAGTTTTCAAACTTGGGAAAGGTTTTTGAGCGTTTGGTGGAAACGTTTGGTGCGCAACCGGTCCCCGGAAAGACTTGCTCCTTGCAGACTTACCTGTACCATGGAAATGGCACTGACACCTGACTGTGCACGAACGAACGCCACCGATGGTGAAGTTTCCAGTCTGTTGACGTGTGGGACACGACCTCAGTTCGGCTGCCTCTGAAGGGTTACAGCCTTTCCTTCTGCACTTGCCCGTTGGTCCTCTCCAGTTCCAAAGGCGTTTGCTGCCTTTGCGCACGACGAACATTAATCCCTGGCTTGGACCACTCACGCTACATGTGAGCTAAAAAAAACCAAAACCCAAAAAATCGATATGAGAAGTCAGAAAGGTACCTGAAGTTGTACTACAGCAGCTTCCAGATGTGGCTCTTGATTTCCCAAGGTGGCCGTCCAGAGATCTTGCCTAGAAAAGCAGAGAGGAGAGGTGTGTTTCTTGTCTCTGCTTACCTTTCGTGTGCTCAGTGGGAAAGTCCGCTGGGCTCCTTCACGTTACGGGTGCATGGGTCACCCAAAACACGTTAACGTTTCTGTTGCTTGGCTGGTTTTGGGCTGGTGCTATGCACACCAGCGAGGCTCTCGCTCTTCACCTGGGAGAAACATGCTGGCACTCGTCCCCAGCCCCGGGGGACCACGATGCCGAAGGAGATTGGCGTGGCATGGTCCTTCCCAAAACACACCCGAAAGAGCCGGCGCTGTGGCTCGTCTTTCACGGGTAACGCTAACCAGCTGCCTGCGGGTTGCTTGATATGAAGGGGCTCTCCTGCACTCTCGGGGTGCACCACCGCCGTGGATGACGCTGTAACGAAACACCCATCGTCTTCGTGAGCTCTGATACAAACCACGAGTCCTTTTTTTTCTCATCAGAGGAGCTTCACGGGGGTCACTTTTTTCCCCCCGCTGCAGCTCATGAGATGGTAAAAGGGCAGCTAACGTGCTGTAACTGTCCTCTCCACGTGTTTACTTGGGTGGAAATAAGCCTTAAAAATTCTTCAATGAACTTTTTCCCATTGAGGAATCGCGCTCAGCCGTGCTTTCCCCAGGGATGGGCGAGGGTGTTTGCCTTCGCAGAGGCTGTCGAGCTGATGACTGCCTGTCACTGCGGCAAGGGGGACGGGTTTTTTTTTCGCACCTCCCAGCACGGAGTAGCTTTCGGAGAGAGGGTTTTGCTCTTTGGCCTTTTCTCTTTCACAGGTTTGGAAGATGGAAGCAGCATCTCCTTCCTGGCTGCGGGCCAGGGACAGGGCTTCTCTGGCTGCCTTGAGCATCAGCTGCTCAGCGTAAGTTCAGGCGTGCTGGAAAGAATTTTCCATCTTCTCCTGGCTCCTGTCCTGACAATGTAATTTTATTGAAGGCGCCCTGTTTGCTAGCAGGTCGCTTCTGAGAAAGCTGGGCCTGTGAGTTTGGCTTCATGAGACAGGGGAGCGGAGACGGTGGGTTTCTGGTCCAGCTTTCTTTTTGACTGACGGGGATATTTGCAGCCCAAAGGCAGGAGGCTCCCTCCGTCATCCCGCTCGCTGGTACCGTGGTTGCTGTGTTTGTCTGACTTGAGCCTTGCAGGGCAGGCAGAGGATCAGAGAAAGCACGGGATGGTCCTCGGGCACGGACCTGCCTTTTGTGGGGGCGAGGAGAAGATCTAAGGAGGAGAAAATCTCCCACTGGCTTTGGCAGGAGCTGTCACTGCTGCACCAGGGGGGTCACGAGGATGCTGATGGGGAAAGCGAGGGATTTCTTCTGCTTCAGGTAGTGCAGAGGTTGAAAAAATGCTTTGAAAGAAAATCCATTTCCAACCCTTTGGCAGGCTGGAAATAAGCTTTCTCCTGTTGACTGTCTACGGCTGGCCCTGGGGATGTCTTTTTCTGAGCTCAGTCTCCTTGTTCCCACGCACACGTAAAGCTTGGCAGCTCGGTGTTTGGCTGTGACAGGATCTGCCCCCTCGAGCCCCGCACTTGCAGGGCCTTGGTGGCAAGAAGGGCAATATCCCCCCGGTCCGTGCCCCTTCCCTCCCTCCTGTCCTTGGTCTCCTCTTATCCACACTGCCCAGTCCCGATCCTTTCAGCATGGTCACTCTCAAATACCCAATTTCCCTCATTTTTTTTTTTTTTTTTCCCCGTTGGATCCTCTCGGGTCAGCCTCTCTGGAAGTGCAACACCCAAAACTGGACCCATCTGAAACGGAGGAGGATGGAGGGGTTATATCTCACCTCCTGCTGCCAGGTCAGTTAGTGCAGGGCTGGGGTGCTCTGCAGCTCGGCCGAGGAGAGAGGTTGTGCGGGGCGATTTGGGGCTTGGAAGCGGGGATGGAAATTCGCTTCAACCTGACGGAAAAAGCAGGGGCAGGCGGATGGCTGTTCTCGGGGAGGTGGGATTGCTGTGCGCGCCTGCCCGGAGCAGCCAGGATGCGGCGGCGAATGCTAATTAGAGCCCGACTCGCAAGGCTAAATAAAGCAGCAGGGCACTCCAGGCAATTTATTAATGGGTGATTATTTCAGGCCTCTTCAGCTGAGCCACGGAGCCTCCCAGTCTAAGGCAGTTAGCCCAAGGAGCACCGCGGTTGATGGAAACACTCGGCATGGGGTATTTCGGTAGGAAATAGGACAGTGGTCAGCGGCGGCCCAGGGGATGCTTCCCTCCCGCATGGCATCGCTGTGGCCAGCATCGGGGCAAAGCTCTGCTTGTCCCTTGGCTGCGATGGTCTCGGGGGGGGATGGAGTCTCCCCTGCCTCTGCCTGAGCTGGTAGCAATCCCCTTGTGCTTGTTCGGTGGTGTTTGCAGCTGCAAAGGGGGCTGTTGGTTTTGGTTTGGGCTTTTTGGAGAGTACAGAGACCCGAGCAGCCTGTGGGGAGGTGGGTAAGTGGAAGCACCGAACTTCATGGTGGCAGAGTGAGACGAAGCACCAAAACCAACTCACGAGGGGTTTGCAGGGCTGGATGCACAGCCCTGCTGCATCCCCATAAACACGCAGGACGGGAGGTTTCTTGGCTGTCCTTTAAACCTCTCCCAGCTCTTTCAGCCTGCGATCATGTGGTTGCTGAATCCCCCTTTGATTCAAGATGCAGCAGCATCCTTCTATTTTATCGGTAGCTCTGATGTATGAGCTGCTCCAATCCTGCAGCCACCCAGTGTGGGGGAACATCCAACTTCAAGGCTCCGCGGTGCATTTGGGCACTTTTGGTGGCTTCAAGACGTATGTGAGGAGTTTAGCTTGGGGTGCTTGTGATCCCAGGGCACTTTGGGCAGTGTTGAGCCCCAGGGCTCAGGGGCCACCTGAGCTGGGCTGTGGCACCAGCATCTCGACATGCCTGGCCTGCCCTGAGGAGCGCTTGGGGAGGGCACAAGAAGCAGGTTACACACAGCACCTGATCCCTGTTCTGACATCCCGCATGACTTGTGGAGACACTTTTAGCATGTCTCTCCTTTGCTTGCACAGATGGATGTCACAACAGACCAGCCGCTGGGGAGCATCTGCACGTGCACAGCAAGGGGAGGAGGAAAAGGGATGGAGGAGGGTTTTCCTCCAGGCTCTGCCCAGAGCTCCCTGGAAAAAAATGTGGCTAATGCACGTAATCAGCTCTGGCATCTCACCCCTAGAGAAGCTGGGGACTGGTGGGTCCTGCTGGAGTGTGGTGGGACATTGTGGGTTTGGGAACCTTGAGCAGGACTCGCTGGGAACCTCACTCATGTCTATGGGGCATTTTGCTTAAAAAAACGTGGCCAAAGATGCTCTGGGCTGGGTTCTCTTTAGGCGAACGCTTGCGGAGAGGTTAGGAAAAGGGAGCTTCGGGGTGGAAACGCAAGGTGTGTCTTGTGCCATCTTGTGTCTCGGGAAGGGCTGCAGGGGTGAAGGCTGGGTGAGAGCTGCTGTGGCTCTGCACCTCCATCACCCGCGCTCCCGCCTGCGAGATCTTGTTGGAGGGGAGACACAGTGACCAAAAACCCCATTCCCAAGAGGTTATTCCTCCATCCTAGGAAAGAAAGCTTTACAAGATTGCTAACCCATTGATTTTAAAGGTGCCAAGGCCGGATGTTGGACTTATGGGTCCTGATAATTAAAACCAACAGTGTTTGTGAATATGGGTGTGTTTTATGGCAGTGTGTGGCAAATTACACTTTCGGCTTAAAGCAGTTTAAAGTTTTTCTGCCACCGCTGCTACGTGACACCTGGTGTGGCTGCTTTGTCCGAATGATTGGGAGGAGTTTGGTGGAATAGTGGCAGTTGCTTAAATCCGGATGCATCGTTTGTAGCTCGGTGTGAAATTTGCTGGCTTTCACCAGTCTTCCAGCCGTCTCATTTCTCGGCGAATAAATTACGGTGCTGACCCTGAGAAGTCAGCCCTTCGGGTCTGTGTTGGGGATGTGTCCAGGCGGTTTTGCAAGAAGACGATGCTCCTCTCTGCTTTTAGTGCTGAGGAAGGCACGTCCCGGTGAGGCAGGCAGCTTGGGGCGAGCAGGCATGGGGAGCACCGAGTTGGGCAAGGCTGCTACCAAAAAAGTGAGCAGCCAGCGGAGAAGAAACGCTTGCCCTGGCTCGAGTGAGAGTTGCCTTGCTGCAAGGCAGTGCAGAACCTCAGTGCAGCTGAGGCTGTCGGGCCTGGACCAAGGCTCTGTTGGCAGAACAGGTGCCAACAGGGCTGTCGTGGACCATACCACAGCTGCTAACATCTGCGCAGATGAACATCAGGTGTGGCGCCCTCCTCTGGAGATGCCATCCTGGAGCTGCTTGGACCTTCTCCCCCTGCATCCCGGGTGTCCGTGGGTGAGGTGCACCAGCCCGGGGATTCTGCCTCCCTGCTGCAGAGGTGCTTGGCTTGGCAAATGAGGAAAACATCTCTTCGTAATCCAGCAGGTAATGAATTTGTTCCTGGAAAAAAAAACACAAAACAACTTCCATTCCTGCATGGTTATAAACATGCTTCTGAGTCACAGCTACCCAGTCCCAATTTGAAATTTGGCCAGAGCACCGTAGATGATTCTCATTTGATCCTAGTTGTTTTTTTTTTCCTCCCCCCCCCCCAGCATAACTAAAGCCTTATTTAAAAAATAAAATCAAATCAGGGTGCCAAAAGCCACTTTCTAAGATGAGCGCAGCCCATCAGAGCTCCTGGGACTATTGGTCACCGAAGGAGAGCCTGTCCCCTGGCTCCAGACCCTGCCTTGGCTGCCTGAGGGCTGTGTCCCCTGCCCGATGCTGTCCCCGAGATGAGGAGCAGCCTTCGGCTCCCTGAGCGACCCGGGGCTCGGCAGAGGATGCTTTTAACGGTATTGCCTGTAACCAGCAATACGGAGGTGGGAGATTTTGGGTCGCCCGGGGTGAGCCGGAGGCTGCTGAGCCGTGCGAAGGGATGCAATAGCTGCGCGGAGCGGGGGGGACGCTTGTGCATCTGCCGCAAAGCGCCCCACGGGAAGGGTAGGCAAAGGAGGCGGGGGGGGGGGGGGGCTCGGCTCGGCTCCCCCCCGCCCCCCCGACTGCAGCCGGCTGCCGGAGGCTGGGACGAGCGGCGCGGGGGGGCTGCAGGGAGGGGGCAGCCGCCGCTAGATGGCAATGCCGGAGCGGCGGCAGCCCGGGCGCACCGGCCCCGGCCCGCGTCCCTGCGGCGGAGGCGGTGCTGGAGGTGATGGGGAGGGTTTGGCCCTCCCCTGGGAAGGGGTTAGCCCAGTGTCTACGCTGGTGCCCCACCGTGCAGGGGTAGTGGCATGGCTGGGAAGGTGTGGGGGGGGGCGGGGGGGGAAGCAAGGAGGCGGCTTGGATGGCAATATCAGCATGCGGAGGGGAATTAGCCCGTCTCTGCAAAACCCAGCTCATCCCAAGCGCCTTCCTGTCCCAGCACCCGCTGTTGCCCTGTCTTCTTGGACTTCCTTCATTCACAAAAAAAAACCCCCAAAAAACACCTAAACCAACCCCACATAGCTGGCTCTGAATCTCCGTGCCATGTTGAATCATGCGGGCATCAGCCACGCTTCTCCCTGACTCACCAATCCCAGCGTGCTGGGGTGAGGGTCAAGACGAGAACAGCAATAAACATCCTGGGAAACCGAGCCTGCATCTCTTGGCATAGCCAGAGACGTGGTTTTTTTTTTTTTTCTTCTTTCAGTCTTCTCTTAAGGAGCTGCTTTCTCATAAATATCCCATCCTTTAGCACCGTCTGAGCAGGAGAGAGGCTCCCAGCGGGGTCATCCTGCGCCTCTGCTCTGCAGCAGCAAATATAGAGTAGAGCTGAGAGCGAACCCCTGGGTGCAGGGGATAACCCGCTGCCCCAGAAGAGGTGTCCAGGTAAGGCTGGCATCCCTGGGGGACGGAGGGGACAGGAGGAATGCTGCCTTCCTCCTCCTCAGCCCCTCGCACCGAGCGGTGAGGCAGCCGTGATGCCTCTGAGCGGGGCAGGGGATGCAGGGGAAGCGCTTGGGTCCAGCCTTCCCCATCCTCCTCGGCCTCTGGGTACCAGCCAGAGCCTGAGCGTTTAGGCTGGGTGGAGGCTTGTCTGCAGGCTCAGAGGGATGGGAGAGAGCTGGGGGGGCCAGGGGGGAGCCGAGGCAGGAGCTCTTGCAGGGCTGAGGATCTGCTCCTGGCAATCAGCCCAGCCTTGGGCTTAATTAACAGTGGCTTAAAGGGTTGGAAGGTGGGAAGAGTGGCATCGCTCCTGATGCTGTGCTGGTGGTGGTGGGGAGGAGGAGGAGGCAAAGGGGATGAGCCACAAATCATAATTGATTCGTTTAGGGCAGCGTCTTGCCTGGAATGAATCGAAGGGACTGTAATTAGTTGGTAGCTGGCGTGGCCTCCTCGCTGCCTGTTGTTAGTGGAATGAAAGCCCAGGGTCATTCTGGCTTGTGCTGGGGTCGGCTGGTGGCCTGGGAAGCATTTCGGGAGGGATCTACCCACTCCTGCTCCATTTTGTGCTGCAGTGTGGCGGTGGCAAAGCTGGGGGGCTTGCCGAAACCCCTCAATTACACCCACCTCTGTTTAAAGGCTAATTGGAGAAGGAAAGTCAAGTAGGGATGCAGCAGATGAGCATCGTGGTGAGCTGGTGGGCTCTCGGTGTCTGGCTGAGGTTGGGGGAATGATCCTGCAACCTTTTTTGTAAACACTCCTCTGTTATCTTGCTGAGGAGGGCCTGATCCTTCCTCACTCAGCCAGCCCAAGGGCTCCTGGCCATGCACCGGTAAAAGCCTGTGCCGAAAAGCGAGCTCCATGGCCATTTGGTCACACTAGCGCCTGCAGGGTGGGAAAGTCTGTGGTGAGGTGCTGCCAGGCTGCGCTGAGGGAGCAGCCCTTGTCCAAATGAGTTAACGATTTATGTGATTAAGGGCTTGATTATTTTTTTTAAAATTTCTTTTTTTTTTTTTTTTTTTTGAGATGCCCAAAGTGTTCCTGGCTGCTGCACAGCAGATCCGGGGGGGACAGGGAAGCAGCTGCTGTTTGTAGAGCAGGTTGCTTGTGGTAGGGGGGACAGGGGAAGAGCATTGAGGGGACACAGGGTGACTTGTGACACTGCCTGAAGCTGTGGGCACTCTTCCTGCGGGAAGGGCAGGTAGTGAGCGCTGAAGGCCCTGGGGGACCCCTTTGGATGTGGGGTTGAAAGGGGAGGGCGGGGGATCCTACGTGTGAACAGGTCGCAGGGTGTCAGGGTGTGCTGAGCGGTGAGGCTGGTGCCCTGCCTGTTGGGTAGGGAGGACATTGGGGATGCCCCTGAGGAGCTGCGTCTCCCCTGTGTGTGCAAGAGGGCCAGGTGGGCTCCCCCAAAGGCGGGTGGGCAGGCAGCACCCTCACCCAGAGCCCAGGGGAGCCCGAGCATCCCTGGGTGCCCGCAGCACTTGCATGGTTGGTGCTGTGCCCTCGCCTCCACGGTCGGGTCCCTGGTCCTCTGCCCGTGGGACGGCTGGGGGGAGCGGGGTCAATGCCAGACTGGCCCCAGGGCCACCCCCCTCCGCCCCCCCCCCCCCCCCCTTCCCCCGTGGCAGCCGCTGCAGGGACACGTCCAGCCAGGGTTGTTTACACCTCTCCGATGAGCTGCTGCTTCTTCTGGCCAACATAACGTCAAAAAGAAAATACCGAGGCGGGGGTTGGGGAGGGGGTGGTGGTGTGGAGGGTGTGCTAAGGAGGCTCATCTGTATGCGAGGGGGAGCAGCAGGGCTCTCCCCGGGCAGCCGCTGGCATCGGGGCGGCTCCGGCAGGGAACCGGGAGCCCCGAAGTTTCCCAGGGATTGGGTGCATGTGGCTGGGGAGATGCCCGGTGCGGGATGAGATGGGCAGAGCCGCCCCCCCCCCCCCTCCCTTTGCCCCCTATTACCTCACCCCCCGCCCCAGTTTAGCCACTCACCTAGGAACACCCATGTGCTGGAAAGCCCTCGGCAGCCGGGGCTGGGGGGTGCGTGTGTGTGTGGGGGGAGCTTCTTGCAGGCGGGGAGCTTGCAGGGTGGGGGCTTCTTGCAGGGTGGGGGCCTCCCCCATTGCCTTTGTTCCCTTCAGACCCTCCCCTCGCCTCTGACTTTCCTTTGCGGCAGCTCCCGTGCTTGCCAAAAGAATGCACTGGATGGAGCGAGGGAGCGAGCCGGGCGTGCGTGCGTGTGTGCGCGCTTGTGTGCGCCTGTGTTGCCACTGACTTCATTAAAGCAAGCTGTCCCCGAGCTGCAGAGGCGCCGGCAGCCTTTAATTTCGTGGCCCCGGCTCCTGCGGGAAGCCGGCGTCGCCTTTGAGAGCTCCTGCCCTGGCAGCCAAAGGGCCGAGCATCCCTGCCGCCGCCGGTGCCTGCCCGGAGGTTCTGCCCGCCATCCCTGCCCGCTGCCCCCGGGAGCCAGCGGATGGGTGGCCGGGCTCCTGCGGGCTGCTGAAGATGGAGCCGGGAGGAGGGAGTTGGACACTTGGCTCCAACTAGGCTGGACCACGCTGCAACCTGTTCCCCTGGCCTCCCCTCCGCTGCGCTGGGTGCTGTACCAAATTGCGTCTTCCTTTGCGACCGGGGTGGATGGAAGGACTTGGATCCCAGCCTTTTTCCCTGCCCGGCAGGCAGTCCCCGGGCTCGCCTTGCTGGGAAAGGGAGGAGGTTAAAAAGCGCTGGTTTGGGTTTGCAGGCAGAGCGGTGGGAAGGATGTGGCTGGGTTTAACCCCTTGCTTCGTGGCAGAAGGTGCCTCTGCGGCCTCCGCCGAGCACGCAGGACGGGTCCCTGCCGTCCCCGCTGCCCGTGTGGCTGGCGGCGGGGGGGACACACATGGGAGGCAGCCAGCTGCCCACCATGCCGTGCCGCTGAGCCCGGTGCCACGCGTTGCCGCCTCTCCTTCTCCGCGCGGGTCCCCGCTCCCCCGGAGGGATGGAGGAGAGACGGAGCTGAGCATCATCCGGAGAGGAGGAGGGGGCTGTGGTTGGGACTGCGCCCCGCAACCCCCTCCCTCTTCTCTTCCCCCCCCACCCCCCCCATCCACCTCGGTGGTGCTGCTTTGGCTCACCTGTGTGTTTTCTTCCAGGATGGCTCGTTTTGGGGAGGCGGTGGCCGGCAGGCTGGGCTCCGGAGATGGGGGCTCCGATCAGAACAGGAGCCGGCAAGGACCTCCTGCCCCTGCGGGAGGGACCCCAGGAGCCTTCAAGCAAACCAAAGCGCAGAGAGCCCGGACTATGGCTCTGTACAACCCTATCCCCGTCCGGCAGAACTGCTTCACCGTCAACAGATCGCTCTTCCTCTTTGGGGAAGAGAACATAGTCAGGAAATATGCCAAGAAGCTCATCGACTGGCCATATCCTTTCTGCGCCCCCTGCGAGCCCCCACCTCGCTCCCTGGATTTGCCTTGGTGGCTGCCCAGGACACGTGCGTGTGGCACTAGCCGGCAGGTAAGCGCCTGCCTTCTGCTCTTCTTCGGCATGCGGAGAGGGGTGCCCCATCCCCAGGGAATGTTCTCCTCGCCCTGTTGCTGCTTCCCCTCCTGTGCTCTGCTTGGTGCCCTTGGTGGGGAGCTGAGCCCCTTCTCCCTGCGGGGAGCCCCCTGGTCCCTCCTCAGTCTTGGATTTGGAAGCCCCCTGTGCTGGCCAGGAGGGGGACTCTGATCCCGGTTAAACCCTGCATGCCTTAGGGTGTTCTCTGTGTGTGTGTGTGGCTGGGTGGGGGGGTCATGGCCTTTCCTCTATGTCTCAACGAGTTTTGCCACCTCACCCTGCCCAGAGTTTACCCATCCTGCTGGGGATAGACCCCGGGGAGCCCACAAATCTCTGGTCCCTGCTGAGCAGTGGCTTTGTCTTCTGCGCCTGCCTGCACGTGCCCCCGTTGCTGCTAATCGCATCTGGCAGGGGCACAGCCGTCCTCGCCCTGCAGCCCCCCCAGCCTCCGACTGTGGCTCTGGGAACCGGTTGCCCCCCTCCTTGCGGCAGAGGGGAAATGCTGAAAACCTTGGCTGTGCCCTGTGGCTCCCTGGGGGGCTGGCGCAGGGGACCGAGGTTTATCCCAGGGACTGAGGTTTATCCCGAGCACCCCACTCCTAGGGCTGGGTGGGGGATGCAGACCCCCCTGGCTCCTTTCCCCTGCTCCTCCATCCTTTTATACACCCCCGTGCGCTTCTCTCCCCTTCCGCCCTCCCTGCGGGTGCCCCCGGGTGCCCTGGCCGGTGCCCAGCACCGCAGCACGCAGCTCCCCATCAACCTGGGTTCGGCACCCTGCCCCCCGAGACCCTTCCTGGGCTTTGCCCCCACCGAGGACCTGAGCCTAAAAACTTCAGCGTGGCCACGCTTTGGCTTTAGGGACCCTCCCTGTGCCGTCTTCTGCAGTGGTGATTACATGCAGCTCTTGCCGCTGCCGCTTTCTCTCCCTGCAACTTGTTGGTTAACTTGCCGGCTCCTCCGGCGGGCGCAGAGAGCCTGCCCAGGTGCCAAGCGGCGATGCCTCGGTCTGGTGCAACAGGTACCTCAGGGAAACCCTCCAGCGAGGCACAGGGATGCAGGACAGGTCACTCACCCGCCCCGCTGAGCGTCATCGGGGAGATAGTCCCCTTGCAGCTCCAACACGTCAGGTTGAACCTCTGCCAGGCAGGAGCTGGGGAGCCGCAAAGCCCCCAGGGTTGGGGGGTGACCTGGGGGTGAAGGGACAGCTCGAGGAGGCCATATTCCCCATGGCATCCCTAAATCCGCCTCTGCCGGCAGCGCCCGCTGGGTGGGCGGCTGCGGGAGCATTGGTGCGGTGGCGAGGATGGGAACGTGGCAGCTCAGCTCACAGCCCTGCAGGGCAGCGGCCAGGCTGGCCTGCCTGCTTTTCCAGAATATGCCAAATTATGCGTGTGCTTTTTCAGCGTGGTGTGGGATGGCCCTCACGCCTTTGCCTTTCGTTTAAAGCAAGAAGGAGAGCTGGTGCGCTGCTGCTGGCCCAGCGTTCCCGGCGTGGGCTGGGGTCCCGTGCTGGTGCGGCGCCGTGTGATGTCTCATCTCTAGGCAGCTGCTGTCTCCTAGAAACTAGAGCTTCACCACTGCGCGGTAAAAACTCCCCAGCGTTATTCTTTCCTGGAATTTGCAATGCATGAGGGAGATGGGTTCGTTTCATTTTTTTTATTTTTTTTTTTTCCAGAAGTAAGTGACGTATCCCCATGTGAGTGCTGGGAACGGGCATGCTCCAGGTGCGGGAGCTGAGCATCCCGCCTAGCTGCCATCTCTTTCCAGGAAACTCATCCACCCCGGAGCTCCTCCGCTCTCCTTGAGCTCTTGAGGGATTGGGGATATGGAAAAGGTTTTTTGGTGATGAGTTTGGCGGTGTTGGCCAGGCGAGTTGTTCCCATTCTTGTAGTTGTAGCCTGGCACGTGCAGCCGGTGCCTTTTGGTAGGGCCGGGAAAAACGCGTGAGCATCTCAGCTGCCTGGCCCGGAGCCTGTGGCATCGCTCCTGGGCAAGGGCGAGGGTGGTTTGGAGAGGTAAGCGTTGGATTTTGGCCACAGTCAGCGAGAGCTGCTGGCCTCGGGAGGGAGATGGGCTGGTCCCTGGCGCTGCGGGTCGGAGCAGGCATGGCACGAAGGAAAGCCAAGGGGGCTGGGGTGGAGCGCGGGGAGGAGTGGAGGCTCTTCTTCATCCAGCTCCAGTTGACTAGGTAATAGGGCTAAAAATAACTGGTGATTCAGGCCTGTATATCTGCTGGGTAACTGTATAATTATAACCAGCAGCCTCTGCAGTTTGGCTTCCCAGTGTAAATAGGGATGATGCATGGAGGGGAAGGAGGAGAAACACGAGCAACTGGGATTGGGATGCAGCTTTGTGGGGAGACGGGTCTTTGCTGAGTTCCTCACTGGAAAGCCCAGTGCGTTACCTCTGCTGCAGCTGCTCTTTTTACCGGTCCTGCTCAAAACGTGAGGCAGCTGCCGGTTTGGCTGTAGGAACACCTACTCCTCTTCTCCTTCAGAAACAAAGCCTTGTCCTGCCTGTTCTCCTTCTGCTGATGACCAGGCCTTTAGCCCTGATTTCATTTGTTTGGCTGCCTGGAAAGCCGCAATTCAGTTAGCACATGAGATGGGCTGCAACTCATCTATATCTGCTCGGTTCTTCATCCGCTTAATCACATTTGACCTGGATAAGATCCCTCTCCCGCCCCAGAAAGGCCAGATGACACTGCGTGGCTCTGGCTATGTCCCCAAGGACAGCCTCTGGCTGTAGGTGCACAGTGCCCACTGTACCCGTCCCCCTGATTTGGCAGGGGACAGGGATGTCCATCAGTCTTCTGGGGACCTTGCTGTTCCCTACAGCAAGGGCTTTCTCCTATCTCAGCCCTTTTGAGGACCAGATCTGGTCCTGGGCTGGCCAAGAGCAGCCGGGATGTCCACAAAGCCCCGGTGCGTGTCCCTGGTCCAACACACATGGGGATTTTTCTCCATGGGATGCGCGCCGGTGCGCGCCTGAACCGTTTTGCCACGCGATGACTCCCACTTTAACCCGGGCATCTCTGATGCTGTGTGGGCACTGCCCCTTGGGGACCCTGGTAGCGTTATGCCGCATCCGAGCAAGTGTTTTCTGCGCCTTCGCTTCTGGCCAGCCAAGATTTCAGCAGGTCTTGCCTCCTCGCGGGAAGAGCTGCGCCATGTCGTGCCGTCCTTGGGCAGCTCCCTCCTTGCCACTACCCAAGAACACCTCTTTTTATTTTATTTTTTTCTTCCTTTTCTTTTCCTTCAAGGCTGTTTTCTGTACCTTTCATTCATCAGATTTTTAAAATGTGTTTTGTTTTTTTTTGGTTTTTTTTTTTTTTTTTTTGTTTTGGTTTTTTTTGGGAGGGGCAAGTAGGTGTAATGGCAGGTCCATCTTTTTTGACAGCCGGAGAGAGCGAGGCTGCCTGTCAGATGGTGAATTTAAACAGAGGCAGCTGTTGTCATGGTGACTCCAAGTTGCATCCTGTTGCTGTGGCAACCAAAGTTAAAAAACTGATGTTAAGGCAGGAAAAATCACATGATGTGGTTCTTTTTTGTTGTTTTTTTTTTTTTTTAAAAAAAAAAAAAAAAAGGAGAGAGATTCGATTTCCAGTTTTTTAAGCGCAGGGTGAGGTGGGGGAGAAGGAGACGCTTCTCCAAGGAGCTGTTGGCACGTGGCAGGTGGGCACCCCACAACCCTACGGGATGGCAGTGACGTGGGCAGGCTCTGCCCCCACCGGCTCCTGGCTGATACTGCTTTTGCTTTAGCCCCTGACAGAGACCAGACTGCCCACTTTTTGGAGCCAGGAGCAGCAATATCTGTGGCCGCAGATAACAAGCGGAGGGTCCCCCCTCGAGGCATGCCTGCGTAGTGAGATTTCGGTGGCCTGAGCACCTCACCCGCGTGCTCCCTTGTGAGCTGCACGGAGCTGCGAGCACAGCTCTGAGCCCACGCTTGCCCTCCTGAGCCCCTTTCGCTTGGCGTAACGGGCACGCGGGAGCTGGCTCGCCTCCAAAGCCATGGCATTTGGGGATCTGTTGGCACCTTGTCCTCCTGGAGATCATTTTCTGTCAACCCCAGCAAAGCGTGGATGGGCCTGGAGCGCTGGGTGGTGGAACCCAGGGATGGGGACAGCTCTGAGGGGCCACAGCTCTGCAGCTGTTTGATAGCCTTATGCGCTGGGGGAAGATCCCCCTCCGTGTCCTTGGGGACAAGCCAGGGAGGTGCTGTAGGGATGGGGAACCCTGGAGTTGAAGTAGGACTGTGTTCCATTTGGCATTTTGGGTTTCTTTTGGAAAACAGCCTTGGAGAGGAGGCTTTCCTGCTGGGGAGGAGGAGGGTTGGGGCCTCCTAGGGAATGGGATGTTGAAAAGGTGGGTCTTTGTTCCTGTCGTGCCTTGGGTGGATGGAGTGTGGGAAGGTCTGTGTGAGGGCAGGCAGCAGTGGCGGAGTTGGAACCAGCAAGATAAAGTCCATGGATGTTGGAACTGAAGCTCCGTCTCATTGCCGCCTGGCGTGCAGGGAAAGCCCCTCCGTGCAGCAGGTCCTGGGGGAAGCCGGCGGAATGGTGGGAAATGGAGACTTAAGTTTCTAGATGTTGGGGCTGGGCTGGGTGATGCAGGCAGGGTGAGGGGTAAATCGTTCCTGGTCTTCTCAATGGTTCTCTGAGGTAGGCTTCCCCTCTGAGGCAGGCTTCCTCCAGAGCCCTTTTGGAGATGCCCACGTGGCCTCACTCCTCTGGCTCTTCTGCTCCTTCTGCATCTGCCTGCCCAGCAGCAGGGAGGAGGCACTGTCACAGAAGTGGAGAGATGGAGGTGGGCTTTCCACAGCTCCCAGCCCGCATCGCCAGGGAGGGATTTGTTTTGCACCCAGCCTCTCAGGGAGGTTGCATCAATGTGCCATCAGCACCATAAATCCGTCTTCAGGGCTTAGAGCTGGGCACGCTCCCTGCATTAGCGATATAGGTGTTCTGGGTGGGCTGGTTTTGGCTTCCAGCTGTGGAGGGAGCGAGGTGAAGAGGGGAGTCACAGCTGGAAGCAAGGATCCACCGGTGGCTGGACATCTCCCTGGTGCTCCCTGCCAGCTTCTGCCAGACCTGCCAAGGAGCTCCAGCTCCAGGCATGGCGTTAGCCTGCAGTGCCTGCTCTGGGTGGGATGGGGCATGGGTCTGGTGGGGGGTGTCTCCGTGGCCTGGGGGGCACCTTTCCCACCTGAAATGCACCGGGAGGGAAGCATGGAGCTGCAGGTGTGGTGTGCTCTGGGATCGGACGAGTTGCTAAGGAAACAAGTCAACGGTGCAGGGGAGAGAGCATTGGGTAAAGGAGATAAATCAATAAGAAAACCTATTTTTATCAGCTCCCTAATGATCCTCCAGGAGAAGCCAGACGAAGGAGGAGGAGAAGGCTGGAGGCAGATGGGCTTTCATTACCGGGCTTGGAGGGAGGCAAGTGCTACTCTGTATTTTGGGTGGCTGGAAGGTTGTGTAATTAGACATCTAATGAGAGAGGAAACAAAGGAGTAATAGAGCATTGTCCAGTGGGCTCCAACCCTGAGCTGGGAGGATGCTTGCTTGGCAGAAGTCAAACGCGTGGATAAAATTTCCCCCGGTTCAGCCAGATGTTCCCGTTGTCCCTTGGGGCGGGTTTTCTTACCCTGGGCCTCTCAAAACCTGGCACAGCTGGAGGCTACGGGGGCTTGTAGCTCTCACCCAGCTCCAGATGCGATAGCCCGGGATCGGGTCCTAAGAAAACTGGGCCAGTGGGGTTCGGAGAATCACCTCGCGCTTAGGTCACCGCTTAGGGCAGCGATTGCCCTGTTTCCCTTAGACTTAATACTTGCTGATCCACGTGCCACATGCTCCCTGGAGGCGGAGCAGGGACGCGGTCCCATGCTGGGGCTGTGACAGATGTGCACCGTCCTTATGCTGTCGAGCCAGATGTTGGAGCCAGCAAGGAGATGTAGGGGCGAGCTGAGCCATTAGAAGGGGTCCTGTCCCCCACCAGCCACTGCCGGGCAGGGCTCCCACACTGCTGGCTTTGGAAAATTTGTGAATTTTCCTACCTGGGTGTTTCCCCTGGGGGACGAGAGGCCGCAGCGGGGAGGAGGCAGTGCTAAACCCTGCCAGGGCGGACAGACGGACTCACCGCGCCGTTCCCACACTTCTCATCTAGGCAAATGTGCCTAGCGCCTGGGGACCTGGCTGCGCCGCCCTGCTAACGCACTGTTTTCTTTTAAGCCTGTGCTAATTGCTCCCAGACTTTCAGGAAAATGAGACAAAAGACCCCAAATAGGCCGGTGGCTCGGGGCCAAGCGCCGCAGTCTGTGTATTAGCTGAAGTGTGTGGGCAGAGGTGGGAAGCAGAGAAAGTACGTGGCTTTTGCAGGAGCCGTGCAATCAAATCCTCACTTGTGTGAAGCCTCAGATGAAAACTTTTGGGGTCTGGCATCCCCCCGAGCACGGGGAGCTGCTCACAATTTGTGCCCGGCTGGCATCAAGGTCTGAGCCCGCAGCAGTGAGCTCCGTGGCGGTCTCTCTTGGTTTGCCTTTAACTTAGCAACCATTAATTTCACTGAGTGGCCTTTTAAATGCCTTGGCTTAATCTTCCCTGGCTCTTCTCCCTACTGGGCTGAATCCATCCCGGTTCCTGAAGGCTCTCCTTGGCATCCCCTCCTGGTCGACTTGCCGGGGACCTGATCCGATGTCCGGCCCTGTTCCCACCTTGCCGCACGCTGCAGCATGCACAGGGTGGCTGCCGCCAGCGTTAATTCATGGTTTCCAGTTAACCATGGTCATGGCCAGCCCTGGATATGTCTTCTCTTGCCCATGGGCTCAGGGCCACTGGTTTAAGGCATCTCTCTGTAGCCAGTGGCTTTGTCAGCCAAAAGCTGAAGTTGCGAAAGAGAAAATCATCCCTTTTCCCGGGGCTGATGGCACCGGCATTTGGCACCTCCTGGCCTGAGCGGTGTGAAGCTGAAGCCGCCAGGTCTGGAGAAGCCCAGTGTGGTAGGGAAGGGCTCAGCCGGGGTCCTGGTCCCTGTGCCGGCTTGGATGATTTCTTTATGGGCAAATCCATGCCAGGTGGGATCACCCCCCCTTTCCATAGACATGAGCCTTGGGAAGGTGGCAGTCCCTTCCCAGGGTGCCCGCTGACCCCAGTGGTGACAGTAATGGAGCTGTGGGTTTTTGACACGGAGGGAGCGGAGAAAGGGCGTGCCACCTGCTGATGAATCTCACCTCATTTTGTTATTGAGGACAAAGAGGGCTTTTATTGCAATGAGGTGGTAAAGATGGACAGGAAGTCGGAAAGATATGGCCGTCCTGTCGCTTGGAAGTGCTTTGTTTTCAGGGCTTGGCCGTGGGCCAGACAGGAGGAGGGAGCTCTGCGCCCTCACCTCGCTCCCGGCGGACTCTGTGAATCCAAAGGCAGGAGGGAGCTGAGTCTGGAGTGCCTTTCCCGGGGTGTCTGACCGCCCTTTCCTCCGCCTCCCCTCCCCACTCACTCGGGTCCTCAGGTGCCAGCGTCTCCTGCCACTTGTCCTGGTGGGGGGGCTGCTCCCGGAGAGGGGTGTGTAAGGCCCTAGACATGGCTGTAGGGTTTAGGATGCTCGTAAGGGTCCAACCAAATCCTGCTGATAAGGAGTCGCCACCCCTCAGGGTCTCACCGAAGCGTGGCTGAGCTGGGATGGCTCCGTGGGGAGTTTCAGCCCTGCCTGAACTGGAGCTCAGACCCAGGCGCCATCGGTGTCTTGAGCTGCAAACACTCAGCCTGGTGCTCTGCGGCTCCCAGCGCTGTCTGGGGTCACCCTGCCACCCGCGGGGTGCTTGGCAAGGGACCCTCGGTTCCCAGGGCACGTCCGCCTTGCCAACGCAGGGCACAGGGTGGGCTGATCCAGGTCGGAACCCCAGGACCTGTCAGGGATGCTCTAGGACCGGGGCCGCCGATAGCCTGTGACACCCTCAATTCCAAGCCCCATCTCCTGCTGCTTTGTGATGGAAAAGAGAAGGCAAGCAGCAGGGCCACCGCGTTACAGGGACATGCCAGCCCCGGCTACCAGCTTGCCATGCCAGGGACACGCTCCCTGACACTGCCAGGGATCACGCCAAGCACTTTTCTAGATGAAGCCCAACCTGGTCAGAGTCTGGTTGTCCACCTTCATGCTTGTGCCTGTCTTCTGGGCTTCCACCACAAGCAGCGTCTCACTCCCAAGAGAGTTCACAGCCCAGCAACGGCCGTTGGTTAAATGTCCCATTGCCTTGGGAAGGAGGTGATGGTGCTCAGCAGGTCTCTAGGGAGGAAGGTCCTGAGGGCTCACAGTTCTCATCACTTCTCTCGTTTCCAAACAGTCCCAGCTGGGCTTCACCCTCCTGCCTGGGGGGCAGCGGGAGGTGAAATCTGGGCTCTGTGTGTGCGTTTTCCTGTAGGGAAAGCAGTGGTGGTGGCTAACGAGCGGGTGAAACGAGATGGGCAGGGGTGGGCTGGCAGGTTGGGGACATTTTCGGCTGCTTCTCTGCTCCTTAACTCCTCTCCACTCCCTTCGAGTACATGATCCTGGCGACCATCATTGCCAACTGCATCGTGCTGGCCCTTGAGCAGCACCTCCCCGAGGACGACAAGACGCCCATGTCACGGAGATTAGTAAGTACCCCGCGTCCATCCCTCGCCAACCCGGTCAGGGGTTCTGGTGGGTGACCAGCTGAGGGGAGCCACCCCATCCTACCAGCCAATTTCTGCTGGTTTCAGGGTGGTAGGCTAAGAGGTTTCCTCTGGGACCAGCCCCTCCAGCCTTCCTGGGGCTGCTGTCACATACTCCTCCTCCATGGAAAGGGCTAAGGAAGGTTTAAGTCCCTTAAAAAGTGGGGTAGAGAAGGGGGACTGGGCAACTTGAGTGGGTTGTAGCCCCCACTTTTTGTTTCCAAGGTTAATGCTGTCTGAGGAAGGGCGAGGAAAGCTCCCAAAGGGGAGGATGGGGCTGGGGAAGGTGGGATGGGATGTCAGTTGGGTCAAAGTGAAATGGCTGGTGCTGTGTTTGCTCCATCTCCATCCTCCCCCTCTGACTGTGTCACTGATTCCCCTCTGGCAGGAGAAGACGGAGCCCTACTTCATCGGGATTTTCTGCTTCGAGGCTGGGATTAAGATCGTGGCTCTGGGATTCGTTTTCCACAAGGGTTCGTACCTGCGCAATGGCTGGAACGTCATGGACTTCATCGTGGTCCTTAGTGGGTGAGTCAGGCGGCGTGGGGCCGTTGGTGGGGTTGGGCAGCTGGGCATGGGGACTCGTCCCACTGGGGACATAAGCTCCAGGACGTGGGTTTGCTGTTGTCGGTGGTGTTTCTTCATCCCGAGGGAGGGGAGGATGGTTCCCAGTACTGGAGGCTCCTGTGTTGGCTTTGCTGTGGGCTGCTGATGGTGGGGCAAGGTTCCCCGTCGGGCGAGGAGGGCTGGCTCTCAGGGAATCATGTCAAGCTTTCCTCAGCTGGTGGCCTGACACCTGTCACCCGTTTGGGCATGGGGTGAGGTGAGGATGAGCACGCTCTGATAAGCTAAGCAACTGGACGTGGTCTGGGAGAGGTTTTGGTCAAACCCTTTGTGGAGAGGGGGAAAATCTCTTCTCTTGCCTTCCCAAGCACTTTCCAGCCTTGGCCCGTTGCTGGGGGTTTGGGAACGAGATCCACGTGGGGCTATTTTCCCAGGTGGTGCTCACTCAGCATCCCAGTTTGCAGCAGCAGTGCTGGGGGTGATAGTGCACAGAGCTTCACGGGTGCTGGTTCTGTCACTGGTGGTGTCACCTGCTGGGGACGTGGCCCAGATTTGCGTCCTGCTTGTGGTGTGATGGGCTGTGCTGGTGACATAGAAATGAACAGGGATATCTGGGCTTGTGCTAGCCAACGGTGGCAGTCAGCTTGAGCAGAAGCTTCTTAGGGTGACTGCCCCAGCCCCTCGCTGTGTGGAGGGCAGGTGGGTGCCTGCAGCCACCAAGGGGTCCCGAGGAAAGGTGCCTGGATCACGGTCAATGTTTTTTGCATGCTGAAGGAAACGCCACGCTCAGAGTACCTGGTTTGATGCGTACAAACAGATGGTGTCTGTGGATCTCTAAGCACTTAGCGAGCTCTGCTGGGTGCAGAGCAGCTGCAGGTCTGGCTGGGAAACTGAGGCACGGGAGCCAGGCAAGATACCTGGAGTCTCTCCTGAATTGCTTGCTGCATAGTCCTGTCTCTTGGCTTGCAGGGTAGTGGTACCACGTGGGACATGACACCCATTGGGGTGTTCGGAGGAGGAAAGGGGATGCTGAGCCTGGTGCTGCCAGGGACGTGGTGACGGGTGCTGCTTGTCCGTGGTGGAGAGGTGCAGGTTGGGACTATGCTTGAGTGAAGACTTGAGGAGAACATGACCGGGAACGTTTTGACCCCCTTGGTCCCATGTGGTCGGGGATGGCCTCGCTGGGGAGGGTGTCTCGATGTGCTGGTGGTGGGGTGATGCTTCTCAGTGGGCATCAAACAGGCTGCCTGCGGGCGGTGCGGCCATCGCACAGGATGCCGCTGCCTCTTCCGCATCCGCAAAGCGACTCTCAGGGGAGGGCTTTGTGACCTGATGGGCTCGCTGCTGCGGGGAGAGCAGCCAGGCACAGCTCCGGGGCTGGGCAAATGTAGTCACATCTCCGGGGACAGCGTGGGACACGTATGTCACCCCTGGTCGCAACAAGAGGGGATGTCTCGGCCTCACCGTGCAGCTGCGGTGCTGGGCTGAGCGCGCAGAAAGAGGGCGGGTGGTTGGGAAATGCCCATCGTCCGTCTCCTGGCCCGGGCATCCTTTGGGGCCGGGGCCAAGGGGGGAAGCACTGGGCTGGGAGGGGGGGAATTCGCCGCGGACCTCTCCCTGCCCTCCCCACGGCTCTGGGCGAGCTGACTGTAACCGAGCCGGTGCTGAGTCAGCGCTCGGCAATTACTCACTCACGAAAGCCTCGCCAGCTCCTTTCAGTGCCGCCGCCGGGCCCTGTGCCAGGGAATCAATTGTCCGTGCCGGGCTGCTAGCGCCACGCCGGCCACCCTGCCGGGAGGTGCTCGGGTCCCCCTGACACTGCCGGTTACGGGGCATAGCCCTCCAGGGTCCGCTTCACCACCATCGCCCCCCTCGCACGCCGACGTTTGCTCCGGCAGGATGAATCCCTCTCCGAGAAATGCCTGGGTACCCACCAGCTTTGCCCCAGCCGTCCCAGCACCTCCTGGCATGGACTCACCGGCCTTTTGGGGTGAATTCTGTTGTATGACGGGTGGAGGAGGCAACCTGCAGTTTTTCAGCCTGAAAACCAGTTTTGGGGATGATGGAGTCACTGGGGGAAAGGCTGGACCACATCATCGGCTCCTCTGTGCTCTTCAGCCCTTGCTTTTACAGCGCGGTGCCGACAAAGCTGCTGTTCTCCAGCGCCACAGTTGTGCCTCCCTTGTGAGAAACTCTTGCCCGTTTGATCCGCTGAATTATTGGCAAATCTCTTCAGCAAATAATCCTCGGCTGGCAAATGACTTGCAAACAGCTTGCGGGAGAGGGTTTGCGCTTGGCGGTTCGTGCTGCGTCGGTTGCGTAAGGCGGGTGGTGAAGTCTGCGCAGGGGATGCGTGCGGGTGACCGGCAGGTTCAGGATGATCTTTGTGAACTAAAACGCCACGCATGATTAATACGTGAGTGTCTGGATGGAGGCTGTTGAGCTCAGGAGGATTAATGGTCATTGGGATCTCGTCACGACTTAGCAAGAGGCGGTGGCTCTGGTGGAGGGGATGTTGTGAGTGTCAGAGGCGTAGGGTAACGCTCGCCGTGGGATGTGCTGACCGCTTTGGGATGCTGATGCATCCCATGAGGATGGACCAGAGAGGATATCCATGGGAACAGAACCCACCCCAGGATCCATCCCTGATGGCCCTAGAGGGACCAGGCATCCCACTTGCTGGCCCTTGTCCCTCCAAGGTTGACACAGGGTATTACTCTTCCTTTCTGGGCTTATTTTTTGCCATGTGTCCGATGGGAGAGGTGGCATCATGGCGTTGGGGTTTCCGTGAGCCGTGGGATTTCCTGGGCATGCTTTCCCCGGCGTAAATTAGCCTAACGAGGGGCTGCTACCGTGAGCGGTCTCCTGGGACCCTGTGCAGGAATGGATGGCACTGACTTGGCTTCAACTGGTGTTTGCTTCTTATGTCAATAAATCCCGATTTTATTTTTTTTTTTTTCATCTCGGTGGAAATCAACTCCCACGTAAAACTCCCTGATGCTAAAGCTTCCACCGGGGAACTAATAGTCACATTTGTAAACCTGCTCTGTTTATAACCTGTGGTTTCCAAATCATCGTTGCTGCCTGAAAAAACCAGCCTGTTCTCCCCCAGCTAAAAATATTTTTCGTGGAAAACGTGCATAAAATACCTTCATTCGTTCCGAGGCAGAGCCAGGGAGGGGAACGTCTGTGTTTCCCCTGGGGCTTGGGGATGCTCGCCTTGCCCATGCATGAACCAGAGCCGGCTGGGCACCGAAGCTGGACTCGTGGCCCGCTCGATGCTGCAAGTCCTGGACCAAAAAGGGGAAAGAAATGCTCAGAAATGGTCAGGAGGGGCAGCGGGACCTTGGTGACCTCTTAATTGGTGGTCCCAAGAGGGAGAGGTTGAAGGACCTTGAAGGGCCTGAAGGACCAGCGACTGGAGCATCAGCTCTGTGCTCCCCGGGGTGCTGTTAGCGCAATGAAAAGAGAACGACGATCCTACACCAGCCCACCTCGTCCTTGTATTTGAAGGAGCTCATGGAAAAAGAAGGGTTAAGCTCCCTCTGAAAATATCCAGGTGGGTGTGTGCTTCACACACTCCAAAGCCTGAGCATCATAGCACCGCGCTGGCTTTTTTTTTATAGCAGTTGCAGTGGTAATACAATAACACGTTATGTTGAGAGGTGAAGGGGTGGGGAAACACTTCTAACGACGGGGGGAGGGGGGAAAAAAAAAGAAAATCGAAATGGAAATCAAAAGGCCCTTGTGAAGTTGTGCTGCTCAGGAGCCGGGGAAGCAGCCGCTGTAAAACCAGGGTAAATACACTGGGGTCACTAAAAGGAAGAGCTGGCGTCAGGGTTTTTCGGAGGTTTTAATAACAGCCGCTACACCTGGATGCCTTCTGTGAAGCCCTTGGGCTCTGCGGTTTATCATTAAGGGATTTTGTGGGGTGGAGCGTGGCCAAGGGAAGGCAGGAATTGAGGATCGCCGGAGGTGACTGCCGTGCCTTTAGCAAAACCCGGAGCCAACCGGTGGGACACCGGCCCGTGCCGACGGAGGACAGCCTTGGCACTCCAAACCCAGACGGCTGGCCTGAAAACCCAAGTCCTCTCCCTGCAAAGGCCAGCGGCAGCCGCGAGCCTGTCCCTCTGACCCGCCGGTGGAATCCTGCGCACGCTCCTGCCCTGATTTTTCGGCTGTGGCTGGGGTGAAGCAGGAGAGCGCGGTTCCCGGGAGGCTGCTTTCCTCTTTGCTGCGGGGTCGCAACAGGAGCGTGGGGACGAGGAAGGGCAGGTTGTTGCCCATTGAGGTGCTGCCTGCCTTCGGGGATGACTGTCCTGGAATGTGCCCGGTGCCCTTTTTGCAATTCCCTTGGGATCCCCCATGGCAGACATGAGGATGCTTTGCCCTCTGGTGTTTAGCGCACCTCACACAACCCAAGTTCTGTGTGTCTTAGGTGGTCTTTTTGGTCTTAGAGGGCTGGAGATGGAAGAAGGGGGGGACGACCTTGAATGGGTCTGTGCAGGAATATTCATATGCTCCACCTCCTTGTGGTTTTGGGGTTGCCGGCGGCCAGCAGCGTGCCTGGCACCTGATGCACGTGCAAGAGCACACATGTGTGTGTGTGCACACCCGGGCTGGGAACAGGCTCTCGCCCCGGCTCCGACACCTGCGTTTTCCCAACCGAGGGAGTATAGTGCACCTCCAGGCAAGGAAGTTTTGGGGAGTGGATACAAGGGTTAAATTGGAGCACGAGTGCAGCATCCCAACAGGGTTATTCTTCCGGAGCCTGTACCATTGCAAGGAGTGTTGTCCTATAGGGCAAACCAGTAAAGGGACAGCCCCGAGTCCAAAAGCGGAGCAATGCTTTGATCACACCAGACAAGACTTTTTTTTTTTTTCCTCTTCCTTTCTTTTCATGAACGGTGCCGGTCTCCGACCTGATGTCTGCCCCATCTCCCACCCCCTTCCCAGCTCTTTCCTTCCAGGACAATTAGTAAAGTGTTTGGTCTTTCGTTTGGATGAATAATTAATTCCCCAGCTTTGTGAATGATTCATGTGCCATATGCCACGGCGGCGGGACGTGCCTGCCATCGGCACCTTGTACAAAGGGCAGCACCGTTTCACTGGCCCGGCGAGGGGATGGGATGGGATGGGTGAGGGAAAAGGCTTTGCGCTGCTGGGGAGACAGGTGGTGGCGAGGACACTGGGTGACCCCTGAGAAGGCAGACCCAGGGCTCTGGCTTTGGGGGAGACAGCCATCCCGCCTTCCCTGGGCGCAAGGATCCGGCCCTGGGCCTGCTCACACGCTTCACCTTCTCGGTTCCTCTTCCCGGGCAGCTGGTTTTCCCGCAGCCGCCACGCTGCGGAGTGAGTCAGTCCCTCCCACACGGCTGCCGGGCCCGGGGAGGGGGTGGGCATCGGCATCGCCTCCCCTCCCCAGGCACCCCTCTGCCCCTTGCGGTCCCCGGAGGCTCCCTGCGGAGCTCCCAGGGTTGGGGAGAAGCCCTCGTCCTCCTGGGGGTAAAGCCTTGGGCCAAGATGCAAAGCCCCCACCTGCCATTTCTTTGCGCTGCTGCGGACTTGGCTCCGGGAGGGGGGGTTGCGGGGTAAAAGCCTGGCTTGAGGGAAGGGGAAAGGGATTATTTTCCACCACATCCTCATGTGGGGAGGTGGTATCACCCAGGCTTGGGTAAATATCCCCTGGGGCCTCGGACCTCTCCTTTTGGCATGAGTTCAAGCAGGTCTTGCGGTGGTACAGGGTCGCCTGTGCTGTATTTCTCTTTGCGGGGCCGGCTCTCCAGCCTCCTGTCAGCAACTTTAGGTTTCCACCAGGTCCCGTTTCCCAAACGGTTTCACCAGCATCTCCTCGCCCTGCTAAATCCTGCATCCGCCGAGAGGCGCCGGAGGCAGGAGGGAGGCGCAGGGTTTGTCCAGCTCACAGGGTGCGGAGCAGGAGGGGATGCTCCCTCATGCACCAAATCCTGGGGGCTTCTCCAGGAAGAGGTGGCCTTGGGAGATCATTTTGTGTCCTCCCCCCATCCCGTGTCGAAGGCTGGTGATGGCAGATTTTCTGCTCACCCTCCTCACACCTTGCAGGGAGTCATTGGTGCCCAGTTCAGGGCTCTCAAAGCCGCCTGGAAAGACGGGACCAGCAGCTTTGCAGCAGTGCAAATCCGCTTGTGTCACGGCCCCAAAACCTAGAAAGAGAAAGTGAAGAGGATGGAGGCTTTAAGGTTGCTCTGAACTGTGCCAAGGGCAGGACTCGGACCTGGTCCCTTGACATGGCCAAGGCAGGACCACTGCACTCTGCTGTGGGGCATCCTCGGGGTGGGCAACCCCATCCCTCTGGCCCTGCCTGGAGCGGGGTTTGGACCCAAGAGCCTAGAGTCCATCCCGCTACTCGTGATGCTGTCTGCAGAGAGAGGAGGGGTTGATTCCCCAGCAGAAAAGGGCAAGAACGGGGTAAATTCATCAGGTAACTTACTTTCCGTGAGCCGTTTGACCAGTGTATTAATTATGAAGTAGTCTCCCTCGTAGAGTCAGGTGGCAGTGCAAGCCTTCAGGGGCCTTTCCACTTAATTATAAATATTAATTTGCGCGTCAGCCAGCCAGCCAGCACCCTCCCTGCCCCAGATTTTGAGCTGAGATTAGTCTGTCTCAGCCGATCGCTCCCTCCACCCAGCAAACTCTGGAGCTGCCCTTTGCTAGGACGGCTTGTCTGCATGCGCCTCTGCAGCGGTTCCCGACGGAAACGGTCGAGGGATGCTCAGTTTGGGGTGGGGGGGGTGGGGGATGAATTGGGGGTGACCGTTCGGGTGTTCAGCATTTGCTTGGGGTCCTCGGGGGCGAAGCCCTTTGCAGCGTGCCCCGCGCTGTGTGCGCCGTCCCCAAGGGCTGAGGCTTTTCAGGGTTGTTGGTGCCGCCTCCCGACAGGATGATGGGGACGGGAGCGGGTGCGATGCCCGGCCCCTGGCACGGGCAGCGGAGGCACGCTGGGTGCCGTAGCGTGTGACGGTGCCTGAATTTGGCGCTGGCTCTGTGGTAGTAAAAAGGGCTTTTGTGCGGGCAGGGTCGTCGAGCGTCGCTCACACTGTATTCTGCGAAGTCCCAAACAGCAGTCATTTTCAAATGGGATTATTCTCCTCTTTTTTTTTTTTTTTTTTTTTTAACTTTTGGCCCCCTTCCTCATCTGGAAAAGAAATCCATAGATGCAGGTTTTCAGCTGGAGGCGAGGGCGTGCGCTTTGCTCAGCTGCCGGGAGGGAGCTGGAGCATCGCTCCGCCAACAACAGCCACCAGCCCCACAGCCTGCAGGTGCGGCGCAGCCCAGCGGGAGCTCGCCCTTCGCTCCGCGGCGTGTAAAGAAAGAAAATAAAATAATCATCCTGGTTGCAAACACCAAAGCATCGGAGGTCGTTGTCGTCCCCCCCCCCCCCCCGAAAGCATGTTTTTGTCTGCCGGTGGGTGATTGCTCACTATTCAATTATGCTTTGGGGATTAGCATATATTTCCCATCCTGCCTCCTCTCTCATTTGCATTCTTCCAATAGCTCCTCTCTGCTCTTTTCTCCACCTGAAGTCTCTTCCCCCTTTCCTGTGAAGAAGTAAAACTAACCCCTTTGCCTGGGTGACCTATAAAAACGCCTTCACTTCTTCCCCCCCCCTTCTTCTTTTTTTCTCCAGTACATATGATGAAAAGCATGAGCTCATTGGGATTTTTATAGCCCAATCTGGCAGCTTTTTCAAATAACTTGGATGGTGAGATGTAATTTTAGTTTGGGTCCTTGCCTAAAAATAAAGAATAATTATTAGCACATCAGACGTGGATATTGTAAGTGTTCGAAAAGGGTTTAAATTGTTCTACAGATACCGGAGCTGCCGCCCTGTGTCAGCACAACGGTCTGTCACAGCCCCAATCCCACCTCTGCGCCATGCATCCTGAAGGATTTAAGAATCCCTAACCCTAATGTGTGCCAATAAATAAATCAGAAATGGGTCGTGCTGGGTGATACGGGTGGCTCTCTGCTTTTTTTTTTTTAAAAAAAAAAAAAAAAAAAAAAGGGCATGCTTAAAGGGTTAATAAGCAATTAACAGGTGAGATGCTGAAGTCCGAAGCAGGAGGGTGTGTTTTGAGCGTTGAATTTATTAGTAGCAGTAACATGGTGGTGGCGTCTGTGCGTACTAGCGAAGGCTGGCTGTCAGGGAGAGGTGACGTCTGTGATTTAGAGCCACTGAAGGGCTTGGGAAAGGCAGACGGAAGCCATCCTTGCATGCCTGGAAGCTTGTTTGGCTTTTTCCAGCCACTTCAGTTGGTCTAAAGGTGGTCCAGGGCTGTTCAGACCCTGCTCAGAGACGCTGGGATGCCTCGGTGCTCTGGGATGGGTGGGTTTCCCAGGAGCAGCTCCAGCAGCCTGTGGATTCGCCTTTGTCCGGGAGCCGCGGCTGTGTCTGCGAAAGGACGTGCAGGCACCTATTTTGTAGCTCTGGGTCATCTTTTTGTTGTCGATCAGGAGACGTGTCTCCAGTGAGACCCCCTTGCCCTGGTGATCTTGTCCAAACCTCCTTCCAAGGGAGCTCGTGATGTCCCTTGTCCCCCAGCCGAGGACAAGGAGCATGTCACCTTGCCACAGAGGAGTCCCATTCTTAGCAGCTAATTTAGAGCGCTGGGAAGTAGTGCCCTGAAATCGCCTGAACCTTGCCTGAAGGCTCGGCGCGACGGCTCCCGAGCCCTTCAAACAAATCTGGGTTAGCGGAGGACTTTGCAGCCAGGGCGGCTCTGCTCCCCTCCGCCGGAACGGGCAGCCGGTGACGGTCCTGCCCCGGGGAGGAGATGTGTGGTGGGGCTGGGAGCGGTGACGGCTCCACCTCCGTCACTCGACCTGGTTGTATGGGACTGCGGCTCATGCTGCTTTGTGGTGGTGGGAGAGAGCTGTCAATTCTGCTCTGCTGCCGGAATCCTTCCAGCTGGGCTTGCATCTGCGAACCCTTGGCACAAGGGCTGGAGCCCGCATCCAGCCCAGGAGCATCCCTGGTCTCCTGGAGATGCTCAGCCCTGGCCGGAGTCAGTGGAGGGGCTGCATGTGCCTTTCCCCTGTCCCTTTGGGAGGCTGGTTGGACACCAGGTGTCGGGACGTGAGGAGCGAAAGCTGAAGGAGGGTCTCGGGGTCTCCAAAGCAGCATTGGGTGCAGCATGTCCTCTGCTTTGGAGCGCTGGATTTGCTCTCACTGGCAGGTGGCATGAAAGAGATGAAAGTGCCCGTGCTCTTCTCTCTCCCACGTGCTGCTGAGTGGCCGTGCTTTGTCATACTTACTGATTTTGGTCTTACAACCAATTTAACACTGCAGCTCTCCCCAGCCTCTGGGTGCTCCTGACTTAATTAAATCCCTTTTCTGCTCTCCCGTCAGCCCTGTGGGTAGCGGGGGTTGGACACGGGCTGGGGCACGGGGACCATGCCGAAGGGGGATGGGGGAAAGGGGAAGTGCCACCAAGGGTAAAAGATCCACCTATATATCGGGGATGAGCATCCTGACACGAGGGGGGTTGTGGGTGATGCTGGGGCGTCGCATCCCATCTGCTGCCGGGGCCAGGCTTTGCAGCTGACCCCTTGCGCTGGGGCAGGGAGGAAGAGGAGGCTCGGAAAAGGAGTTGAAACAACCTGGTTTGCTGATGTGAGAGCATTTCTGCTGCCGGGGTATCCTAGGAAACCCAGCCGCCTTTCTGGAGGGGCAGGTTGGTACCTGCCGTACCTCGGGGAGAGGGGGAGAGAAAGAGTGCTAATTGCTCAGCGCGCCAGAGAGCTGCTCTGGCCTGTAATTAGATGAATTAGTGGAACAATGACCCAATTTCCCTCGGTTTTTGGATTGCTGCAAACAACCCTGGGGTTGCTGCCTCCCTCTCTCCTGCTCTCCTCCCCATCCCCTCCTCTCCCATCCCCTGCTCCTCTGCTGCAGTTCCCCTGCCTCCTCCTCCTCGCCCAGCACCTGGGGACCGAGCTGGGATGGGAGAGGAGGCCATGAGCTCCGGCACCACCGTCTGTGCTCCCACAGCTCTGCCGGCATCCCCGAGCTGCAGCATCCCCATCCTCCCGAGTATTTCCGCTACTGGACTTGGTGTGCGCCAGCTCCCTTCTGCCCCAGTTTGTTTTCCAGAGATGGGCTTGAAAAAAATCTTTGTGTTTTAAAAGAAAATCTCCGGAGTCTTTCCCGTGCCTGCCGGTTGCCTTCCAAGGTCATCAAACTTTCATTACTGTAGATTTTTGAATGCATGCAAGGTTCTCGGCTCCTTCACAGCAATCCCAGAGGTAGGACTCTAAGGAAGCTCCATGTGTGGAAAAAGCCAGAGCAGCTGATGGCTGGAGGTGCTGCCAGAGAAGCATGGGTGACCATCAGGGGAATGACCCCCATCGCTGGGGCACCATCTCTGGTCCATGTGCCACCTGCCTGGAAGGGAGGTTAAACCCACTCAGCCACGATGAGCACGGTGTTGGCGGTGTTGAGACCCCAGAGTGCGATTGCACGGCGTGGGTGATGGCCAGCACTGTGGCATGGGGCTGTCCCCAGCCATCCTGGTGTGTGTGGGGGGCATTGACATGGGGCTGCCAGGGCTGGGTGGCCCCTGGGTGGCTTTGTCTGACCATAGTGGCCCATGAGCTTTGGTGCCAGCATGGAACGGGGCTCACTGGCATGTGGGCTGTGGGACGCATTGAATCTCTGTACCTGCCATGGTCTTCCACGTGGTTTCCCCCAGCCTGGCATGAGAACATGGCTCTTGGCACTGGGGTGGCCGAGGGCTTTGCCCGGAGTAACTCTGCTCTCTCCCTCTCTGCCCGCAGCATCCTTGCCACCGCTGGGACACACTTCAACACCCACGTGGACCTGCGGACTCTGCGGGCCGTGCGTGTGCTCAGACCTCTGAAGCTTGTCTCAGGCATTCCCAGTAAGTTGGATGCTCCTGGTCCTCCTCCCAGTGTGTCCCTATCAGTCCCTGGTGTCCTTCATAGTGAGAGGAGTCCGGGTGCTGCTTTGGAGGTGTAGGGTGTAATCAGGGAAGAGGGAGACAAACCTCCTCATGGAGGGGGGATTTTACATGCCGTCTTCCCAGCCAGCCCTTGGATAGCCCGCAGGGGAGGTGCCTCTAGGATGGCAGCGTTTGGTGTCCCCGGGTGGCATTTCCTCCCGCCCAGCCTGCACTGTGCTGGTACAAGCCTGAGCTCGGCGGCTCGCGGGGCCCACCAGCGGCTCTGCTTCCCTGGCCAGAAGGCGGTGGGTGGATCCTTTCAGGACTGAGGTTTATTCAGGGGAGTTTTTTTTTTTTTTTTTTTTTTTTTCAAGATTTCATCTGCCGGCACGGGGATAAATAAAGAAACTAGGCTGCTGCCGGCACCGGTCCTCCCATCCCTCCTGTCCTGAGCACTGGCTGGGTGGTGCGCTGGATCCGTGCTGATGGGACAGAGCTGTACAGGCCATGTCCCACCAAGTCCAGGTGGCACAAGGACAGAGAGGACACCAGAGGGAGGACCAGATCCAAAAACCATCCCTCCTGGAGCCTTGCTCTGCAGCCTGGCCCTCCCTGCTCCCACTGGGATAGTGCTTTCCTCTGAGCTGCCCAAAGGGATGCTCTAGGCTGTGCTGGCCTCCTACATCTGTCTGATGACTGTCCGTCCTCTCTGTTCACTGTCCTCCGCTTGCCAGAGGTGGGATGGACGTGCTCCAGGCAGGGGGTTTGCGTCACCGTACTGAGCTGCGCTCTTTCTTTCCCCTCCCAGGTCTGCAGATTGTGCTGAAATCCATCATGAAGGCCATGGTGCCTCTCCTCCAGATTGGCTTGCTGCTCTTTTTTGCTATTCTCATGTTTGCCATCATCGGCCTGGAGTTCTACAGCGGGAAGCTGCACCGCGCCTGCTACACAAACAATTCAGGTGGGGAGAAGGGCTCTGCACCCCCTTTGCATCCCAGGGGTGGAAAACAGCTAGGACGAGCGCACGTTGCTATTGTGGGAAGATCCTGCGTTTTGCTTTGTGCACACCAGGCATCACCTGGTTGCAGTCAGGATATCCTGGTTTCTTACGGGAGCAGTTTGTGTGCAGCCAGGGCTGGTCCCAGCGGGGTCCCCTGCTCTGCCCCAAGCCCATCTGCGTTCGGGCTCTTTGCCTCGCCAGTGCCTTGCCCCTCTCTTACCTTTGCCTCCTTTGGCTCTCTGCTGTGCGCTCGCAGGTGAACTAGAGGAGCTGGACCCCCCCCATCCATGCGGGGTGCAGGGTTGCCCCCCAGGCTACGAATGCCGGGAGTGGATCGGTCCCAACGACGGGATCACGCAGTTTGACAACATCCTCTTTGCTGTGTTGACCGTCTTCCAGTGCATCACCATGGAAGGGTGGACCACAGTCCTGTACAACGTGAGTAGCGCTGCTCCGGGGTCCCTTTGGGCAGCTGGGCATGGGCATGGGGATGGGGAGCCGGAGACGGTATTTTTACGTGCTGGAAACCAACGAGATCCTGAGTTTCCTTTGTGACGGGGTCGGTTGATCCCTTTTGGGCAGGAGCTGGGGGATAAAGAGGCGCGTGTTACATGTGTCTGGGCAAAGGGAGCACTAAGGGCTTGGTCCCCATCCCTGGGCTGGCTGTGCATCCCACTGCAGAGAGCAAAACCTTGTGGGCACGGGCTGCAGTCAGCCTCCTGCTCGAGGGCTGTCCCTCGGGGGGGCATTCTTCCTTCCTTCCCTCCTCCTCCTCCTCTTGCGCTCCCCAAGGCAGCTCTGTAAGAGTGGACGTGGTTTCTGGGCACTCTGCAACCGCTCTCCCTGCGGACCAGGCGGCAGACATGCCTGCATCCCTGTGGTGGCCTTGAGAAGCCCTGGAGCTGGACTTGGACCCCCCTCCCTGGGGCAAGGGCAGGATTTTGGTGTCCGACAGGGAGCTGAGATCTTTGATATTGATGCTGCAAATGTTTGTTGGTGCTGATGAAGGAGGGGATGGGGTTCCTGTGGTTTGCAGCAGCTTGAATTTGCCAACGCCCGAGCCCTTGAGGTGCCCAGGGAGCAACTTGGGGGCAAAGCTGGAAGCACGAAAAAAGCTACAGGCGATCACAAAGCGCGATATCTTCGTGGGCAATTGGCGGTATTACGTACGTTTTAGTTTATGGGCTAGAAGCGACCGTGCCAGTTCCGTTCCCAGCCTAATTTCAGCATCAATTTTGGCGTCATTGCACCGGGAATGTTTTTATACCCTGGTTCCCATAGTGCCTGGAGAGTTGCAGAGTGGCATCGCCCAGCGGGAGGCAAATTGGATGGCTTGCGATGGGGAAACGTGCTTTGAGAGTTCCTTTGCTGTGAGCAGAAAGGCTGGGTTTTAACCCCAGGCAAAGACACCAGTGCTGCCAGCGTCGGGGTCCCCCTCCCGCTCGGTCCCTCCCAGGGTCCTTCTGGTGGGCAAATGGACCATGAAACCCAGACTGGGGTAGAAAGGGGAGAGTTCATGGCAAGGGCTTGACCGTGCCGTGAGGATTTGGTTTTCCTCATCCTAAAGGAGATGGCAGCGTCAAGATCTTTTGCTGCTTCAGTGGGGGAATTCGGCAGGATTGAATCAGCTGGGAGTTCAGACCAAGAAAAAAAAAAAAAAAAAAAGAACATTTCTTGGCTGCTTCTGGTGTATCGATGGGATTAGAGACTTAAGGACGACGCTTATTGCCCGGGCATAATTGAGCATAGCGGGAAAGGTGATTTCTTTTCCTGCCTGGCGGTGCGGTTCCCCTGCCTGTAACACGGCTGGGCAGGTCCTGCCCGCTCACGCCGCCGTGCTGCAGCCCGCGCCTGGCACCACAGCGACATGCCCTGCACCTTCTCTCTCGTATTAACGATTGTCTCTTTGCAAAAGCCAGGGGCTGCTTCCATCGGTGCTTCCCATGTCCCCTCCTCTCCGTCCTTCGGTGTCTGCAGCCATTAGCGGCAGCGCTCCCCGGGCGGGAGCTGCGGTGCGCGAGGAGCCGGGGAGGTGCATGGACGGGCAATTTACAGTCTGATGGACCTTGAGGGTTTGTACCGGCAGTTCCCCGAGAAATTCTGGTCTCCTGCCGTTTAGGGTGTCCTCACTGGGAAGGCTGGAGCTGATCCATTTGATATGAGGGATACGCTGATCTGTATCTTACTGGGGGGCAAGGGTAGGAGATGCTGTTGGGAGCACCGATAACCATGCTGTGCAGGACAGACCCTGCGGCATCCCCTGTTTACCACTCTAGCTGCTAAATCAAGGGCTCTTTGGGTCACCTGAGGAGCCACAGCCCCAGTATCCGAATGCTCTTCCCAGCACCGGTCGCAATGCCGGGCAGATGCGCTCTGTCACGGTGTCCCCAATGGCCGGGACCGTAAGGTACCTCCCTTTCCTGCTCCTCTGCAAGGAACCGGCTATTACTTACCTATAATGGAAAGGATTAGGGACCTCCTTTGGCTTTTAATTGAATGAGGACTGGGTCCTTGGTATGGTAAAATGCTGCTGATTCACTCTGGGAGGCGGCGAGGGATGGACACTGTTCCCAGCACTGCCGGGCTGCACCTCCCGCCCTCCCCAGGGACACGGGCTGCCTCACAGGGTGCCTCTAGCTCGCAAAGGATATGGGTGCTCAGTCCTTTTGCTGCCCGGAGGCAGCAAAACGGGCTTCTGCCCCCCCCCTTTTTTTAAATTATTTTTATTTATTTTAAATAGAAAAATGAGGCGTACATACGGGGAGCGTGGTGCCCAGGGGGTGCTGGAGGAGGGCTGGGCAGGGGTAGAAAGCCACTGGGATGCTCTGCCATCACCTTCATCGTTCGGAGAAGCAAAGCAGAGCAGGATCCCGCTGCTAACCAGCGTGGACGTTGCCCAGCCCATGCCTCGGGTTTGGGTAGGTCGGTGGGGGACTGTCCGCTTTCCCACCGGAGTACAGCAGTGGGAGGCTGCGTCCTTGCAGGCTAACGCCGCAGCCTTGCAGAGGAGGTGGGGATGGCAAGAAAACCACTTGAGCTATCTCTCCAGAAAATGGCTCGACTACCCAATTCCCCTGCGTAAACCGTATCGTGATTTTTAAGATCCGTTTTTCCCCAATTTTGCCGGGTCCGGAAGCGGGGCTCCTGGAATTCATAGCTAGCTTCACAAAAAGCTAATTGGGCCCGGTGGTGCTTTCCACCTGCGTCGTTTCACGGATGTGTGCTTGCCTTTCTCCTTGTTTTTATCAGCCTTGCCTGCGTGCAATGCTGTCTTTCTTGCTAGAAAACACACTATAGGCTAAAAAAAAAAGAGAAAAAGCCTTAAACTGTGGGGTGTTACAGCTTTTCCAGCTCCTGTCCCTGGAAGCCTGAAGGACTTTAATTTCTTTTAGAGGGGGATTTTGGCTTTGTGGGTCCTCTGGTTGTCTCTGCCATCCAAAACAGGGGCTAAGGAATAATTTGCTTTTTTATACTGGAGCGGGTGCCCCTTCCCTGGGATGGCTTGAGACCAAACCTGGTTTCTGTAGGGACCAGAGGGAAAAATGATGCTGGCAAAGAGGCTCGCTGGCCTAATTCTCTGCCGGTGTGCCATCATGGGTCAGGGGCCGGGTTGCGATTTTGTCATTAAACAGCGATGCTGGGTCCTGGACGGAGGGGTGGGGATGAAGGCAGGGCCATGCCATGGGGTGCTGAGCACCGGGGCTGCCCGCGCAGTGCTGCTCAGTGGCGCTGGTGGCTTCGGATAGAATCGTTTAGGTTGGAAAAGACCTTTAAAGCTCATCGAGTCCAACCGGATGCTCAGCCCGGATCCCCAGGTCCTAGGGAGCAAACAAGAGAGGAGTTTGAGATCGTGATTTCCTCTGAAACGCCGGCTCGAGAGGCTGTATTTATTTCACCAAGACTGTTTATTTGTTTTCCCATTTGGAAGCGCTCCGCCGCTGTGCTTGCAGGTAGCGAGGAGGAGCCTGGCTTGCCAGGAGCTGCCACTCTCCTCTTCTTCCCCCACGCTGCCGGGAGCTGAGATGGGAAGAAAAACACACTCGTGGCAAACACGTGCCGGGGCCGTGGGCTGGGCTGGTGGGCTCTGCGGGGAAGAGGGGTCAACCCCGCCTGTCCCGGCTGGATCCCTCACCTGGAAGACGGCTCTGTGCTCTCCCGAGCTGCCGGAGCAGGCAACACAAGCCAAGCGGCACAGGAACCGCAGCCCCTGGTTGGGAATTAGATAGTCCAGGACAAATGAAAACACAAGGGCTTGGAGAAAAGGTGCTGTTTGGAGCTGTGGGAGCGATGAGATGGTGGATGGGCGCAGGCAGGGGAGCCAGGGCTGCCTGCACCTCCTGCCGGCGTTGCTCATGGGGGGACTGAGGCTGCCACGAGGTGCAAGTGGTGGTAGTTGCAGGCGGTTGCTGAGGGTGCACATGGTTGCAGGGGACCAGAGGAACAAGCCGGGGTACGAGTCCAGCTGTGGCCCCGGGCACCCCCTGGGAGAGGCTCCAAGCGCTTTGCAAATGCAGCACGGCCGGTGCAGAGAGCCAGAGCCTGCTGTGCAGGGAAAGCCTTGTTTCCCTGCATGGCTCTGGACGTCAGATTGAACTCCTGATCCTAATATTGTGGTCCTAGTGAAGTCCCGAACGTCGGAGCAACCGGCAGAGAGGCAGGAGCGTCTGCACGGCTGTGATCACCAAGCTGCATGTAAAGAGCCAGCTTGGCTTTGCACAGGGCCGTGGCTATTAGCAACCACGGCTACAAACGTTTGCTTCCGAAGCACAGGCATTAAAGCAGCGCTGGAAGAGCATCCGTACTGCTGATTAAGAACGCATGGCGAGTCCTAACGGGACCTAGTGTGCCACAGTTGCTTGCTATAAACCCAAAAGCCATCTTGTGGCACAAGGGATTAGGACCGCAGGGAAGCAGGAGGGCAAAAAGTTACAGGGAGCCTTAGGAGATGCCAGGGCTGCGTGCTGGGAGCCTTCTGGGTGCATTTGCAGCAGGAGAGCTTTTTTTTTTTTGGGGGGGGTGGGAAGAGAATCAAGTCCTCGGCGGCTTCCAAAACACCGACGGAAAGGCAGTGGTTGTGGGCAGATCTGTGTGCGCCGTAGCCGTGGGGGGGAGATGGGGTGTGCGGGTCTCGCAGCCCCTGTGCGGAGCCGAGCGGCCGCCTGCCAACCGCCCGCCGGTTGCGAACGAACTCCTTAGGTGCGAAGCATGAGCCCTGCGTGCAGAGAGCAGCGGCGGAGAGACTTTAACACCCGCAGGAACGGCTGTGAAACGCCGAGCTGCTGCCGCAAGGAAGGGGGGTTTGCAGCAAGTGTGACTCAGCCGCCACGTGCTTCCCGCAAGCCCGAGGGGCCGCGGCCAGGAGGATATGCGGGGAGGACGGCTGGGGACCGGGGCTGCCCCGGCCTTTGGGGGTCTCCTCTAAAGATGGGGTGAAAAAGGGACCGAGGTGACCCTCAACATGCATGAGAGGAATCTCGCCAGGCTCAGGGGTCAGCATTTGGGGCTGCTGAGTGCGGCGCTGGGTTTTCCAAAGTTGCCTCAGGCTGGTTTTGACCATGAAGCACCCGACCCGAGGTCTTCTGCTGGAGCCTGGTTTTCAAACGTGGTTGAAACGTCCATCCTTTTTTTTTGGAAACGGAGTCTGATGTGGGGTTTCCTGGGGAAGGGAGGTGTGTTAAATCACTGGCTGTGCTGGAGCACATGGATTGGAGATGGGTGGAAGGTCCTGCTCTCAGCCAGCTCCCCAGCAGCTCTATTCGAGTGGCCTTGGAGGGGCTCAGGGGAGGAACGTGCTGCAAAGCAGTTATTTTTCTATGTGTGTGTGTGTATACAAAATTGCTCATTGCTTGCTGGTATAAATTCCTGGGGTGTCACTGTCGTCCCTTGGGATGCTCAATGCTCAGCCGCTCTCCCCAAAGCACCCATGCCTGAGCGGGACCTGAGCATCGTTCAGGTCTGGGTGTGTTTCTCCTCTTGCCTTTTGGCCAGCGAGGGCAATGCCTGGCTCTGTGTGGGGCAGCCAGGGGCCAGCGAAATTAATGACTAGGCCAGAGAGGAGTTTGCTCCTGTTGGGTTTTGCTTGGACCAGGAGCTGCGCTGGGAAACCTCCTTGAGCCCTGGTGCTTCCAGGAGCTGCTGAAGCTCCTTTGGACATCAGCGCCTGTCCCCTGGGGTCCCTGCTCCCAAGGTGAGAGCTGCAGCGGTGCTGGCCACATCCCAAGGGTCACAGGGACTCTGCAAGTGAGGGCCAGTGGTGAAAAGACACCCCCCCCAAAACAGCACCTGCCATGACACCACGGTGATGGGCAGAGCACTGGAGGAGCTCAGTACAGCAGTGGTCCCACGGCCGCAGGCTGAGCCTGCCCTGCTCCTCCTTGGTGGGGCACCGTGGAGGATGAAGCTGGGAGCATGATGGGTGACGGTGTCTCCCAGCAAAAAGCTGGCTAGGGCTGGTGTCCAGGGAGAGGAGGAGGAGGAGGAGGGAGAGAGGCTGGAGAGCAGAAGGGGATGGGAGGGATGGCAAAAGGGAAAAACCATTTGGCTTTTTAGCCCTCCGTGCCCTGGGACCATGCCGGGCTCTCGAACTAGAATGCTTGCAAAGGGGAAAAAAGGAGTCCCTTCTTGTGTGTGTTTTAAATTTAAATGCAACACCAAAAAAATATCCTGTCGGGGAGGTATGAAAATTTAATCAACACCCAGTGCTCTTAGCAGCTCGGTAGCAAGCGCGGATCTTAATGCTTCTGCAGCTATTCCTGGCGGCTCCCGGCCATGCGGGCGAAGCCAGGTGTGCTGTGGGGGGGACAGGGACTGCCAAAAAGTCCCCGGCCACTGGTGGCACCGCAGGGCAGAGCCCCTTCCTGCTTCTTCCTCTGAAACATGAAACACGGAGTGATTTAAGTGTGTTTAAAGTGGGCGAGGACTTCAGAGAGGAGACTTCAAGTTCCACCTGGAAGGTTTAAAACCTTCCTAACTTTTAGCGAAAGCTGGTTTTATTCCCCAAATGGCTCCTCTTGGTGGCCGAGCCGGCAGCTCGCGTGCTGGGTGATGGAGCCCGATCCCGACAGGCACGTTGTGCGCCGGCCAGCCTGCTTTACCCTCTTCTCCCTTTGGAAGTAAACGGCTCTTTCTCCACGCTCAGCAAAGCCAGACCCTCGCCAGCTTGCCAAATGTTCCTGCCTTTTTTTTTTTTCCTTCCCCTCTCTCCCTTTTCCCTCTGTTGTATATGTGTGTGTGTGCGCGCTGAAATGACACAGCAAGAAACAAACTGTGTCTGCTGGATCCCCAGCTTTGCCGGCATGTTCTATCAAAAGCTCCCTGCCCACTCCCTCCTCCCTGCCCGCGCGGGAAAGTCTTGTTCCTAGACCGTCTGCCGGCAGGAGTGGAGGAGCCGAGGGGCTGGCGGAGGCACCGATGCTCCGGCACCAATGCTCCGGCACCCATGCTCCACGCCGCCGAACAACGGGCTCGAGGAGGGGAGGTGGCAGGGGATCTCGGTGCTGCCTCGTCCCTCGTTGCTCATCTTTCTTAAGCCCAGGACCTGTCATTTCCTTATTTGACGCTGGAAATTGCGCCCATGAGGCTCTGCAAAGCTGTTTCCGCGCCTCTGCGGTGGTGCATGTGCTGCTGTGCTGTGTGGGGGTATTGGGGGTGAATTGGTGTCCCCGAGCGAGGTCGCGCACGACTCTGTTGTCCCAGAGCATCACAGCCAGAGCTGGGCACGTTCCTGCATCTAGGAAACAAATCACGGAGCCCGCGCTGCTTGCGGCGTGCTCGAAACAAAGCAGGGATCCAGCCTGGCAATCGCCAAGCCCCATTGGCAAAAAAAAAACCAAAACACCCCAAAAGCTGATCCCATGAAAAACCGTGCCCCGCCGCAGCACACAGGCTCCGGGTCCGGCCGGAGAGGCAGAGGTGCTGGCACATGTCCGAGCTCCATGCTGAGGATGTGCACTGGGAATGCCGGCTTTGCCTTAGCCAAGCGCTGGGTCTAAGGAAGGCTGGGGAGCTTTGCAAATACTCCGTCGGGAGAAGTTCACGCTGTGGGCACCAGTTCACGCACCAGTTAAGGGGTTGCCCTCAGGTGGGGCTGGGGGAAGACGCAGGAGGGGTCCGGGCAGGCAGAAGGTGGGAGCTCGGGAGCAGAGGTGGGGGCAACTGAGGGGTCGCAGCGAGGGATGGCTGGGGGGAGAGGAGGAGGAGGGGAAGGTGCGTGGGGACAGGGTCTGCTGGGGCACTTGGGTGCCATTTCTCAGTAGGTTGGAGGAGAACGGAACAAAAATTGGTCTCCACACCCATTCGATATATTTTGAAAACACTTGATTTTTAGTAGCGCTTCTAGCAATGCTTTTTTTTTCTTTTTTTGCATTCCACTTCGAAAACAGAAAAATGAAATATTATCGGCTTTTTTCCCTGTCTCCCCATTCCTTTCCCTTCCTTGCACAGACACGAGCGTCTCCGTGTGCTGAAGGGCTTTGCTGAGCTCCGTGCAGCACTCTGCAGGGACCCCTGCCTGCCTCCGGAGCATCCCAGGGGACTGGGAAAGGCAGCGCTGCAGGCAGGACATCGGGCAGGAGATGCCCACCCTGCCCGGAGACCCCCACCGCGGGGCCGTGGCAAGGATACGTCCCGCCTCGGGCCAGCCCGGGCCCTGCAAAGGAAATGTACCAATTTCCTCATTAACCTGATTTGGGAAAGCAAAGCATTTTCATTCAGATCTTGTCCAGCGCCGGGGTCACTGATGGATACCAGGCAGGGCTGGCGGGGAGTGAAGCATGGCCCTGCATGCAGGAGATCAAATTACTGCTATTAAAGGGAAGAAAGAGATCTGTTACTGTGCTGGGGAGAGCAGCAGTGGGTGTCAAGGTCTTGAGGGAACTGGTTAGGCCAGGGAATCTGCTATAAGGTACTTTTAAAAATTTTTTTATTTCCCCCCCCGCCTTTTTGCTGCGGTATGGAGATTTTGAGGCCGTTCCTGCTGGCCGGCGTGTGTTTCTCAGCTGGATGCAGCTGTGGTTTGCAGGGACAATCAGGTTGGGGAGCACAGAGGCGATGCTGGGGGAATGGCGTCAGCCCTGGTGGCGGCGTGGTGTGCATCATCACCAGGCAAAGCCCGTCGGGAGCGGCCAAGCCGAGGATTTGGCATACGAATCATGGGAGCCGTGGGTGTGTTCTCACCCGCTGTCCCTGCAGGTCTGCTCTGCCCCTGTGCTGGGCAGGAGGTGCTGGGGAAGGCAGGCAAAAGCCTCCTGAGATCCTGGCTTTCTCCACCATCCCCATGTCCCCTCGCTGGGATTGCAGCTGGGGGGGACAGGCGGATCTCTCCTGCCTGGCTGCGGCGCTGGGACAGTTTGGTCACCCTGTTCCCTGCCCATTAAAGCCTGCCTGCAATGCAGGCAAAGCCACAGGTCCCTGTGGAAGCGCTCCATTGGGTGGGAGATCCTTGGCAGAGGACCTCAACGAGAGCAGGATGGGGCCACCCGTGCTGCTGGAGGTCCCGTGGATTTTTCTCCCCCCCCAGCCCTGTAGCACAGCGCTGCCGTATCCCCCAAGCACGTCACGGCCAGTTGGTTGCAGTAATGAATGTGTATTATCCCAATCTAATTACGTGCCGTTTTGGTCTGGGTTCAAACAGAAACCACAGAGGCTCTCTCCTAATGCAGATGGATTTTGACAGGGGGCTCGGCTGCCTATGGGGCATCAGCGCGGGCGGTTGATGTTGGCCAAGATGGTCGTGGAGGGCTTCAGGATGCGTCTCCTGCTGGGAAAGGGGCGTAAATCTCCCCTCCTCTCCAGGGAAAGCCTAAAGCGGGAGCCCAGCCCTGTGACTAGACACCGGAGAGTCAACGAAGGCACATCACCATGTGAATGAAGTCTGGTGGCTCCCCACGTCCTGCTGCTCCCCAAATGAGTGGGTTGCCCGCAGCCGCAGTCCCCAGTTCCCCTCCCCGAGCTGGTGGGCCATGAGTGGCCATTAAAAGAGCCTCGCACAGGCAGAACTCGCCTTCTGTTTATTTTTAGGTAGGAGAGACTGAATTTGTGGGCTTCTTTTGTGGGTTCCCCCCCCCTCACCTCCCTTCCCCTATAGCAAAGAAATCCTAAAGTTTCCCATGTGAGCGCAGCCCGAGGGAGGGTACGTGTGGGCTGCGAGCTTGTGCTTTGCATTCGACTTGGGTATATATTTAGATTTCTTTAGATTTCTGGCCCCCCGAGTGAGACCTGCTTTTGCAGCTCCCCGCGCCTTTTCCCGCCCTTTGAGGGAAAAAAAAAAAAAAAAAAGGGTGGGGGGAAGAGGCACAAAACAATGCAAGAGCTGCTGAAAGAATAACGCCATGCTGGGGGTTGAGAAGCAGGAGCCGGCGGGGGCTCCTTTGCTGGGTGGGGACCCGCCATGCCGGCTCCGTTCCCCCATGAGGGTCCTGCTCCCACTCCTTGGTGGTGTCATTTATAGGCTTTGCTGGCGGCGGCATGGGTTGTGTCTGAGATGTGAGTGTGGTGGTTCAGCTCCGGCTGGGGGTCTCCACTGACCCCTTGGCGTGAGAAACGCCCTTAGGCACATAGTCCCTTGGGGAAGCTGTGGCTCCTGAGTCTGCGCCGACAAGCTCACTTTGGTTGTGGTTGTGTGTCGAGTATGCCTGGAGACAGCAACAAACACTGAAACCTTATGAAATTCAACAAGGGCAAGTGCAGGGTGCTGCACCTGGGGAGGAATAACCCCATGCACCAGGACAGGTTGGGGGTGACCTGCTGGAGAGCAGCTCTGTGGAAAGAGACCTGGGAGTCCTGGGGGACAACAGGATGACCATGAGCCAGCAATGTGCCCTTGTGGCCAAGAAGGCCAAGGGCATCCTGGGCTGCATCAAGAAGAGTGTGGCCAGCAGGTCAAGGGAGGTCATCCTCCCCCTCTGCTCTGCTCTGCCCTGGTGAGGCTGCATCTGGAGTACTGTGTCCAATTCTGGGCTCCCCGGTTCAAGAGGGACAGGGAACTGCTGGAGAGGGGACAGCAAAGGGCTACCAAGATGCTGAGGGGACTGGAACACCTCTCTTATGAAGAAAGGCTGAGGGATTTGGGTCTCTTCAGTCTGGAAAAAAGACGGCTGAGGGGGAATCTTATTCATGCTTATAAATACTGAAAGGGTGGGTGTCAGGAGGATGGGGCCAGGCTCTTCTCAGTGGTGCCCAGGGACAGGACAAGGGGTAACGGGCACAAACTTGAGCATAGGAAGTTCCATCTCACCATGAGGAGGAACTTCTTTCCTTTGAGGGTGGCAGAGCCCTGGCACAGGCTGCCCAGAGAGGTGGTGGAGTCTCCATCTCTGGAGACATTCCAAACCCACCTGGATGCGATCCTGTGCCACCTGCTCTGGGTGACCCTGCTCTGGTGACCCTTCCAACCCCGGCCATTCTGTGATTCTGTGATTTCTCAGTCTGGTGGCCGTGGGAGAGCTCGGGTGGTTTAGGCTGGTGGGGATGCGTATCGAAAAGGTGGTTGTCTTAAAGGGAAGGGAAGAAGCAGCAAAGGTCAGCCATCAGGCAGCTCTTCCGTTACCCAAAGGGCTTGGCTGAGCGATGGGACCTGGTCTTCAGGGACAGGAGACAGGAATTTCTTCATTAAAGGTGTTACAGCGTTCATGTAACTTGGTGATTGAACTTCCTATGTCTACCCTGATCTCCGTACCTGAGGGCCTCCTGGTACCTTCAGCAAAGGGGAAAAAATGGTGGGAAGGCACAGCAGACCAAGGCAATAAACACTGCCTAAGGACGAATATTAAGAACAAACGATGCCCCAAAGGGATGGGAAAAGGGGCTGCTCAGTCAAGACAACTACACCTTAGTGCCAAAGAAGTTAGAAAGTGCTATGGGAGCTGCCAAAAGTCACGCTGACACGGACCTCGTGAAGGATGCTCAAAGGGGCAGCGAGTGGTTCCTCACCTCTGCGGATGGAAGCAAGGCACGGTGGAGCGACGGCTAGGGAGTTTTGGGTACGGATGGATATTTCACCCCACCTTCTGGTCAATGCCAAGACAGAGGCAACACAAAGGGCTGGATAGCAGGAATTGAGGACACAGGCGCGAGCGCTGCCGATGTGGAAGCTAAACGCCAAGACCATCGGATCCATCAGCCCGGCGTTTAGGATGGCTTCCCCCCTACCCGTGCTTGGAGGGAGCTGGCACATGAAATGGCAGGTCTGGTAACAAGTATTTTTAACAACTCCATCGAGTTGGGGGAGGCACCATCTGACTGGAGAATAGCGAATGCGATGCCTATATTTAAAAGCGGGGGGAGGAGGGGAAAAAAAGTAAGGCAGGCAGGAATAGGACTGTAAGCCTGACCTCAATCGCATGCCATTTTGGAACAGGTTTGGAAGGCAAAAAATGAAAATGAATCATGGGTTTGCCAAAGGTAGGTCACTCCAGGCTAACCTGGCATCGGAGACCTGGAAGCGTGTAGAGCTGCTCTTTGTAGTAAAGCTTTTGCTATGGGAAAATGTTAACGAAGCGGAAAAGAGGGGAAGGAGAAAAGGAGCTCTGCAAGGCTGGCAGGGAAGTGAGCAGCATCGGGATGGTGCTGGCTGGTGGTGAGGGGACGTAGTGGCTGGCTGCGACCGGCGAGGCTCCTCGGGGATGAGTCATCGACTTTCCTGCTTCCAGTTTACGGCATCGGCGGCTTCCCAGAGGTGGGGGGACAGAGGCTGCCACCCCGGGCTGGTGGAGTTTGAAGGCTGGAGGAAGAGATGTGGGATGCGGTGAGAAATGGAAAGCCATGTGCTTGTTGAGTAACAGCAAAGATATCTCCTAGGAGCCCAGGTCTTGCTGATTGGGAATTAGCGGTGTGGAGGCGGAGGAGAGGGGATGAGCAAGTGAGCGCAGGGTGACCGCGGTGCCCTCGTGGAGTCAGGGAGGTTTGCAGGCAGGATGGCAAAGCCTCGGTAGCATCACGCAGGGATGGAGCGGGACCCATCAGAATCTCTCACTTGGGTCTCCTGTGTCCAGGGAAGATAAACTGAGCCTGGACCAGAGAAGGGAAGGAGCTACTAGATAAAATAGGGAGGGAGAGCCAGTCATACAAGAGAGAACCAGAGGGACCTTGCTTTGGCTAGGAAAGCAGAGCCCGGGGATGGTCATGATAGCTATCTATAAATACATCAGGATGGGAAACAGTATTTCAGCCAAAAAAGCTGGTAAAAGAACAGAAGCATATATAAAATGACCACAAATAAATTTAGGTTGAAAATTAGAGCAGCCATTAGAGAACCCGCTTGAGGAGCCTTCCGCTAGGAATAGCGTAATTAAGGTGAAGCTGACAAAACTCTAGGGGAGATTTCATGATACGAGGGGGTCTGGACTCAGCAACTCTGCGAGACCCTGGCAGCCTGCGTCTTTCTCTCAGGCAAAGGCAGCTGGGTGTGGCGGTTCCTTTGGTTTCCTCGGCAGATGTGCTTCAGCTTTGGGGAGTGGAGAGTTGGGAATGCATCCACTCGTTTGTGTAGGGACGTACGTGCAGGCGTGCATGCTGTTCTGCCTGCTGATGCCCCGCCACACTGGATGCTTTGTGGTCACGCTCTCTGCCACGGGCTAGAGAAGCAGTGGAAGATGCAGAGCCTGTGAAATGCCAAGCCCCTTGTGTTTCCCAGACAAGCCCCCTTGTCCCCCCCTGAGCTGGGCCCCTCTGGAGTAGCTCTTCCAGCTCCTTGGGGAATAGAAGGGCAAACTTTGGCAGTCGGGGTGGCCAAGTAGATCACTGGCTGGAGCCACTGCAGCCTGGCTGGGCGTCACCCGCTCCCGGGTTTGGTACAGAGCATCAGGATGCGCCGTGGAAAAGTTTATCTTGGGGCTGGAGGGTCCTGGCAAAGCCAGCATCAGCCAGGGGACCCGCGTGGCTGCTCAGGGCAGGACCGTTCCCTGGCCCTGCTGGCATTGTCCTGGGTGGCTGGGACCATTCCTGAGCGTGGTGTGGTCATTGGTGTGTCCTTGGGTATGCGGGGTCAGTGGCCACAGCTCCACATCCCCACCCCTGCCCCTGCAGTGCTGGACACGTAACCCCCCAACTCGCCCCAAAACCCTTAAAATCTCCCCAATCCCCTTTACCTCCACCCCCGTGGGAGCTGGGTACTCAAATGCACGTAGAGGTGTCCTGGCAGGGGCCTGCCGAGCCCCTGCCTCAGCTTTCCCAGCTGTGGGTTCCTGGTGCCACCAGCTCTGGCCATGGCCACAAACTGCAGCAGGAAGAGGTGCTCTGGGTGCTGCTGCTGGTATCACCGGCTGATGACCCCAGGGAAACTGCCCTCTGCTCCATCATCTCATCCCCGTCTCCCACTCCATCTCCTGCCGCGCATCATTGGAGGGGAGAAGGCCAAAGGAGGGGTGGCAATGGCCCAGCCATGGGGGAAGATGTCTCCTTCACCTGTAGGAAAGGAGCTCATCTGTTTTGCGTGCCCTGTGCCAAGGACCTTGGGGAAAGCCCATGATTTTTGGGCAGGAGCCAGTTTCGAAGGCGAGCGATCCCTGGCACGGGTGGCAGGTACCCAGTGGCATCTTTGGCAGGGAGCTGAAGCCCAGTCATGTTCAGGCCGAGGAGTTGCACGATGCCTTGAAAACTGATGCCATGGCAAATGGTGCTGTTGGAGCAGAACCATGGTGGCCTGCGTGTCTCTGGAGGGCGGTGATGAGCGTTGCTTATACAGGATTCCCATGCATCGTTCCCACCTCCCTGCTCTTGCTTCTCCCGCGGCCCCGAGGAACGGGGCTGGTGGTGGACTGGGGCTCTTGAAAGGTGCAGGACCTTGAGAAGACATGTGTGGTCTCCTCGGGGCCAAAGGAGGAGGGCGTTGAGACTTTCCAGGTTTTCCCAACCTCAAAGGCGTTATTGCTGCTGGGTGCCAGGCTCTCCTCGGCGCTTGGGTCTCTGCCCACAGCATCGCCCTCCCTGGTGCTGTGGTGGATGCCTGCAGCGGGATGTGCCGGCATTGCCCTTCCTGCCTTGGGCTCGGCGTCAGGGTGGTGGGGATGCCCAGCCGAGGTTCCCGCTGACATCTCGGTCACCAGAGGAAGACTCCAGCGCGGTGGCTTTCTCTTCCCTCGTCGGAGAGGAGCTTCTCCCCTTGCAGAGCCTCATTTCGTCTCCTGCACCGGCTGACCGGGAGATGTGGTGCCAATGACTCAGACGAAGATGAGGGCTTAATTAGCACAGGGAGAAGGGGGGGAAGAGAGAGAAAAGAGCCTTTCATTGCAACAAGATTGATACCACCTCCCCCAGACAGTCACGTTCTGCCGCATCACCCTCCAGCCCGGCGTCATGTGCGCCGTGCCTGACACCGGAGGACAAATGGGGCCTGGGAAGCAGCTACAAGGTACAGAGGGGCACTGCTTTATTAAGAGCCTCAGTGAATAAATGTCTGGGAGGTATAGAGGAGGGTTTGCTGGCAGGCTTTTTAGCTGTTGGGCTTGGCCCTGCGGTTAGAGCTCCCCTTGGCTCTCAGTGCCTTGGGGTTGGGGTAACACACCCAGGACGGGAGGGTGTCTGCGATTTATTACCGATGATGCCATCAACAAAATGCTTATGTGAAGGCGTGGGGCTTGTCCACACCAGCTCTTTTCCCCCTGGACACAGAAGGACAAGCATTGGCCGCCTCTTCTTTATCCACCAGCCTCCCTGGCCCTAAGGAACCTTATAAATCTTTCCCTTTTAACCAGTGCTGTGCTCGGCCAGCGCTGCCGCTGCAGGGCTGCTTCGCCCTGTCTGGGTGGGATGTGCAGGGCAGCACCGAATCAAGCCGCTGGGGGAGGCACGCTCAGGGTGGTCCCTGCGCCCTCAGCACCGCGATTTTGGGCTGCTCATCCCTGGACCTCTGCTTGCCCACCACTGAGAGACTGTCTTACAGCCCCTGCGTCCCTGCAGGGGTGGTAGGAGGAGGCAGAGGAGAGTGGTCCAGCCCGATGAGGGCTGGAGACTGCGGAGGGGAGCATGACTGGGGCAGGATGCCGAAGGGCATCAGGGCACTGCCTGTGGGCATGCCTGTACAGGCAGCGCCCCGTGCCCATCGAGGCTCGGGAGGCATGGCCACATCACCCCAAGGAGCCTGGTGTGGTCAGCACGGAGGGAGAAACTAACACCCTCTCCCTCTGCCCCGGGTGCTAGGTGTTGAAGATAACGTCACACGTGTTTTTTTTTCTTTCCCCTCCAGACCAATGATGCCTTAGGAGCCACGTGGAACTGGCTGTACTTCATCCCCCTCATCATCATTGGATCCTTCTTTGTGCTCAACCTTGTCCTGGGAGTGCTGTCGGGGTAAGCGAGATGCCGTCCGTCCTTCCCCTCTGGGCCGTGCCCATCGCGTGTCTCTGAGCCCTGAGGTTGGCCCCTGGTGCTGCTGTGTCCTCCAGGACACCAGTAGCTGGTTCCCACCATCCCCTCCACGCTTGCGTGCCCCACAGCAAGGGATCGCTCCCCAGATCTCCTTAGCTCCTTGGCTCCCCGGGGAGCTGGGAAAGGGGCGGCCTTGAAGATGCTTTCGCGTTGTTTCTCCTTGCTGAAGAGCTTGTGGTTTTGGTCACCTGTGAGAAATGTCAGTGGTGATCTTCTGTCTGCTTGGGACCCGCTGGAGGGGAGAGACATGGTCGGGGGGGGTGCTTATGGAAATGTGTTTGAGTCCGGAATGCATTTGTAGTGGGGTGTGCGTTTGCTGGCTGATGGAGTGTGGTGGGTGCGGGTTGGGCTGGGTTTGGGGCTCATGTGGGGCGCCTCCACTCTGTCTGGACTGTGGCTGGGAGGGTGTGCCTGGCGCCAGTGGGGGATACACACTGGTGAGGGTGGGGGGGGCCTGGGACATACGCGGACAAAGCAGGGACATGGGGACAAGACAACTGTCCCTGTTCTGCTCTTCCCAGGGGAAAGAAGGTTTTAATCCAAGCCATTAAGCTGGGTTTGGAGAGAAAAAGGCTTCTTGTCTCCATGACGATGAACTGCGGTTGCATCAGCCCATCCTCAACCGCTGGCAGGGGTTGGTGCATGGGGAGAGCATGCCCTCTCCTGCACTGGGAGGGGGATGTGGGCTCTTCTGCCCTTGCTGCAGGTAATTTTTCCCTAAGTGCCCACTAAAAAGCGCCACTGTAGCACTGGTTTGGCCAGCTGGAAAGCCTTTATATGCAGGGATCAGCGTAGAGACTGGCCCTGGTCATATCTGTCACTATCCTAAGTGAGGTGTGATGGTGGTGGTTTTAGGAGTGCTTCTGGAGAAGCGCGCTGGGCTTCGGGGTCCGTTGGTGGGTTGAATTTCCCCAGCTCCCGCTCTGGGATCTGACTGAATCCAGGGGCTCTGGGGCCAGACTGCAGGAAGGGCTTCATGCTGCCTTGCAGGGAGCCAGCTCTTATGGAGGATGAAGACACCCAAGCAGCGTTGGGTGGCTTTTGCATTTCTTGTGCCACATCCAGCTTGGGGATTTGAGCAAAGACCAACAAGGGTGTCAGTGTCAAGTGGGAGCTTTCCTACGAAAGCCCAGAGAAGGGAAGTTGGGAAGCTCGGGGCCAGGCAGCTGGAAAAGCCTCTTCTTGCAGCATTGAAGTGTGTCAACGTAGCGTGTTGTGTGGACACCGACGCTTTTGGTGCTGGTATGATGCTGAAAGCAGCCTCGGGACGCAGCAAGGTGGCACTTCTCTGTCCTGAAAGCCATCCACCAGCTAGAGGACCACACGGTGGCTGGTGGGATGCCCGACCCGTGCCCTGGTCCATGCTCGGTGCTTGCCTGCACCAGGACTGTGCCGAGGCAGCTGTTCCTGTGCCCGCTGAATTGGATGCGGTTGTCTAGGGCTCTTCCCAGGCGCCGGCTGGCATTTCGACTGTTTGTTTATCACTAATAGGGTTTGTATTGGGGAAGGATGCAAGTGGGTGGGTGGCCTAATTGGCAATGGAGATGCTCTCGTGGCGTGCCAGATACCTAGGGAAAAGCATGACTGCTCAGCTCCCTGGAGGGCTGGGCGAGGTGAGTGGAGGTGGCAAGCTGGGCTTTGCCACCCAACGGCAAGGCCACCGCCTGTGCCCTCCTGCCTGGCCATGGCCACAGGCTTCCCCTGTGGCTCGGGGGATGCAGTACCCTGATGGTGGTGAAGCATCCTCTTGCCAAAGCTGCTGCCGGAGCCATGGAGGGGTGCAGCGCAGGGCGGGAGGAGGTACTTCCGCACGCAAACAATGCCCGTCCTTGAATGCAAGAAGGAGGGCTTCGTTCCTCGCTTTGCTGGCTTAGTTTTTATTGTTTTTTTTAACACTTCTCGCAATCCTCTCGCGCTGGGAGAGAGCACTCGGCTCTGCTGCAGGAGGGGAAGGGTGACCTTTCCATCCCCCCAGCCTCTGCGCTGGAGGAGCAGCCGGGGTCTGGCTGGATCCCCCCCCGCACGCCCTGCGGCTGGGCTGAGCTGGGAGCAGAGGGGCACTCCGGGGATGAGCTCCATGGAAACAACTCCACGCGAAGGAGACCTTTCCCTGGCATTACGGCGCTGATTTGGGGAAGACAGGCAGACATGCCCGGCTAGCTGAAATCGCCGTCGCTCTGTTAACTCAGGTGCAGCGGCGAGGACCCCGCTTGTGGAAACCTGGACACACGTTGCTGGCAAACTGCACCGTCTGCACTGGCAAATAACGAAGTCCTGTTGGGATTTCCAGCCTTGTTCTTGAAGTTCACGCTTGTGAGCTGCTGCAGAGCTGCCTCTCTGCCCTCGCTTCATCTCAGCAGGGGTTTTCTTTGGGGAAACAATCAAAGACCCGAGGCTGGTCCTGAATGCGAAGAGGCTGCAGGAGGACATTTGTATGTTTAACTTGCCACCATCAGAAGTTTGCCAGAGCCCAGATTTAGCAATCTTCTGGTTGCGATGCGCATCTCCCCCAACAGTCAGTTCCCCAACTGTTAAGCTGAGGCATGACCTCCGTGATGTAAACAGCCTGGATCCATCTGCTCCTAAGCACAAAGTATGTGGGAGAGGAAAAGAAATGATTTCCATCACACTGAGGCTCCTCGATTTTTTTTCTCTCTAAATACTAACACGCACGCATGCACTGGAATTGCATGCAACGCTATTAAGAGGAGATGGAGTCGCTCCAGGCAGGGACTTGGAGAGCCAGTTCTTCTGGGGCTTTGGCGTTTATTACTGTGTCTATTAACTTTCCCCCTCTACGGGTGCAATTACGGATCAATTAATTCCAACTGAAAGCAGGAAGGGGAAAAAAAAAACACAACCAGTTGGCCCTGTTCCTCTTTGAGAGCATTTTGCAGGTATGAAGCTCAAGGAGATGTGACTGCTCAGCTTTTAAAGCTACACAAGCTACCGAAATAATCCTGGCAGAAGAGAGTCAGTGGGAGCGAGCGAGGATGGAGCATCAGCTGAAATGCCATGTTTTCTGCCACGTGGCAGCCGGTGGATTTGGGAGCCTGGGAAGATCCCGAGACTCCTATCAAGCGTTGCCTGCTGCCATCCTGTGTCCCGAGGTTGGTGTCATCCAGCACCCTGCCGTGGTGGGGCAGGATGCACCTGCAGCTCTACACATCTTCCCAAGGAGAACGGCTGCAGCGCAGAGAGGGAATCGCCTGCTGCAGCCATCTCTGCTGTGGGATGGGTAGGAGGCGTGGATGGGACCCCTTCCCACCCTCCAGCTGATGGCCTGTTGTGCGCAGTGCCCTGTGGTCGGTTGGCTTTGAGTCAGGGGGATGGCAAAAGCTTGCATGTGCCCCATCCCGGCAATTTGCAAAGATCTGCTCTCTCCCTTCTTTGCGGGCATGAAATGTTCTGGGCTTTTTTGTTCGGTTTTTTCTCATGGGAAACAATTTGGATTTGTGCGTTCGTGCTGCATCTCCAAGAGCAGCAGAGACCGGGTGAGAGCCATGCTGGCCGGTCCCCGCTGCCTGTGGCGTGCACGGTGCCACGGCAGCAGTAATGCCGTCCCGGTAATGACCACAGCTCACCTGTCCTAGCCACCGCAGGGGTCCTGCCTGCTTTGCCCTTCCTGGCAAGAAGATGGCTTACGACTAGCTTGTCGCTGGGAGCAAGAAGATGAAAGAGTGAAGATAAAAAATAAGCCATGCTTGGAGGTATAATGCTGAGGACTCGTGCAGGGTTTCTGATACCAGACAGGCTGTCTTTTGGCTCTTCTATCTCCTTTTCCTCAGCCCCTGCAGTAAAGCCCTCTTCCATGCATTGCAGCATCTGTCCTCCTGTTGAGGTAGACCTGTAGCCCTGGTGGACTCCTTTCCCCTATCCAGTCTTGTACTTCCAGCCCCTTTCCAGGGTGACAAAGCTGCTGTCATCACTGGAACTCCTGGTCCGCAGCAATGGCTGGGTGGGTGCAGAGTGGAACGGGATGCTGGCCAACCTGAGAAGGCTGGGTCCTTGGGTCTGCCGAGGAGAAGACCTCTGGAAGCTGCTGGCAGAGCAAGAAATTGAGCACGAAGGCAAGAAAAATGAAATCCATCTGCCTTGTACCAAACAAGAGAGTAATTTAAATCCTCCTAATTGCTTCCACTCATCCTGGTGATGTTAAGTCTTTTCTCCCTTTGAGTCTTTTCTGCCCCCCACCCCCAGCTCTTGCATTAAGCCTTTGAAAGAAACGACTAATGTTATAATTAAAGGATCAATTTGGCAAGAATTCTTTGTCTTAAGATCTTCTTTCTTTCAGGTTGGGTTAGCGCTGCGTTCCGAGTCTCCGGAGAGTTTTCTTCAGCTCCTTCAGGAGCCTTCTGTACCATCTCTGAAATCTTTTCACTTCACTTAATTTGAATTTTTTTCCCATCCAATTTTGAGGCATAACAAACGATGAATAAAATTAAGTTTTATAGCAATTAATAATAAGGGCGCTGAAGGAACAAGTGTACATTTTCAGTGGAGGCAGGGGGTTATTTTGCCGGCTCTACGCAAAACCTGGGCCCGTGTGTTTGAGCTGGATCAGGTGGTTTGAAGCCAAGAAACGCTGGGAAGAGGATTAATGTCTCGGAGGTAGGCGGTTTGTGGAGGGGAAAGCAGGGAGACACGTCGCCACAATGCGGGAAGGCTTGTGGGGACATCATGAGGGATAGCGAGATGCCAACAAATATGCCTGAGAAATATTGCACCAGAAAGCGTGAAAGCTTGGAAGGATCATTGGTTTCTTTTTTTTAGGTTTTTTTTTGGTTTTTTTTTTTTCCTTTAATGGTTGTAGCATCTCAGGGAGTGGCTCGGATGAGACGTAAAATGGCTGTGCCCATTGTGTGTTTGGGGATTGACTAGCTGGAACGGCTTTTGGACAGAGGTATGGGTGTAATGGGGGGAGGGTGGGCTGCAATGCCTCCTGCCAGCTCCCCCAGCACCGTCACGGGACGCGTGTTTGTCGGGCCACGCTTGGCGAAAAATGGCCGCACTTGTCTCTGTGTTCTGGGCAAGCTCTTGTGTCAAGGACGTGGTATTTGAACATGAGCGAAGCAAAGGAGCCTTTGAGATCTTCATCTATATTCAGCAGCCAGGTGGGCATCCATATTCAATGAGCGCTTCTCCGCCTTGCTCCGCTGTACCACCTTTCTGCGGAGGGACTCCAAGCCCTTTGCAAACAAGCTGCCTGATGAGAGACATGCGTGTCTGGGGTGCTGGGTCCCCTGGTGTTACAGGGAATAACGACTCCGCTTACAGCCAGCCGGACAGGATTTAAAAAAAAAAAAAAAAAAAATCCACAACAAAGCGACGACTCGGCGCCTTTCCCCTTTGATTTCTCTTCACAAATTATTTGCCAGCGTGTCTCAACTGCTTCAGATTTGCTCTTATTCCTGCCTCCCTGCAAATCTGCTCTGTGGACTGCCCGTTGCCTGCAGGCCGTGGGTGAAAAGACTCAGTTTTTGATCCTCTCAACAAAGCACTCGGCAGAGAGTTCTGGTTTACAGATTGCTTTTGGAATTGCGTGTTCCAGACAGGCGTAATTTCCATCGTCCTGGTTAAAGACAGCAATCGCGTGGCCGTGGCTGCAGCTCTTTGACTGGGGGGATGGCTTTGGAGGTGCCCAGTTGCCCCATGACCAACTCTATCCTTGCAAGGGGGTGCTGGGCACTCCTGTTGGGTGAAGTAGACAGGATGCCCCGAAGGAATCACGTAGCGTTATCAGTTCTTTGGATCACGGAGGCGGCTGTTTGTGTGTGTTTGTGTGTTTGTTTGTTTTGCAGTGGCGGAGTGCCATATCTAGCAGTTGCGTTGTGGGTTTCACGCTTGCTGGTTGGTTCCGAATTCATTGTATTTGTGTGTCGAAGGCGTCAATTAGAGGGCTTGGAGGTTCCTGGGAAGTTAACGTGATGAAATGTTGAGAATCGGCGATTTTTTTCTCGCGCTGTAACTCACCTGCAGTACTGGCCCTGCACCTTTCATCTGCAGATGACTCTCACTTGTGAAGGGGGCCTATAAAACTGTTCTCTGCTTACAGAGGATAAAAACTGGAGCATAGCAGGGAAGGGGAGGAGTGACATTTTCCCAGCGCTGCATGAGCCAGTGGGAGTGATTGCGAACAAAGCCCGGGGCTCTTGAAGCAGTGAAGCTGCTCTGCTCATACCAACCCTGCCTGATAAGAGCGAAATAAAATCCAGAGCCTGTATCTCTGCTTCTTGCTGCTGGGGCTACCAGACCCTCCGCCACCTCTATGCAGCGTGGGTTGGCCGTGCTCTTGCTGCTTTTGGCGCAATATTGTAAACGACAGGCTTCTCTGAGCAATGGGGACAGAGATGCAAAGCCCAGCATTGTTACCTTTGGAAAAATGTTGAAACCGAGACTCTACAACTGGAACGTTGGTGGCTCCCTTCTACCGGGGATGTTTCTCCTCTTTGTCGTTTATTTTTCTCTACTTCGAAACAATAAGCTCTCCAAACTGTTGGCTGCTCTGAGCACAGAATCATAGGGCTGGAAGGGACCTCTGGAGATCATCTAGTCCAACGCCCTGCCAGAGCAGGGTCACCCAGAGCAGGTGGCACAGGAACACACCCAGGCGGGTTTGGAATGTCTCCAGAGACGGAGACTCCACCACCTCTCTGGGCAGCCTGTGCCAGGGCTCTGCCACCCTCAAAGGAAAGAAGTTCCTCCTCATGGTGAGATGGAACTTCCTATGCTCAAGTTTGTGCCCGTTACCCCTTGTCCTGTCCCTGGGCACCACTGAGAAGAGCCTGGCCCCATCCTCCTGACACCCACCCTTTCAGTATTGATAAGCATGGATAAGATTCCCCCTCAGCTGTCTGTTTTCCAGACTGAAGAGACCCAAATCCCTCAGCCTTTCTTCATAAGAGAGGTGTTCCAGTCCCCTCAGCATCTTGGTAGCCCTTTGCTGTCCCCTCTCCAGCAGTTCCCTGTCCTTCTCGAACCAGGGAGCCCAGAACTGGACACAGTACTCCAGATGTGGCCTCACCAGGGCAGAGCAGAGGGGGAGGATGACCTCCCTCCACCTGCTGGCCACACTCTTCTTGATGCAGCCCAGGATGCCCTTGGCCTTCTTGGCCACAAGGGCACATTGCTGGCTCATGGTCATCCTGTTGTCCCCCAGGACTCCCAGGTCTCTTTCCACAGAGCTGCTCTCCAGCAGGTCACCCCCAACCTGTCCTGGTGCAGGGGGTTATTCCTCCCCAGGTGCAGCACCCTGCACTTGCCCTTGTTGAATTTCATAAGGTTCCTCTCCGCCCAGCTCTCCAGCCTGTCCAGGTCTCTCTGTATGGCGGCAGAGCCTTCCAGCGTGTTAGCCACCCCCCCCAGCTTTGTGTCACCAGCAAACCTGCTGAGGGTGCACTCTATCCCTTCAACACAAATGTTGGGGAAAGCCTGACTTTTTTTTTTAAAGGTTACAGCAGGGTTGAGCTGCACACAAAACTAGTATCCACGTATGGTTTTCTCACGCTGATCTTGGAGTCCTCATTCTTGGAGAGCACGCGTGAAGTGTGTGGAGAGGGGCTGATCCCACCCTGAAAGGCAGAGGCTGGACCGGACACCTGCATCTGTGCCGGGATCCACTGATGAGGGACAGGCTTTGCAGCAAGGTACAGCTGATGCCCAACCGTGTTCCCAAGTGATGGGTGAACCTGCTCTTGGATGAACAGGAGCCTGTTGACTGAAGCTGCCTGTGAACAAGAAACGGTGATTACTGGAGAGAAGAGGGGAGATATTTAAAGTCCTTGGTGTTCAGTGGGCTGTGTTCCCCATCAGCAGATGCAAAGTCTGAGTTCTCTTGTGTTCTTCACCACTTTGAGTCACTTCGGTGTCCCCATTGCTGCTCTGGCTCTCCATCAAATGCCAATTATTTGAATTCTTGAACTTCGTCTTCAAAGCTACCCAAAGCCTGGACCCGGCAGATCCCATTACACAGCTGGCCAATGGTGGCCCTGTCCCTGCTGCTTTAGGCCCTACGTGGAGCCACGATGGCCCATATCTCTTTGAGGGACCGGCTTATAAAAGGAGCTCTTTAGTGCTGGGAGTCTTGACTTTGCTTCTAGTGGCTCCTCCTCTGGAGCCCCTCTGTCCTCTCCGCACTTGTGGAGGCAGTTTCCCATTTGGCTTGCCTTCTCCCTGTGTCTTCGTGTTGTCACTGCCTTTCCTTCCTGCCTCTATTTTTGTTCACTGCTCCTCTTAGTGTGGGGGGTCAACACAAACTAGCATGACGAGGTCTTTCTGAATTTTTCATGCTGCTTGGCATCAATAATACAAGCCGCTTTAGGACCTGGTCAAAGTGACGGGCATCAGCGAGTACCTATAACAAAATCCAATTTAAATCCCAACCTTTCTCCAAGGCAGAAGGTAACCATCAGCATCTGGCCCTTCTTAAGTGGGACAGTGATGTAATGGGTAATCTCAGGGCTGGTATCTCCCAGCTCCTTCCCGTTTTACCGTTCGACGTCGCCAACAGCTTGTCAGCTTTTCATTCTCCGGCTCATGTGTCTGCCGGCGCTCTATAAATGTGCTCTCTTTAGCATCGTCAGCTGCACACTTTGCTCCTTGCCGCAGCTTTGTCACAGCACGGCGAAGAAGTAACTCTCGCCGAAGTACACAGGGATGATCAAAAGCTAGCGGCCACCACTGAAAAAGGAATGACAAGAAATAGGATGTTTCTGTTTTCTGTTTTTTTTAATTATTCTTCTCACCAGTTAGTACTTCATGGGAAAGCTTTCTCGAGACAATCCAGCTTTGTTAAGGAACCATAAAACAGTTTGGGTTGGAGGGAGATGTAAAGGTCCTCTGCTCCAACTCCCTTGCAATCAGCAGGGGCATCTTCAACTAGATGAGGTTCCTCAGAGTCCAACCTGACTTTGAATCTTCTCTGGCTTCTGACAATCTGAGCGAACTTAAATCAAGCAACTACCCTCATGCAGAAAGCTCGTTGCCTCCCTCAAAGCAGACCTGTGAAGCACATCGTCCCCCTGCAAAGCATTTTTGTACCTTTTGGACTCTCTGGCCTAGCTTTTGCTCTTGGTTCAGTGCAACCATCCCGGTCCGCAATGCTGGTTCTGCTGCGCCTGCTCGCCACCGTCTGTTTAAGTTGAAGCACCAGGTTACAGACTGCACAGTTAATTCAACACGCCGACTTGAGTTCCTTTACACCTCTTGGGTAAATACCATCTGATCCCCCTGGTTTGCAACTGTCTCATCCGTGTTTTCCAAACCGTCTGTTGTCAGTTCTGTCCCGTAACCTTCCCTGACGCCCTGCTGGAGTCGAAGATCGGTTTTTTCCTCAAATTGTGGCGCTCAAAATGGAGTCAGAGCCATAAGCTGAGACCTCACGAGTGCCGAGGAGAGCAGCAGTATTACCTGATGTCTTACAGATGGTGTTCCTTGTTATACATCCTGTTATATATGTTTTTTTCACAGCAGCACGGTACTGTTACCTCATCCTCAGCGTGTAATCCAGTATTTCTCCTCTTCCCACCCCATCCTTTCTGCTGCCTCATATCGTTTTAAGACCCATTTGGTAACTGATTTGTTGGAGGCATCCTCAACGGTGGCAAAAGGTGATGAATTGATGGGTTTGAAGAGGGTTGGCTTCTAGTTTCAAAGCATGGAAGCCACAATATTAATGTGACCAACGCTATACTCCCTTTCTGGACTCAAAGAAGATCTGGAAAGGATAAAAGTAGGGTTTTCTTTTCTTAGCTGGTTTTTGGTTGCTGTTTTTTCGTGGTTGGGTTTTTTGGGCGCTTTTCTTTTTGTTTGCCTTTTGGGTTTTGGTGGTTTCTGTTGGTTGGGGTTTTTTTTGGTTTTTGGTTTTTTGGTTTTTTTGTTGTTTGTTTGTTTTTTTGTTGTTTTTTTTCCAAAAAAGGGGGCCCATTTTCAAGCTGGATGCATTCACATGGGTTCTCTTCCCGTTAAAACCAGACCTGGGCTCTCCAGTCCTTTGCGCAGAGCGCACCGATATGGTAAAAGCATCGCTGCCCAGGTGTGAGCAAGGGTGTGGGGGCCTGGGGAGGAAGGTGGCTGAGTGCAGCCGTGACCCCCCCGAGGTCTCCTGCTGGGAGCAGAGATGCTCTCAGGCCACCTGAGGGGAATGCCGAGGCTGCGGAGGAGAATTTGCAGGCAGAGGAGGAGCGAACCATCTGTACTCCAATGGCCCCGGCAGGCTGGGCACGGCGCGCGGGTGGATGGTGCCCTTGTGTGCAGGAGGACAGATGGCACACTGCTCCCCAGCTCCCACTGTGACCTTCAGCGCTCATCTCCATCGCTCGCTGCCTGCCTTCGGCTTTACGAGGCCGGATGGAGAAGGGCTGCAACGGCACAGGGTCGGCACGACTGGAGCTCAGCTGTCATGAGTGGACGTTTTCACGCTGGAGGCATCAGGATTTGGGGCCGGGAGACCCAGGTGGGCAGCAGAGGTGTTGCTGGTGAGAATCGAGCTTTCTGCTGGGGGCTTCTACGCCCCCCTTGCAGGCACCCCATCAGCAGCATAGCCCTGGACTCTTTGCAAGGTAAAATTGGGCCGTCCCTGGCAGTGTAACCCAAACACACCCCGGGGATAGAGCCCTTCGATGGGAGGCAGGCGGCTGGCTCTTGCGGCGATGCGATGCGATGCTGCCCTGCCCGCGACTTGGAGCCTTCCCAAGCGGCTGTCAGTCACCGACGCTGGCCCTGTTCTCACTCACATACAGTATTATCTCTACCCGCTGCTGCAAATTGGCTCTGAGCAATCCTTGATCTGTCAGCATCGCCTACCCACTCTCAGATGTCACCAGCCCCCGCTGCTGCCCTGCTCGGTAACGTGTCTCTCTGAAATGTAATAATTCATTAAGTTGAGCTTAACTTTTTTTCTTTTTCCCCCCTCCCCTCTCTGCCACCCCTTCCTCCTTCTAATGGACAAAAGCAATTAAGCTCCATTAAGGATCAAGCGTGTGGGAAGTGTGTCCCTCGGAGACGCTGCCGCAGCTTCAGGGACCTTGTCCCTGGATGTGTGTGGTACCGGCTCCCTGCAATTTAGGGCTCCAGTTGGGTAGGGGGAAATGTTGCTCGATGAGGGGGGTGCTGGAAAAGACGCTCCCATTCCCTTCTCTGGGAAAAAGTTATCTGATGCTCAGCTGGTCCTTCTGGCTGGGTTTTATTGTGGACACGTGATGGTGGCTTCTCACCATGCAGCAGAAGGAGACACTAGTCTCAGCAAAGGAGGAGCTGGAAGACAAGAGGGATGGGCAAGCAGGAGGTAGCAGAGAGGGGCCAGATTCCCAGCTGGTGTAAATCAGGCGAAGCTTTCCAGCTGCTCCCACTCACAGATTATTTCTGCAGGGTCTGACCAGCAGAAGTTCTGCCGAGGTGCTGTCTGGCATGGGGTTATGGCCGTGGGGCAGAGGTTCAGCACACAGAAGGACCAGTGGACCAAACCAGAGGGAAAGAGGCAACTTCCCCACTCACTCTGGCTCCAAACAGCATCTCCTCACCTCTTGACATCCCAAATTTGCTAATAAAAGCCGGTGAGGGATGGTGGCACAGCCAAAATGGTCCTGCCTTTCCTCCAGCTAGGGCAAGGAGGGGTTTTGGCATGGCATGCCCAAACCCCAGAGTGTGTTTCACTGTTGGCTGCGGGAGGTCCTTCCTTCTCCCCCATCTCCTCCCGCCCTCCTTCCCTCCACTTAGGCTGCTTTTCTCTTCCTTGCCTTTTGTTCTCTCCCCCTTCCCTGCCCTAGGAAGAAAGTCTCATTTCAGTCTGAAAGCCAGCGATGGAGGGGGAGAGTCATTTGATGCTGAATGCCAGAGCGGCAGGAAACTTCACCTTCCTGGGGTGGAATTAAAAACGCTTGAATTGTCTGGGGATCTTAAACAAGAGATGCAGGGAACATTCAGGGCTTTTCACACAAACGCACACGCGCGCACACACACACACACACATGCAAAAACCCACACAGCATTAAGGGTGTAATAGCTCAGCTGGGGTAATGCACTTGAACTCTCTCTGTGGCAGACAGACCGATTCTTTCAGTTCTTTTGAATATATTTTTTTTTTGAGGCTGGAGGTTGCTGCTAGTCTCCGGGGAGAGAGACATTCGTCTTGCAGAGAGAATGGTGCCATTTGTTCTTCGTAATGACGCTTCCTTTGGAGCAGCCTGGGACCGGGAGGGGGCTGAGGGCACGGGCCGGGTTCCTCCGTGCAGCTGGGGCTCTGCGGCCACCGGGACTTGGGGACGGGATGGGGAGCTGCAGCCAGCAGGTTGCATCCCTGGGGTGTTGTTGGGAGGAAGGAAGGGTGTGCTGGGGGGTTGTCGCATATGAGGGATGCTCCTTGTGCGCTAATGGGGGTGTCAATAGAGGTAGAACATGTGGCCTGAGATGCCCCAGGTATGTGGTATGTGCCAGCACAGGGTGTGAGACCTCCTAGAAACAAGTCTGGCCGTGTTGTCTCATGTATGGCGTGGGTGGGAGGTTACCTAAACTGCCACCCCTGTGTGTCCTGCCAAATATTTTAATTGCTCTGTGTGTGATGGCCTTTGCATACATGCTTAGGGCTTCAGGTGCTTCTTCGTAGAGAGTGGGTGAAAACCTTAGGAGAGCTGTCGGCATGGGCCTTCTGGGTATGGCCACGAGCACGCGTATACCGGAAAGCAGACCACGCTTTCCTGGGCGGTCTTGCGTTTTACCTGCAGGGGGGAAGGTGTATATAGCCCTAGCTGCATATAGGCATCTTTGCACAGCTCTGGGCTGGGCTACAGGTGAAATCATATATCTTATGTACTGAGGAGTGTGCTTATGACTGTGCCTAGGAGTGGATGAGCACGTGAATGCTAGCGCATTCGTGCACCATGTGTGTCAGAGGCTGCAGGAGCAGTGGGCAAGGTATTAGCTCTGGCCAGTGGCGCTCAGCGTTTGACATGCCCTTGCCTGCACAGAGCCCGTGTTGGCGTTGCCTACCCTCCTGCCTGATGCGGTCCCAAGCTGTTGTCCTTCTCTGGACCGGTCGTGGTGCTTGGGCAGTTCGTGTGAGACACTGAAGTCCAGAGAAGGACAACAGGGATGTCTCAAGCCCTGGGAAAACCCTCCAAGGAGAGGCTGGAAGGAGAAGGGATTCAGAGGAAGAGGTGGCGAAGGCAGGGGACAGGACCTGTCCTTCTCCATCCCCTTGCTGCCTCCTCAAGGTGCCCAGATTTTATTCCCTGAAGGGACACACAGAAGCTCAGCTCGTTCTGGAGTCGGGTGGTGCTGGGAGCATCCTCCCCGAACAGCAGCATCTCCCAGCTGGGACATGCGATGCTGAGTGACTGAGCAGGGTGTTTGCTCATGTGCATCCATGCCTTTCCTCCTGCAAAGAAGCCTCTCCTCCCCTCGGATCATTCACCCATCCCTTGGCCTTGCTTTGTCTGGGGATGGCCATACGTTGCCTCAGGATGCTCCAGCAGCCCTTGGCTTGTGCTAGCCCTTGGTCCCTGCCTCCCCTCCCGGCCCCATGTTGCCCCCAGCCCCCGGTGTACTCTGCTGCCCCACGGCCATGCTCTCACTGCTCCCCCCTGCTCTTCCCCAGGGAGTTTGCCAAAGAGCGTGAGCGAGTGGAGAACCGCCGAGCCTTCATGAAGCTGCGGCGCCAGCAGCAGATCGAGCGGGAGCTCAATGGCTACCGGGCCTGGATAGACAAAGCGGGTAAAGGCTGGCGGGCCGGGGGGGCTTCCAAGAGGGGTGGTGGGCACTGAAGGGTGCTGGTCATGCAAAGTGGTGGGGATGGGAAGGGATACCTGAGCATCATCCAGAGCAACCCCAAAGTTGCATAGGTGCTCACAGGGTGGTGTTGGGTGCATGAGTGGGCTTGGCCCCAGGTGGTGCGATGGTCTGGCCAGGCTGCAAGTAAGGACATTGCCAACAGCTAATGAAGCCTCGTCTTCTGTGGCATGAAACTGTCATATTTTGAACATGAGGCATATTACATCTCCAGGGAAGGCTGTGAGCATCACTGATGCGAGCTTTGCTCTGCCATGGTTTCCTTTCTCGTGATGTTTGCTGGAGTCCCCTGCAGTAGTGGGCAGAGAGAATGCAGAGCAGTGAACGGTGACAGTGGTTTTCCAGTTAAACCTAATCCTGGAGGAGACTGGAGGGCATGCATTCACTGGTTCCCAGCTCGGGGCTCCCACCTTGACCTGGGCACGGCCTGGGGATGGTGGACACACAGCCATGTGCAACAGCCCATAGGGCCTGGTTCCCAAACTGGCACAGCCCCCGGTAACTTGAATCGAGGTCTGAGCTCCAGATCTCAGCTTTGATTCTGGGTTGGGATGTTGAGCCCCAGACTCAATATTCAGCTTCTTTAGTGGGGTTAATTACAGTGGAGGAAGAAGGGTTAATTGCTAGTACTTTTCCTTTCTGATGCAATGTCTGCTAGCTGTCACTTGCCACCTTCCAGAATTTGCTTTTGGACACTTAACCGATACTTGACAAAGAGTTTACAAGGTAGAGCAACCGCCTCCAGGCTGGGCAAAGTGCTTACGTACAAGGCAGTGAGGTCTGATGTGCTCAGACAACTGTATCTTGTCTCCTGATGCTAAACTCTGTGTTTTGCGTAGAGGAAGTCATGCTGGCTGAAGAGAACAAAAATTCTGGGACCTCAGCCTTAGAAGGTAAGACAAGCAACACCCTACCTAAGCAACTGTCTGCCCTTCCTTCTGCCTGCCTGCAGCTGGAGGTTGAAATCCTTTATCTGCAATGAGAGGAGGGAGGTTTGTGGATGCCCTGGTGGGGTCTGTGGCCTGAGAGAGGGGTATGAGGAAGTGGATTGACAGTATAACTGCTAAGAGACCATGGAGGCCAGGAGAAGTCTGGTCCCACACAGGTATAGCTCTGGACTAGGGTCACCTGGCTATCTCCGTCCTGTTACCAGATCTGAGTTAGCCAAGTACTGGTCATCAGGTCCTAATCTGATGAGCTGGCTCCTGGCAGAGTTGGGCCACCAACACCCCTTCCTCTTTCCTTCCCAGTGCTCAGGCGAGCCACCATCAAAAGGAACCGGACAGACGCCATGAACCGTGACTCGAGCGATGAGCACTGCGTCGATATCTCCTCCGTGGGTGAGAGGAGGTTGGCACAGAGAAGACCTCTTCATCCAACCTTGGGTTAGTGCAGTTTGGAGCCTTCTTCCTCAAAACCTCTGCCAGTTTATTGAGTTGCGAGGGTCACACCTGTCACATGGAGATTGTCATGGATCGGTCATCTCTGCTAGTTTGAGAGCAACGGGAGCAAACCATCCGCTGCCCCCTGTACCATTTAAAAACTGTGTGGTTAAGTCACGTCCCATAAGAGCAATGTCTGTGAGCTGTGTGTCCTGTCTCATGTTGGGGGAAGGCTGGATTGCCCAACTCCTTCTCTCACCTTGACTGGAGAACCCAACTCCTTCTCCCCACTCTTTTCCCTTAGGAAACCCCTTGAGTCACTCTGGCCTCAAAGGTGCCAGAGTGGATGGTGCCTCGTACTTACGGCACAAGGAGCGACTCCTGCGCATCTCCGTTCGCCACATGGTGAAATCCCAGGTCTTCTACTGGATCGTCTTGAGCTTGGTGGCTCTCAATACTGCCTGTGTTGCCATCGTCCATCACAACCAGCCAGCCTGGCTCACCCACTTCCTCTGTGAGTCTGTGGGCTTTGTGTAGGTGTGAGAGCACTGCATGGGCAGACAAAACCTCCTGCAACCTTCCTATCTCCATGGCTGGAGAGGAGCACACGTTCACTCCTTCCCCTGGGGCATGTGGGGATGAATCCCACCAGAGTCATGCTGGTATGGAGCTGGGTGGGGAATAACCTGAACTACATTCACTGTTGGTAACACAGGACTGTGTACAGCCATGTAATTCAGCTTTGCCCTTGACCCCGTGGCCACTGATGGCTGTCTCAGCCCTGTGAGCAAACACGGAAGAGTTTTACTGGCCTTATGTCCTTCAGGTTCAACAAGTTTCTCAAGAGAGAGAAAAAGACTACAGGTCTTAGTTGGGTTTCTCCTAAAATTGTGAATGGTGGTGATGGAAAGCTTGCTAGAGCTCCATCTTTGAATGGCCATAAGCAATTTCTGGAAATGCATGAGTTTGCAGGGATGGAGGAACCCCTGGTTAAGGTTTTGGTGCAGAGCATGGAGATCCCAAGGTAGAAACCAGTTACTGGAGCATCCCCCAGCCCTCTGTGGGACACGATACAAGGTCAGGTCTCGAAGGCAGCAAACCCATGTCCATTCTAGCATGGTGCTAACTGCAGAGCAGTGTGGTCAACCCCGCAGCAGACGTGTTCCTCCCGAGCTGCTGCAGTAGAGACAGTGCTGCTTTCTCAGCTATGTTATTCTTACTCACCTTGAAAATGTCCCCGTCAAGCACTGGGCCTGCCCAAATCTGCATTAGCATGCTCAGGCCTGCTGGGATCCCAGCACGCCGCGGTGTGGTATGGCAGCTGGTCGTGGTGAGAAGCATCTTTTGGACAAGGTGAAGAGCCAGACTGTTGCCTGCCAATGTTCATGAAATAGCTGGAGAAGCTTTTCACTGGCTCTTGGCTGTTCAGCTCGATTACCCTGGCCAAGTTCCAGCCATGCGATGATTTAAATCCAGGTTGCTAATATTCCCCTACAGCGTTGCGTGGTTAATGTCTTTGCAGACGCCTCAACCACTGTTGTATAATGCTGAAGAGCTGCTCCACTCCATGCCAGCCATCTCTGGTCTTCTCAAACCCCTGGGACACTGGTGCACCTACCCTGAAAGATTAACTAGTGGGTTTGGTGCTCTGTTATACACAATTTAGCTCCTCAGAGACAAGCTTCCCTCGTCCCAGACCCCGAGAGCTTGGGGAAGCAGCACGTGGTCCTTAACTTGTCCCATCTCTGTGGTGTGCTATATGGGCTATGGGTGGGTGCGTGCAGGGTGCTCCGCACAGCTCAGTGCCCCAAGAGTAAAGCGTCTGGGTTTTCTCTTTCAGACTATGCAGAGTTTCTGTTTCTTGGACTCTTCCTCCTGGAGATGTCCTTAAAGATGTATGGGATGGGGCCGCGCCTTTACTTCCATTCTTCCTTCAACTGCTTCGACTGTGGGGTAAGCAGCCCCAGAGATGCGGTGGGTGTGGGGGGAGATGTTTGATGTTTGGCAGGTGTCTGCAGTGCAAGATGCCAAGGGGGAGAAGAACGGGATGGCCCTCAGAGTGGGCAGGGGAACCCTTTCTGCTGGGACAGCCTGCCCATGACAGACCGAGACACCGTGTCTTGGGCAGGGTGGTGGGTGCTATGTCTTCAGGCACGTGAAGATTTCCTGCAACAGCCTGTCCTGAGCCTGTATTTGACTCATGGCTGTGTCTGCTTCTCAGGTCACGGTGGGAAGCATCTTCGAAGTGGTTTGGGCTATCTTCAGACCAGGAACCTCTTTTGGGATTAGTGTCCTACGAGCCCTTCGTCTCCTGCGAATATTTAAAATAACCAAGTATGTGCCATCCGTCCGTGCCCGTCACCCTCTGTCTTGGACTGTGGCTGCAGCCTGGATCCAGTCACTCCTGCTTGTAGCACTCGTGACTACGAGTGCTCCAGCACTGCTTCTGTTTTCTAGGTACTGGGCATCCCTGAGGAATTTGGTGGTCTCACTGATGAGCTCCATGAAGTCTATCATCAGCCTGCTCTTCCTCCTCTTCCTCTTCATTGTAGTCTTTGCCCTGCTGGGAATGCAGCTGTTTGGAGGCAGGTAGGTCGTTTCAAGTTTTGGCGGAAACGAATTTCTTGGTGTCAAAGCCAAGAGATAACAAACACCCTCTTAGGTGCCTAGGAAGACCATAGCCTCACCCCTCAGCCTGCTGCTAACAGTGGTACCTCTCCCATACAAAAGTCCCTGCTCCAGCAAGTGCCTCTGGGCTGTGTGGGTCCTTCTGACCAGGACACCTTTTGGGTTCTGGCACCAAATGCTCAGGAGACCCTCCTTAGAGTGGGGAAAGGTCCTCCTAAGCCAAAGAGAGCTGATAGCACAGCAGTCAGGGGTTTGACGGCCTTGGTACTGCAGCCCATTTATGTCCTTCCGGTTCCACTTCCAGGTTTAACTTCATCGATGGGACGCCATCAGCCAACTTCGACACTTTCCCTGCAGCCATCATGACAGTGTTCCAGGTAGGAGCTGGGCTGCAAGGGAACACAACCAAAGGGACTTGGGACCACCTGCTTGCTCCCCGCTGGCTGGAAGGGGCTTTTTAAACCAAACAAGTTCCCCTCCGTCACCTCTTAGGGTGTAACTTGCTTCCTCCCTCTCCTCCTGCATAACAAAGAGATGGAAACTCTTCCACCTCTGTTACACAAGGAGGAAGAGTTTCAAAACTATTCTGAGGAGAGAAGGTGCAGGTGATGGAGATGCTGGCTTGCTTTCCTGCAGATCCTGACAGGTGAGGACTGGAATGAGGTGATGTACAACGGCATCCGCTCCCAGGGAGGCGTTCGCTCAGGCATGTGGTCCTCCATCTATTTCATCGTCCTCACCTTGTTTGGAAACTGTATCCACCTGGCTGCTGTGCGTTTAGTGGAGACAACCCCATCTCATCTCCCCCTCTGGGGGCACCCCCCTCCCCACTCACTGCTTCTTCCTCCTCTCCCAATTGAGGGAGTCCTATCACACATGCGGCAGCCCTGGATATCCCAAACACAGGGAAGGAGCTGTCTGGAGGTGCCCTGAGGGCTGTATAGATAGGATGGGTGAGGAGTTTGTCCCTTTGTCTGCTCCTCGCTGAGATGGTGAGGAGCCATCAGGGCCACCCTATCTCGGTGGCTGCAGACACCCATGTCCTTAACAAGTACCTTGTGCATCCTTAGCTGCTCGCAGATACTCTGCTGAATGTGTTCTTGGCCATCGCAGTGGACAACCTGGCCAACGCTCAGGAACTCACCAAGGTACGTTTCAGTTGCTCCTTTTTCTTCTCTTGCTGGTCTGAAGACAGCGAAGGATGGGGCCAGCAGGAAAGGCACTGGGAGCAGCGCCTGTGCCTGTCCTCACTCCAAAGCCTAGGGTCACCTTGTCCCTCAGCTCAACCTGCCTTGAAAAGAGGTCGGGTCAAATTGGAAGTGGAGGCTCTTCCTCTAGGAAGGTTCACAGGCCGCTCCCCTGACACGCAAACCCATATCGCTGGGCCAAAGCCATTTAGACTTTGATTTAGGAAAGTGCTTAACCCTGCTGGGTCTCTCTGGGAACACCCACGCTTCCCATCCAGTGTGGCTTAACTATTTCTCCATTTAAGCTCCCCGGTTGCATTTGCCTCCAGTCAGATTGAGACAACCCTCAACTGTCCGATGGGGTCTGATGCAGGGACGGTTATTTGCCTGAGCGCTCCGGAGATGTGGATTGGGAAGCGGGGATGTGGATGCGCTTTCCAGTGGCATCAGTATTTATTCCCTATCCGCCTGCAGGGCAGTGGACGTGATTTAGGATGCAATTTAGTATGGTGCTTGAGAAGATTATTGGACTTAGCTGTTTTTAAGACCGTGCTGGGAAATATTTGGGGAATGCTAAAACGTTGGGGCACCATCTGGGTAACAGTGAGTAGGCGAGAGCTGCAAGGGTCATTGCTGCTCTTCAGAGGGGACCATCCATCTCATGGTGCCCATTTTTTTGCAGACCCCATGCCTATTGCTCAGGTCCTTGGGGTTTACTGGGAGACTTCCGCGCTGGTGTAAATCCGACCCCTGGGCAGCAAACGAAACGGGGCACGAGGCTCATTTGCCTGAGGGGTGGGTGCAGGGGTCCCTGTCCTGCCGTGCTGGATGGAGGTGGCACTTCCAGGGGCTGCTGGCTGCTGCTGGGGTGAGAGGGGTGGAGAGCCCCGTGGCGTACCAGCAGCATCAATTAAGAGAGCGCTGAGTTTTTGAAAGGGCTGAATGCGCGCTAATGATTCCTAATGATATTTTTTTGCTCCGGTGACACAACCGTACTCATTAAAGCAACACGGTCTCTGCCGGGGTCATTCATGGATGCCTTGCCTCCCACTCCAGCGGAGGGGGATGCCTGTCTCGCCCCTGTGGTTGTGAAGAAGGGAGGGCCGAGCTGGTCTACGCCATATGGGGCTATTCTAGCTCTTGCCTGGAGCGGGCTGGGTTCACTTACTTAAGTAGCGCTGGCGCCTTCAGTAAGACCTGGCGTAGTGGGGAAGTTGCCTCCCCATAATAAAATAAAGGCTGTTTCTGGAAATACAGGTGCCTGCTCCCCTTTTCTCTCGCGTGCCTCGGCCTCTACGGTAGCCCGGTGCATCCCTCGTTGTCTCCGATGGCTGCACCTTCCCTGGAAACCCCAGCGTCCCGCTAAAGCAACTCCCCTCTTTCCTCTGCAGGATGAGCAGGAGGAAGAGGAGGCCTTTAACCAGAAGCACGCCCTTCAGAAAGCCAAAGAAGTCAGCCCCATGTCCGCCCCAAACATGCCTGCTATCGAGTGAGTGACACCACCCTGCCCCCAGCATTGCTACCCCGGTGACCCCCCCCTACCCCAAGCCCAGCGGGGCTTCTCAGAAGGGTGGGGAGCTGAAGCGGAGCCCTGGCATGGCTGCTTGTGGGGCTGTGGTCCCCACAAGGGATGACATAAAAAGGGGTCCCCGCACGGGGTGACTCCCTCTCCGGGTGTCTTCCTTGAGGATGGATGGAGATCTTGGTGTACGCTCCCCGTGAGCAGCAGTGCCTTCGGAGAGGTGTCGGAGCAGGGAGCAGCTCACCCTGCCGGACCTGGGGTTGGCCACCCCTGCCCCAAGCAGCAGCTTCAGAGCTTGCACATGGCAGAAATCCACTCAAATGGGCTTTCTGCCCCAAATGTACAACTCAAACGCTCTGGACTGCTGCTAGGGGTGGGGAAGGAGGTTGGGGAGGAAGAGGGTGCGTCGTTTTTTTCTTGAGGAGGGGTGATATTTGTCCCCGGGGAGCGTTTCTTCGTGGCGGAGCTGTGGGATCGCAGCCAGGGCTGGAGGAGAAGGGAGCAGGGGTGTCACAAACCTGCCCCAGGCTCCTTCCCTGGTAGCGAATGCAGTTATGAGAGATGGAGCAGGCTGGCGAAACCGTGTTTGATTGTACAGAAATTTGATTTGGGCGAGAAAGAAATGCCCCAAACCACATAAACCTCTGGTATGGTGTTAAGGAGCCTTGTCTCTGCGTTTCAGCAGAAGAAAATTCTGTTTTTTCCTTTCCAGACGCCTTTTTTTCCCTTTATTTTGTGGTGTCATATGGTCTAAATCACATAAAACTTTCAAAGTCAACATTGGAACGAGGCGTTTTGATTTGTTTCCCAAAACAGTACATTTCAGTACGGCTGAAAGGATGATTTTTTTTTTTTTTTTAAATTTTTTTTTTCCCCCTTTTTTTTATAGAATCCTTTCCCAGGGAATTTTAGGTTTCGTTGTACTTTGAAACCCAGCCAAGCTTGTACACGGCAGAATCTCTTGCAGATTTGCCGAGAGAAACCGCTGTCTTCAGGCGAGCACTGATCTTGCCGGGGTGGGGGTGGGGGGTCAGAAGCAGCGCTGGGAACAGCCCCCTCCCTGGCTCGGCAGCGGTGGGATGTGACGGTCCCCCATCCTGCACGCATCACCCGTGGTTTTAGGGGCAGCATGGAGCTGGGGCGGGGGGTACTTGGAAGCCCTGCCTGGTCTCCCAGTAGCCACAGATATCGCCCTGGTTTGGGGGTGATGGGATGTTCATATAGATCTGCGCCTGCCCCCCCGCCCCCCCAGCCCCCAGCCTGGGGGATTTGTGGGAAAGATGGCAGAGTCTGCGTGTCATGACCGTCTCTGGCTATCAGTGGGAATATGTTGGATAAAGCGAGGGAATAGAGGGATTTGGGCTGCAAAAGAGGCTGGAGAATGGACACAGAGGAGAGAGGAAGAGGGAGGGAGATGGACTATATCAGGGCACTGAAGGATATGCCCACACTGCGCATCCCTGCTGGAGTTTTCTAGCCATTGTCAGATACAGCTGGTTAGGAAAACCGATCTCTTTAACCTTCTGGTGTTGTTCTGGTGGCATGGGCAGGTGTTGATATTTGCAGATCTTTTTTCCAGCTCCTCCTCCTCACCAGGATGGATAGCGTGAGGGGCAGGAAGGGGGTGTGATGCCGTGGGGGGTGACCATCTCCAGCTTCAGGTCTGATGTGCCTTCAGTGGTGCTACGCTGATGCCAGCAGCCAGGGAGGGACAGTAGGGACATCACAATAAGGGACAAGCCGGAGCAGAGCCGGTTACCAAAGGACTGTTGGAAACTCGGGTCGGTGAAGCCGAGCCGGAGTCTGCGTTTGGGTGCGCGCAGACACAGATGGCTTCATTTCTATGTGGGTACCCAGCGCAGGCAGGTTTGGTACACGCGTTCCTGCCTGCGGAGAGGTCCGGTGGCGCTCGGGGATGAGTGCACCCACGTGGCCAGGTTGGCGTGGGCGGCTGCGGTGCCGATCGGAGTATTGTATTTGTACATGGGCGCCGTTGGTGCAGATGGCTCGGGGCTGGTTGACGAGTGGGTGGCCAGATGGACGCATGCGGGTGCTGTCATGTGTTGGTGCTTAATGCGGTGCGGGGATGCGTTTGAAGGTTCGGACACTTGCTGCGGGGACGGCGGCAGATCCCTGCCTGCAGGTCCTGCCTGCGTGGCCCGGCCGTGGAGTTCACCCCCTGCCTCAAGCGTGGCCACCGGGCTGTTCCCATGCAGGTGGCCATAAGGATGCAATGGCCAGTGTGACTCCCCCAGGGGCTGAGGGTATCGTTGCACTCCCGGGATGGCAGTGAGACGTGTCCCATCTCGCCTGCGCGAGCTCTGCGAGTGTATTTCCTTGCGCGTCCCGCACACGCACGGCATTTACGAAAGCAAAAACGAAACCACTGCATGCATGTTTCCACATGCTGGTGGCTGTTTGCTGGGAGCTGTGCGCAGCTGAAATCTTTTCTGTGCTAATACCAAGGATAAAGCCTTGAATCTCCCCAGCCTCCTGAAGCCAGCAGGGGTGAAAGGCACCGACAGCCCTGTTGGGCTTCCCTGTGTCGGGGCTACGCAGGGGAGAGGGGCTCTGCAGGGTCTCAGCTTGTGCCTTGGTTTTGCTGGGGAGCTTCATGTTCCCCCCTGCCGTCTCAGGGCAGCATTAACCGGCGGTGACGACTCTGAGCAGCTCGGGGCTGGCCCGAGGCACCGCTTCCTCTGCAAAACCCCCATGTGTTGCTTGGGAGAGGTGAATTCAGAGGGGTTTGAAAGAGCTGTCAAATATCCAAGGATGTACTGGGACTTCTGAGGGGCTGCAGCCTTCGCTGCTCATCCCGCCTGACCGCTGGCATGGCTGGCTGGCGTGGGGAAGGCTCCGTGGCCCCCGCGAAATGGCATCCGTGGCATCCCTGGCGCGAGCATCGCTGCCTGCATCTGCCTGGATGGCAGCGACGGGCGCCACGGCAGGGTGTGGGGGACCTGGGTGTGCAGCGTGTGAGTGCGGTCCATGAGCAGGGACGTGCAGGGGGTTCGCTGCTGGCTGCCGTGCTCCAGCATCCCGGCAGCTGGAGAGATGCCGGCTTCCCAGGGCCCGGGAGGGGGACGGACACCTCTCTGCGTTGCCCACATGAGTGGAAGGAGGGGCGAAGGGGGGGATTGACCCCGTTTGTTTTTCCTCCCCAGAAGAGACAGGCGAAGGAGACACCACATGTCGATGTGGGAGCCGCGCAGCAGCCACCTGTATGTGGGCCGCGGGGGCGCGTGTCGTCTGTGGCTCCTGTGTTTTCTGTGCGTCCGTGGGGCCGCACACCGCTCCCCTCCGGCCTCCTCGGCTGGGGTGGGGGGGTTGTGTGCCTGTGCCTCTACTCAGTGTCCCCCTTTGCACCCCTGTTTGTGTGTGCGTGTGCGCGCGTCTGTGCGCGCCTTCGTGGTTTTGTGCGTGCACCCGTGGTTCTGTGTGCGTGTGCCGCGCAGTCCGTGTGTGTGCCGGCGTGCGCCGGCGTGTGCTGCTACCCGTGGATGTGAGCAGTGTATGTACAGACCTGCACTCGGGGGTCTTCCCGTGTGCCTCCGTCTGTTGGGAAGGGCACGTCTGTCTTCTCCAGGGTGTTTGTGTGTGCGTTTACAGCACGGCAAAGGTTTCGTGGCATAGCCCAGCCCCTCCCTAGAGCACACCTGCAGGAACATAGACCAGCCCAGTACGGCTTCTTCCCCCACCGGCAGCCGAAATCGCTGCTCCCCGAGGCTTGGGGATGTGCGGGGTGAGGGGCTGTCCTGGCCGAGCACAGCAGAGCACAGGGAGGGTGTCCTGTGCCCGGTGACGTTTTGCATTGCAAACGTCCCAGAGGGCCATCTCTCATTGAGAAAAGCAGGTCTTGGACCTGGCATCTTTTTCCCTCTTACTGTCCCCATCCCATCAGGACTGCCGCCCTTGCACCAGCGTCCCCTGCACCGTCATTTGTACCGTTAGGGCAGCACCGCTCTGAAGAGGAGCCTGGCTCCGGGGAGCTGGCGATGCAAAGACATCCCCAGTGCAAGGAGGGATCCCCGGCTGCAGTGAGAGGACGTTGCCTATATTCAAGGTGTCCCCAGGCAATCATGCAAGAGGAAGGTGGTCACCGCCTGGCTGGGATAGGGCAAGCCGGGGTGCTGGCTGCTCTCAGCAAGCTGGGCAAGCTGCCTGAAAGCTTCAGGGTAGCTGTGAGGCTGCTGGGGCTGGTCCTCCATCAGCCTACACATGTCTGAAGGGGCAGAAGTGCAGTTTCAGCCCCGCTTCCAGCCCCTGCCAGCACCAGCGGGATGCTGGAAGGCTGGGGGTGAAGCAGGAGCCCAGCCCGTATCCACCGGGGATGGCATTTCCTTCTCCCTGGGATTCCCAAATTGAATCCAGAGTGAGTGCTTCACCGGTGGTGGGGGGTGAAGGATGCTGACTGCTCGCTGTCCCCCGTTGCAGGCGGGAGCGTCGCCGGCGGCACCACATGTCGGTGTGGGAGCAGCGCACCAGCCAGCTGCGCCGGCACATGCAGATGTCCAGCCAGGAGGGCATCAACAAGGACGAGCCGCACCTCATCAACCCCCACGCCAGCATCTTCCGCAGGAAGAAACCGGGGGACGGCGTCACCCTGGAGAAATGCACTGAGGAGCAGGGTGGCAAGGGTGAGCGGCCACCAGCCGAGGGACCTGAGCAGCCAGCCCCGGGGGCCAACCCCAGCGGTGGTGAGGACAGAAGGAGCCCATCGCCCCGGGCCAGGCGGGACAAGGAGTCGTGGCACCAGAAATCGTGCCATGGGAACTGTGAGCCGGGCGAGCAGGATGGAGCAGGAGGCAGCATCGAGGACAGGGCCAGGATGAGGCAGAGTCAGCGGCGCAGCCGGCACCGCAGAGCCCGGATGGAGGGGAAGGAGCCGTCTGGTGCCCTGGGGAGCCGCTCAGCCAGCCAGGAGCTGGGCCTGGAGGAGACCAGCCCCACGGAGGGGGCGCAGGATGGGGACCGGCACGGGGATGCAGCTGCAGCGGAGGCGCTGATTCAGGGGGAGCCAGAGGCAAGCGAGGAGCCCGTCAGGTTGGTAACCAGGGAGGGCACCTCGTGGTTCCCATAGCTCCTTGTCCTCTCCCCTTATCTTCTCGCACCTCTTTTTCTCCCACATCCCTCCTGCAGGACAAATGGGGTCCCTGCTGGCGATGCCGAGCTGGTCGGGACCGCCGAGGAGGGGAGCTCCCCGCAAGCAGCACCTGAGCCCCCCCGGGGGAAGACGGGCAGCCTGACGGAGCAGGACTGCAGCAGCCCGGACACCAGCGAGCAAGCGCTGCTGGAGGCCAGTCGTACCGTCAGCCGGAGCGAGCCCGACCTCTCCTCCATCACCCCCAACACTGAGAAGGCCACGGAGAGCACCACCATCATGATCGATGTCCCCGACTCCACTGTGGTACAGAGTGAGGACCCGTCTCTCTTTCCTGAGCCCCTCTCCCAGCCCTCGGGGACCTTGTGGGGACGGAGAGCCGCTTGCACGGCTTTTCCTATCCACATCCATCAACTTGGGAAGGGGGGTTCCTTGCTGCTCCTTGCAGCACCTCCCTCCAGCACCCCAGTTTTTCAGGGTGCTGATGCAAAGCTGATGTGCCACCATCTCCTGGGAGCTTTTCCCTTTCTCACCTCCTTCCCACCCGCCCCTTTGCCTGATCCCTCCTTCTCCCTTCCTCTCCGCCCGGGCCAAACACTCCCCATCCCCTCTTTTTCCTAACACATCCACAGCCTCCGCCCAACTCGCAGCCGCTCAAACCCCCTTAACAGCATCCTCGCTGTCAAGGTGAGCTGCTTTAAACAGTGTTATTAATTAAACAGCACTGTGAAAAGCTGGCCTTGTTGAAACCCGTTTCATCTGCTTCTTCCTGGCAGCTCGTGTCTTTTCTTCCCTTCTGGTCCCTCTCCCCGTAACAGCACGGGGATGCAAAGCAGAAACCGGGGGAGGGTTGCACGTGCCCGGGTGGCAGGGACACCCCAGGGTGCTGTCTGGGTGCAAGGCTGGGCAAAGGGTCTCACTTTTCCCGCAGTTAGCAACAAGACAGATGGCGAAGCCAGCCCCTTAAAGGAGGCCGAGAGCAAAGAGGATGAGGAGGAGATGGAGAAGAAGAAGCGGAAGAAGGAGAAAAGCGAGACGGGGAAAGCGATGGTGCCGCACAGCTCCATGTTCATCTTCAGCACCACCAACCCGTGAGACGTTTTTTGATCTGTTGGGGAGGGCAGCCAGGGGAAGGATCCCTAGACATCACTGAAAAGAGGGGGGATCCCTTTGGGAAGGGGGTTGAATGTCTCCCAAACAGCCTGGATAACCAGCCACGGTGTTCTCCAAGCCCCAGCAGCGCTCTCCCTCTGCGCCAGCCACACTCGTGGCTTTCTCTCCTGGCTGCTGATTGCTAGCTGTGATTCTTATTCAGTGTCTGTTGTATTATTCTGCAGTTATAATCCCCCATAGCTCTTGCCCAGCTCCAGCAACCTGGAAGAATAAGCCCCTCAGTTTCTCAGGGACTCTTCCTGGCCAGTCGTGGGGTGTCTGGGGGGCTGGAACAGCTAAGCAAAGGGGTTAGCGAGCCCAAACCACCCTTGGGCTCCCTTGTTTTGCTCCTCGGGCTTTGCTACCCCTTTTTCTGCTCTGGAAGCAGGTGATGTGGGGTGGGTTTTGGAGGTGGGGCCGTGCCTGGGGCATGCCAGGGGTTCACAGGTCCCCTGTCTCCCCGCAGGGTGCGGAGGGCTTGCCACTACATCGTGAACCTGCGCTACTTCGAGATGTGCATCCTCCTGGTGATCGCCGCCAGCAGCATCGCCCTCGCGGCGGAGGATCCCGTCCTCACCAACTCCGACCGCAACAAAGTGATTGCAAACCTCCCCTGCTTCCCCCCATCCCGCAGGCAACGCGGGCAGAGGTCCTGTAGGATTTTAGCTTCCGTGGTGGAGGCGCATGTGGGACACGGATCAAGGCAGCCGGTGGCAGCACCTGCACCGCGCCGTGGGGTCTGACTTCTTCCCCATCACCTTCCCCTCTATAAACCCTGGAAATCGCTCTCAGCCTCACGCACGCAGGGTTTGGAGTCTGGGGAGCAGATCCGGGCTGCCTTGTCGCCAGTAAAGTAGCTTACACTGGGGAGATGTGCACAGGGACTGGTATGGGGGAGCACGATTCCGGCTCACAGCATGATTTCAGAGCTGCTCGCACCACACGTGGAAAATGTTTCTCTCCTGCCTTCACAGGCCGGGTTTATGGCTGTCCTGAACTCTTAGGGAACAGGCTGGGTTTGGGGCAAGCGAACCGACCCTGAGCCAGGGGACCCCCGCCCCAGTGCAGGGTGGTAACAGAGTCTGGGTGGGCACCAGTGGGCCCATTTGCTTGGCAGCAGCTGCAGAGCACCCATGCCCTGTCTCTGCAGGTCCTGAGGTATTTCGACTACGTCTTCACCGGCGTCTTCACCTTCGAGATGGTTATCAAGGTAAGAGGCCTTGCGGGCTGGCTGCGCTGGGGATGCTGTGTCCCGCAGCATCCTTGCAGCGGGTGGGAAATGGCTCCATTTTTCAGTTCTGGTCCTAAATTTGGCTGACGGAGACTTTAAAGCTTGGTTCTTAGCGGCGGGAGTTGAGAATGCTTTTATCACTTTCCAGGCTCCCAAAATATGATGCTCCTTGATATATATACCTGGGAGGCAGGGACAGGTCCGCTGCTCCCCGGCCGTGTCCCTGTCCCCAGCACATCCCACCTGTGGCTGTTTCCACTCGGCGGCCGAGCTGCTCATCCCCTGTGTGGTTTTCCTCACTGTTTTCTCCCCTGCAGATGATCGATCAGGGCTTGATCCTGCAGGATGGCTCCTACTTCCGAGACCTCTGGAACATCCTGGATTTCATCGTGGTGGTGGGAGCGCTGGTGGCTTTCGCCTTGGCGTAAGTGGTTGTCACCCTTGTCAGCTCTTTGCCTTCCCTTGGCCGGGGTGGGAGGAGGGTGCAGCTGTGTGTTATGGCTATTAGACCCTGATTTATTTTTTTTTTTTTATTTCTCTGCGCCCTTCTGCTCTGCTTCCGGGACGGCTCCTGGCAGTGGCGCGTGGCTGACTGCAAAGCCCAGCTGTGTTGCTGGCACCTGAAACCAGTATAGCTCCAGAGATGGGTTTCTCCTTGTTTGTCAAATGCTGGTGAGCAAGCAGGCAGGGGCCAAGGCAAGGAAAACTGGAGATGCCGGGAAGAGTTTTGTGGTGAAAGTGGACTTGAAAGAGCTCAGAAGGGGCTGTTAGAGGGGGGAAAGGACATAAGAGTGGCAGAGCTGGAGTTATGCACCTGCTACGCCCCCGGCCGGTGGCTTTTCCTCTGCTCCAAGGGGATGGAGCATTGCCCTGGAGCCCTGCAGGGATGGTGGCGTTTGTGCCCGCATCCTCTGCAGCATCCTGCCGAGGGCAGGGTGCTGTGCGCTTGCTCCGCATGTGTCCCCGCTGAGCATCGCCTTGCGTTTGGGCTCTGGTACTGAGCTTGTGGCACCTGCATACCCTCCTTGGCAGGTGGGTGCAGGGTGGCTCGACGTCTGCAGTGCCCATGCCGTGGCGGGGAGAAGTGTCCAGGGATGAGTTTCGTGCCGCTCTGCCCTCCTCCGTGCTGCTGGCAGGGGCAGGCAGTGCAGTGTAAGCTGGAGGAAGGACGAGTGGGTGCCATCGTGATGCTCGCAGGGCAAGGAGCACCCCCTGGGCCCAGGGACCGTGGCGCCCTGTTGGTGCCCGAGGAGGGAGAAGAGAGGAGAGGTTCGCGCTCCTTTGTCACGCTGTTGTTCTCTCTTTGTGCCTTTGACGCTGGTGGCGGTGGCGTTAGTGCTGGTGAGAGGGGAGGGCCTGGCAGCGGCGCAGAATGGAGCCCTGTCCTTGGCCACAGCTCAGGTACCGTGCGAGGCTCTCGGGGTGGCTGGGTCCGAGCCCCGAGGTCACTCGATGGATTGCAGCCTGTAATCCATCCCTCCCACCTCCGCTCTGGCCAGGGAGCCAGCTCCTTCCCCTCACTCTCGCCCACTTGAACCTTCCCTGGCATCTTGCTTTTGCCTTCCTCACCTTCCTCGCCCAGTGCTTTCATCCGCTGCTCTCTCCTTGGGAAGAGCGTGGGAGAATTCAGCTCGCTCAGCACAGGGATGAACTGGTCCCCGGGCAGGACAGGGGGCTGGCTGCAGACCCTGGCACGGGGAAGGGGCAGGTCGGCTGGCTGGGGACATTGCTCTGAACCACTGTAAGGTCACCCAGGCCACCAAGAGGACGGATTGAGTGTCTCCAGGGTCTGGCTGATAAGCCCTCTGCCAGGGCAGCCCCTCAGAGCATGTCTGGAGGTGCGACTCGAGGGCATCAGCAGCCTGAAGATGCTCTGGGTGGTTTGTGGGGCTTTAGGAGGACAACAGAGCCTTTTCCTTCCAAGGCATCTTTCATCAAGACTTTTTGATGGCTAAAGGGAGGGTAGGTTGATGGCTCAGCCTGCTCCTGGGTGATGGGTATCCTCACTGCCGTTAACAGTACTGTAATCAGTGCTTACTGTGCTTACCGTCACCTTGGCCCCACCCCACAAAGGTGGCACGGTTCCTGGGGTGGCCCCTGGAGCTGGTGGGATCCCCATGTGCCAGTGCCAAGCAAGTGGGGGAAGCTGCCATACCCCTTCCAACCCCGCTTGCCACCTGCCTGCCTCCACCCAGCCTCCCTAGGGAACGACAGGTCCCCTGGGGCATGGGACGGCTGAATTCTCGAGGGCAAGCACCCCCATCACGGCAACAACAAACCCCCTCCCGCAGGGAAGGAGGGGGTCCATCTCCACGTATGTTTACAGCAAGCATCTGTGTCACCTGCCCGCTCTTGTAGCTGTAGCTGGGTAGATACCAAGTTGCTTGTGTCGTGGACAAGGGCTCTTTATAACGTCAACCTGCAGGATTGTCCCTCTCCCCCACTTCTGACGGTGGCTCCAGCTGGAGGAGATGATCTCATGGCTTCGGGGGTGAAGGGAACAAAAGAACCACAGCAATTTCTGATGGTTTTATACATTATAAAGCATTTATAAGGACACCTGCCTTTCCCGTTGGCAGCCCGTCACTGCCATGGCCCCAGGAGCTGAAGGATGTTCGCCAGCTATCCGTGTCCCAACCCGCCACCCACCCTTCCTCCCTCTCTCCATCCTGGTCTCAAGAGAAAAAAATCTGGCTGTGATGTTTAAATCCCTCTCCTTTTCTTCTCCCTCTGTGAGCTCTTTGATGTGGGGCCAGAGTAGTGGCAGGGGAATGTGTCCTCCCTCTCCCCTTCCTCACCTCCATGGCGCCAAGCGGGCAAAGCGATGCCCACTGGGCGGCTGCAGCAATTTTGTGTCTGAGAGCAGCTGGTGACCAAGTCCAGCACTTCCTGCTTGAAGAACTGCTGGGACATGCCGTGCCATTCAGGTTTTCTGCCTTTTTTGCCTCCCCTCTGTGTTTTGGTTTTTTCGTGGTGGTCCTGGGTAGCCGTGGGTACAGCAGGAGGTCTCTGAGCTGGTCCAGTGGTGCCACCATCATCTGCCGGCCATCAGTGCAACATCGGAATCCACCAATAAGCAAGTGTCCACCCATAAAGCTGTCTCCTGTGTGCCATTGCAGCTTGTCCACTGTCCCCTCAGAGCCTGTACATCCCAAGCAAGAAGTCATCTTGGCTCGCTTGTAGCTCTCCGCACGGAAAGTTAATACGTCAATCGAAACGCAGCCTAAATAAAAAGCCTGATATAAGACCATAAATCTCCAAAGAGTTCAAATTAAATTAGCTGAAATAACCAGAACCATAACTAAAGACGCTGCTCGCCTTTGCCTCCCGTGGCACCCTCCGACGAGGCATTGCGCAGAGGAGCAGCGCTCACTTGTGGCTTTGCGGAGCTGCCAGGAGGTGGTGATGCCTACTCCTGCGGGCTGGCAGCCGGAGGAAAGGTTGAGTGATGGAAAAGTTGGTGGAAAGGTTGAGTGGTGGCCAGCGCGGAGCCCTCGTTGGCTTGCCCTGGTGATCAAGGGCAGGAGTTTCTCCACCCAGAGGTACCCAGCAGAGGTGCCTCTTTCTTTCCAGAGCTCCCTGTGCTCCTTGGCACTGGTGTCTGGAAGCAAGAGGGACCCCTGTGTACTGCAAAATAACCTGGTATGAGGCTGGTCAGGACAGAGGTCCAATATCCCGTCACAGAAGTGGTGCAGAGTTAAACTATCGCCTTTTCAACACGCCTTCCGCTTGCTTCACTAACATGCAGCCAGGGCCTGGGGTTATTTTTACGGTTTTTAAGAAATATTTTACTTCTTAGGCTTTGCCCCCAGTGCTGAGCCCTCTGCGCGCACATAGCAGGGACATAGCTCAGGCAATGATGGATGTTTTGTTGCAACCAGGGACCTTGTAGACCACCTTGGCTTGTCTGAGCGGGTGTCCTGCTGGGTTGCAGGAGATCCCACGCTGGAGGGCGGGCTCTTAATTGGTAGATTTCTTGATGGAGGCAATTTATGAGGCGAGTTAGCCTGTTTGGATGGGAATTATTGCGGCCTTGCAGGTAGGTTCCCTCGGAGGCACCTGCCTTTGGCAGGTTGGGGCCAAGCCTTGAGGTCCTTCCCCTGACTCCTGGCCTAGGAGTACCACATGCCTGCCCGCTGTTGCCCACCGTCCTGCTCTCCGCAGGTTCCTCTTGCAGCAGAGGTTACACTATACACCCCTCTCCCAAAACCTCTCCCTGGACATAAGCCCCATCCTGGAGGACACAACGTGGTCTACTCATCGTGCCTTTCAACCAAGGCATGGGGCGGTGAAGGGCTGCCACAGGGTTCCTGCACCCCAGAGGCCGCAGTGGTCCCCGTGCAGCTTCCCCGATGTATTTCTTACCTTCTTCCTCTCTTCTCTCTTTCTCTCTTGGTGCTGTTTGGTGGCTGCTGGGCCGGATCACCGACAGGAATGCTTTGGGGTAACTATGCCATTCGGGTCACCGCGGGGTGCTGCCCTGGGGAGCATGTGGGGATGGGCTCAGGCGGGTGTCTGTCTGTCCGACACATGCGCTGACCCTTAGCTGCGTTTGCAGAGACCGGAGAATGCTGCTCTGCACGCACCCCTGTGTTGCCCGGGATGCGTTAAAGGTGGTGTGCTCCGGAAAAGCGCCATGAGGGATATTCTTTGCAAGTGATGCAATCCCTTGCCTTCGGAGGAGCGTGCTTTCATCGTGGACGTCCTCTGAGGGCATGGGACGTGGTTCATGCCAAGCCCCGGGGGGCTGGGGAGAGCTCAGCCTCCGCCGTAGACACAGCAAGGCCAGGCTTTCCTCCAGGCGTTGTCCAGCCCTATATCCCATATCCATGTTGGATCCCAAGCAAACCCACTGGAGGTTTCCTGAGGTCTGAAGAGGTCCCTCCTCAGCAGACGTTAACCGCTTGAGTTGTCCTTGGTGGCAGTGGCACCAGCTGAGTGCTGCCCTCAAATCCTCAGCCCCGTCCCAAGTCGGATGCCCCAGCCCCGAGTTGGATGCTCCAGCTGCTTACCCAGGACCTGACCCTGAGCAAAGCAGGAGATGGGAGGCGCAAAGTGGGTCCCGGGGCTGTTTGTACAGTTGCTTCCTGTGCATTTGTGGGGCTGTGCTCCTAGGGAGGACAATTAATTAGTGGTTCTGTTTACATCTCTTAATGATTAAGCCCATTATTGTGCTCCCTGTTGCATTAACCCTCACAAAGGAGCCGTGTAATTTGGAGCATCTGTTGTTGTAAGTCATTTCCTTGATGTTTTTTGAGGGTGCCCAGTGGATTCAAACCATGCCACCTTCACCAGGACCTCTCTGCTCCATCCTGGGATCCAGCCCATGGGCTCTAGTTAAAAGACAAGAAAAAAACCCTTGTATTGTGGTTGGGATTAATCACCATATGCAAGAAATGAGGGTGATGAGGGGTTTTATTGCTGCTTTTCTAAATAGTCTAATAGTAAGCTCTGGCTCCCTCAGCTGACTTGGGGTGGAGGCAAGTGCAGCCCTGATCTTGGCGAGGGAAGAGAGGGCTGAGACGTTGTGAGATGGAAGACCAGGCTGATCAGGTTGGGTAGCATTTATGGAATAAGGCAGAAAGCCATAAGACATCATTTGTGCAAAGGAACCAAGCACTGAGCAGGTGCTTCCCTAGGTGAACGTAAGGACCCTGAATCTTGAGTTTAAACCAGGATGGAAAACCCTTGGTGAGAGACCAGCACGTAGACCCCATTAAGCGCACCTCCCTCGTTTAATTATTAATTTCTTGCAACCAGTAGTAATGGTAGAAAACAATTTGCCAGGGTGGGGGCCTTTTGCAAGCCCCACCTGCAAACGGCACATGCCTGCCGTAGGGAAGCAAACCTCCTGGCCCTGTTGAGCGGAGTGGCTTGGGGACATGGGGGAGGGCAATGTGCCACAGCGCCCTTGGGGCAGCTGCCCTTGCTCGGGAACAACGTTGCATCCCCTGCCCCAGCCCTGGCATCTCACTGCTTCCCACAACGAGGGGGTTTGTTGAGGTTGCTGCTCCCCAGCCAAAGGGAAAGGTGCTAATCCCGAGGAGGAGAGGATTGCTTTATTTTTTCATCTCTGCCAGCGCAGAGTGCGTTGGAGGAGACTCGTTTAGGCGGGCTGAGCAGTCAGCAGTCACACGTTTGTGAGTCCTGGCCCCCACGACGGGCATGCGGCCCTCCCATTCCTGTCCTCACGCATGCCTGAGACTTGGGGTGGGGGGTGGGGTGGTGGCAGCTGTTGAAAACCCCTTGAGCATCCAACCCGGGTCTGCAAGGTTATTGTCTCTCCGTTTCCTTTTTGGGTACGTGTGCCTCCCTCCGACACGGTAGGACCAACAAGGGCCGAGATATCAAGACCATCAAGTCTCTCCGTGTGCTACGGGTCTTGAGGCCCCTGAAAACCATCAAGCGACTGCCCAAGCTGAAGGTAATAATTCCCGTCTCCTGCCTTACATCTGTCTCCTCCAGCGTGGACCGGTGGGTGTAGGGACCACGTGCATCGATCTGCTCGTGAGCGATGAACAAGTAGTTTTCAAAGCGTGTGCTGCGTTTTAGGAGCCCCGGTTTCAAACCCAATGCTCTTCGGGCTGCTTCATATCTGGAGGTGCATCGAGTTATTCAAAGCAAGCCTGGATCTCTGCAAGGTGTTAGTTCCTCTGCCAGGGAAAGTGGGGCTGGAGTGGACACGAAGCAGCAAAGCCCAGATGCTCTCCTGTCGAAACAGGCTGCCCTGGCTTTGGGAGAGCTCAAATCTCCTTCCAAAGTTCATTACCTTTCCCACCAGAGCAGCTTGCAAACAACCTGGGATGTGCTGTGCTCTCATGGTGTTGCACCGGAGGGGGATTTCCCATCGGAATAGAGGGATTATTTATGCAGTGCCGGTAGGATTATGGATTTGCCTATTTTAGCCAATGGGGTATAGAGCCAAAAAGGAGCAAGAGGCTGAGCGAGCGAGCCCTGAATTTTCTCACAAAGGGTTATTCGGCTGACGGATGAGGCCCAGGGTGACACCCCGAAGATACGGGTTTTGACCGCAGCTTTTCTTCCCGATCAGTGGATGGATTCAGCCCATGTCCGTTCATTTCTGGACACCTCTGTCTTCACCATGAAGCAGAGATAAGGACATTCCTCTCTTTTTTTAAAGTGCTTTGAGAACTAGAGCTGAGAATGAACCCTCTGCAGCCTGGGAGGTGCTGCTATTGCAGGCAGAGGTATTTGCTCTGCTTTGTTATTCACAGTGATTACGAACAAAGAAGCGTTTACTAATTGGTCTTGAGTGTGCTGCTAATTGCATCGTTGGGGCTGTCCCCGGTCTGCTGCCCTGCTTGCAGAGGTTGGAGAGGGCTGAGCAGTGACTGTGTGTGTGCTGGGGGGTACTCCACATGTTAAACTCACTCATAAAATAGCCCTTTGCCTGGGAGAAGGCCCAGCTCTTCCCCCCTTTCCACCCCAGGAGTGGGAAATGTCTTTCCCCATGGCAGTCTTGAGGAAGGTTTTGGTCCTGCCCTTTGCCGAGGTTGTCGGTTCCCCAAGGTGAGCTATGCCCTCTCCTTGCAGGCCGTCTTCGACTGCGTTGTGACTTCCCTCAAGAACGTCTTCAACATCCTAATCGTCTATAAGCTCTTCATGTTCATCTTTGCTGTCATTGCTGTCCAGCTCTTCAAGGGGAAGTTTTTCTACTGCACTGACAGCTCTAAGGACACAGAGAAGGACTGCATGTAGGTGCCCTGTTCAGTAGGTCCGATGCTGCTGACACCTCTGGCAAAGGCAGGGTGCTGGGTAATGTCTTCTATGGTTCCCAGTTAAGTCCTTGGTCATGACTTGCTCTTGGCCGTGGTCCCTTGGGGTAGATGGCATGGGCTGAGCCCCATCGCCATTGCTGCGTCAGCGCTGTGCATCCTTGCACAGGGATGTGGGCTGGAGAACCCCGTATTTTGCTTCTGTTCTGTTTTCTCCTTCTCTCTTCCCTTTTGCTGTCCCCTTCTCCCCTTTCCCCCTAGTTGTTACCCAGCCTCTCCCCATTTCTCCCTCCAGCCCTGCAGGAGGAGACATGCCCCCTCCCACCACACACACATGCTGCTCCCAGGGTTTAAAACCACTGTCTCGTAGTCTGGCAGTATAAAAAGCAAGGTCACTTCTCTCTCCCAACCTTGCAGAGGGAACTACGTGGACCACGAGAAGAACAAGATGGAAGTGAAGTGCCGGGAATGGAAACGCCACGAGTTTCACTATGACAATATCATCTGGGCTTTGCTCACCCTCTTCACAGTCTCCACCGGCGAGGGTTGGCCCCAGTGAGTATTCTTCTCCATCCAGCTCCCTTGAATTAAGGTGGAGAAGTCCCCACTGGGTTGGTTGGCTTAATAACTGGCTGTAGCCAGGTGGGACTGAGAGAGAAACTGCTGGGCAGGGAGGAAGAGAGGAAGGACAAGACATTATGTCAGGACAAAAGAGCTGGAACCATGGCTGGGGTTAGTTTCTTCTTCAGGGAGTGAATTATAGATAATCCCTTCTCCTGTGTGGCCCTGAGGTATATCTTAACTCAAGTTTAGAGATGACCATAGGATTAGCCCTTTCTTCATGCTGACGGGAGCTTGGGCAATTTTTTTCTCTCTACGTGGAGCACTGGAAAATCCATTTTCCTGCAGGGGCACAGGCAAAGCACCGTAAAACAAGCTGTAGCCACTGAGAAAGGTTGTCCTTGTAAAGCAGATTAAGACAGAGATTTGTGTTGTCATTGTTACAACTGTGGACAGGCAGAGCTGGCTGTACAAAGCGGGTCCCGTGAGAAGTGCCGCGTGGTGGCATTCCTGATGGGCACATCTCTGGTTGCTTTTCTTCACCTGTCTGCCCACAGGGTGCTGCAGCATTCAGTGGACGTGACGGAGGAGGACCGTGGGCCCAGCCGCAGCAACCGCATGGAGATGTCCATATTTTACGTCGTCTATTTTGTGGTCTTCCCTTTCTTCTTCGTCAACATTTTTGTGGCTCTCATCATCATTACATTCCAAGAGCAAGGAGACAAAATGATGGAGGAGTGCAGTCTGGAGAAGAATGAGGTACGATCCAGGGAGAGGAAAAGGGGATGTTTCCATGGGTTTTCTGCAGTCTGTGAGCTTGGAGCTTCCTAGATGTTGAAAAGGTGTAAGAAACCCATGAGCCACCTGCCTGCCCATCAAGGAAAGAAGTGTGGCAGCCACTGTCCCCCGTGTTACCATCGGCCTGGGTCTGACGCACATTGTTTTATTCCAGAGGGCCTGTATTGACTTTGCCATCAGCGCCAAGCCCCTTACGCGGTACATGCCCCAGAACCGGCACACCTTCCAGTACCGGGTCTGGCACTTTGTGGTCTCCCCATCCTTCGAGTACACCATCATGGCCATGATAGCGTTGAACACCGTGGTGCTGATGATGAAGGTGAGCCAGTCAGAGTGTGCCTGTCCTGTTTGAGGCGGTGGGGAGAAGGAGGGTCCGTCAGGATGGGACCAGAGGGTAATTTGGTTGTTTCTAGGAGATGCTTTGGGACAGAATCTGAGCATGTGTTCCCTTGGCATAGTCACTTGAAACACCACATACCCCCAAGTGGAGAAGAGATCTTCCCTAACTGAGATGACCCAAATGATCTTGACCTCTTAACTACTGCAAGAAGATCTGGATTTACTCTGTGCTTCCTTCTTAGAAGGAGTGGCAGCTGTCCTGGGAGAGGGGTGGAGAGGGGAAGGAGGAGATGGTCTTGAAGCACTCAGGGCAAGGAACACAGACCACCGCAGGTCTTCCCTGGGACAGTCGTCAGCCAAGAGGCTGGCAGGCCCCCTCCTGGCTAGCAATGTCTCTCTCTTTCCATCAGTACTACTCTGCTCCATACACCTATGAGCTGGCCCTGAAGTACCTGAACATCGCATTCACCATGGTGTTCTCCTTGGAGTGCGTCCTCAAGATCATCGCTTTCGGCTTCCTGGTGAGCGGCTGCTCCTGTTCTTGACAAGGGTGTTAATTTGGACTTTGGCAGCACACAGATCACAGAGGGAAGGTGTTAATAATGTGAGGTTGTTGCTATTTATTTCGGGTTCCAGCCTGAAAGCTGCTTTTAGATTGGAATCACTCCTTTGGTTCTCCTTAAACTTCCCACTGCTGGATGCTGGTGGGGAAAGCCACACCATTGCTTTACTTTTTGACTTGTTTCTGCCGTACTCTGGTGCCTGGACCACGTGTGTGCTGTGCAGCCGCTCCGCTAAAGTCAAGTGCTGCTGCAATCGTGCTGGTGCCTGCAGTCCCTTGTCCCTGGGAGCCACACGATGCTGGTGCATGGCTGTCCTTGGGCTGCATCCCTTGGGCCAGACCTGACCAGCAGTGAGACCTCCCTGCCTAATTCACCGTCCTCAAATCCCCAGCTGCTCATTTAAGATTTGAAGCCATGGACTGCTTTTTCTTCGGCTGCTCTTTGCTGCTTACGGGCAACTGTTACATTTGCTCTCTTATAGTTCCTTTTCCATTCCTAACCCAGACTGGGGGATGAGGTCCACTAGCCAGGAGGGTTTCTAGCCACCCTCCCTGCTCCCAGTGGCACCAGCCATGGTCAAGTCTGGTCTTGCACCAGCTGCCGCACAAACGGCAGGGGCTGTGAGATGGGTCCGGGTGCCCACGAAGAGGAGGTGCAAGGGTCAGCGTGAGGAGGTGTTGCAGCCTGACCAGGACTGGCTGTGGCCGCTTTTCCCGCTCCCATTCACCAGAGTGGCCTGTTGGATGCATGAGTCGGCTCCCAGGAGAAGCTGCTCACTGCAGACACGCTCAGGTCTGCCACCATCTCAGATGCAGGACAGTGCTCCGGATCATGGCTGCGTACAAATATGCACCTTGTCCACGAGCAGCCTCGGCCTGTGGCCCAGCGCCCTTCAGACCTGCGATCCCCGAGCTCAAATCCATGTTCCCTCTCTCCTTCCTTTTGCAGAACTATTTCCGGGACACCTGGAACATCTTTGACTTCATCACTGTCATCGGCAGCATTACGGAGATCATCCTGACAGACACCAAGGTGAAGCGGGGGCTGGGAGCAGCGGGGCGTACTGCTGCGGGGTGGGGGGCTCCCGCCTCCTTCTGACCCTTCTCATCTCCTCCCAGCTGGTGAACACCAGCAGCTTCAACATGAGCTTCCTGAAGCTTTTCCGGGCTGCTCGGCTCATCAAGCTGCTGCGCCAGGGTTACACCATCCGCATCCTGCTCTGGACGTTCGTGCAGTCCTTCAAGGTAAGTCACGCGTGCCCTGGTCTCCTCCCAGGCCATGGTGCTGGGGTGCTGCTCCCAAATGCAAGCTCTTTCCCAAGGTCTCGCTGACTTGTTGGCTTGTAGGAGAGACGGATTGGCACAGCTTTACCCGCTCGCTGTGCATTTTGTACTCCTCTGGAGCTGGACCTGTGCTAAACGAGATGACTCATCTGCTTATCTTGCAGGCCCTCCCCTACGTCTGCCTCTTGATCGCCATGCTTTTCTTCATCTACGCCATCATTGGGATGCAGGTGAGCACAGACATCTCAGCGTGCATCCCTCTGGCGCGGACAGGCTGGACCAGCATGTCCTCAGCGTTATGCACAGCAGCCAGCCTTGTGCCTGCCTGTCATTGCTTCACTCAATCGCGGTGTCCGGGAAGGTCCCGAGGGTGGAACAGCTTGTTTGGGAGCTGCAGAGCCACGCGCCTTGGGGGACCTGCCACAGGCTTGTTCAGTCAAGCTCCACAGCTGTTTTCCCGACTTGTACCCTTGGAGATGTGGCCTTGGGGACTCAGCTGGGCGTCCTGTGCAACGGCTGCTTTCAAATCCGCCACCCTTTCATTTAGAAATTACACCCTATCTCCAACTCCCTGACAGCCCCCAGAGATTGATTTCATGCCTGAGGGACCTGGTGAGCAGCCTTCTGCCTTTCCCATCCAAACGGCTGGATGATGGCGGTGATCCACCTTGTCCCTCTGCGGAGGGTTTATGTCGTAGCCGTGCTGCTGATGGTCTGCTTGGGCTCTTGCCGTTAGGGACCTGCGATGACCTACCAGGTGGTGTGAGGTCCGCAGAGCATGGGAAGATGTTAGCTTTCCAGGGTCCAGCTGGTAAATAAGAAGCACGTGAGCTAAAACCCTCAGCTCCACACGTGCCGTGGGGCTGGCTCAGTTCTGCGGTGACTAAATCCCACGCTGAGGATCTGACAAAGCATCTTCGAGGACGAACGCTGGGGATCTGGAGCCGCCTGATGAGCGAGCTGCCACAGTACCCAACACCGTTGCCTGGACGGGCAGATTTTGGGGAGGCAGCAGGCAGCGCGGTGGCCCCCTGCTCGGGCTGCTTGGCAGCACTGGTGTTTAGTCTCTTCCACCTCCTCTCTCCCACCTCGAGAGAGTCTCATGGCTGGTTTTGGCCGCTCTGTCCTACACATCTCGGCATGAGCTCCAGGTGTTCTCTGCGCTAAACAACCGCCATCTGACTCAAGTCCCCCCCCCCCGCCGTGTGGTAGTATTTGATTTTTTTTTAATTTTTTTTTTTTAACACCATTGTGAACAAATCCCCAAGCAGTAAAGTCTGTGGGCGTTATTTGAGCAAAATAGCTGGAGGCAGAAAATATTCTACAATTACACATTCCAAAAAACCTGTACGGGGAAAAAAATACTCTGCAGTTAGTGTATTTTTAGGTTCACGGAAAGCGGAATAAATATTTAACAGTAATAACAGCACATTTTTTCCTATTTGAGGCACTTTATGAACATTTGTTATATGCTACCACAGCCTTAGCTGTGGGTCGTTATTAGGATATCGTCCGTGTTTGGGACATTGTTGCCTCTTTTGGCCCTGGGGACGGTAGTCCCAGGTGTCTGGCTGTCCATGGTGGGCCAGCAGTCGGTCTGTCCCTCCCTTCGCCAAGCCCTTCCCCACCCTATTTGCACCGCCGTGCCCAACCTCAGCATCGCGGACCGTTTCCCCACCGACGGAAAAGCTCCCGGGAGTTTCCAGGACCGGGAACCCAGCACCCACCCAGGGTGCTGCGGCTTGTCCCTGTGCCTCCAGCGTGCTTGAGACCGCCAGCTGCCGGGCGGTGCTCGGATGCCGCCCATAGCGCGGCAGAGGGATGGACGTGGAGAGGTTGGAGTCGGTTGATCCCAGGTCCTCCGTGCTCCCGTTTCCATGGCAGCTCGGCCTCTTGCAGCCTTTGCCGCCCACCACAGATCCCTGACGAGGAGAGGAGAGTCTCCTTCCCTGACAGCTGCTCGGTGCCGGCTCCACGGTGCGCTGGCTTTGCACCGGCGTGCGTTTGCTGGGGTGCTTTTCCAGGAGGGATTGCGCAGAGAGGGTGGATGTCGGCTGCTTTTGGGGCTGGCTGCGCTGAGGGCGATGGGCCTGGGGCAGGATCGGTCCCTGCAGCGAAGGTGAGCCTGCAGCCGATTCCCCAGCTGCTGAGCTCTTGCCTGAGTAACTGAGCCTTTTTTCTCCCTCCTGCAGGTTTTTGGCAATATCAAACTAGATGAGGAAAGCCACATTAACCGGCACAACAACTTCCGCAGTTTCCTGGGCTCCCTCATGCTCCTCTTCAGGTAAGTAACCATAGAAAACTCCTTTGGCAGCATTTTTGGGTGCAGGAGCTGGGCTGGGCAGGTTCCCACAGCAGGCTTTTTGAAGGATGTTAGCTTTTGGTGCCAGAGACCAGCTGGGCAAACACATGGCCACAGGAGCTCAGGAACCCTTTCTTTTTTCCTCTATCCTGCCCCAAAAAGGATGTCTGTCTCCCAGCTTTTTGTACTGGCTGGCCAGGGGGAGTTGGCCCAATGTGCCAGGAGCTACACACAGGCACGGCTGGACCCATGGCTTGCGTGGGTCCAGCTCGGTCACCGCTGATCCAGTGCCTCGCTCCTCTGCAGGCTGGAGATGTGTTTAAATTGGGCAGGGGGTTGTGCAGCTTCTTGTGAAGACTTGTGACCCCCCCGGCTTCTTCTGGGGGCATCCTGCCCTGGCTCCATCCTGTGCCACCACAAGCTGCTGAGCAGGGCTGTGTTGGGCGCAGGAGTGCCACGGGAGAGGCATGGCAGGAGATCATGCTGTCCTGCCTGGAGGGCAAAGGCTGCGAGCCGGACACGACGGCGACGTCCGGGCAGAATGAGAATGAGCGTTGCGGCACCGATCTGGCCTACGTTTACTTTGTCTCCTTCATCTTCTTCTGCTCTTTCCTGGTGAGTTCCTCCTCCCTGACAGCCCTGAGGGGCCCTCTCATCACAACCCCTGCAACCTTCACTCTGGCCATAGGGTCATCTCTGCTCCCTCTACCCCTACTTTCCTTTCTCTCTGCCTTTTTCCCTTTCACTTAGATGCTCAACCTGTTCGTGGCGGTCATCATGGACAATTTTGAATACCTGACTCGGGATTCCTCCATCCTGGGACCTCACCATCTAGATGAGTTTGTCCGGATCTGGGCAGAGTATGACAGAGCAGCGTGGTATGTAGCCAGCTCCTTCTCTCCTGAGCAACCTCTCAGAGTCGGTTTTAAACAGGCATCTCTGTGTTCTGCTGTCAGAAGCCAGCTTGCGATGCCTGGGGCGGTCAGGGAACGGCTGCTGTCGCTCGCAGTCATTACAAGGCCAGCAGACGGTTCCTACAATGCCTGGTGGCACAGGCGTCTTGGGTGGTGTTCGTGGTTTGCCATGGTGTTTATCCTGAGTGCTGGAGATTCCTGCTCTTTCTCTCCTCTCTGGCCAGCGGGCAGGTCCCTCTCAGCCTCCCTCCCTGTCCCCGTCCACCAGCTGGGTGCCTCTGCCCTGGGACCGGCTCCATCACCGTGTCCCCAGCACCCACAGCTCCCTGTCAGAGCAGGGCTGAGTGGGGCTTGTTCCCAGCAACGGGGAGAATACTGGGGGTCTGCTGGGCTCCTGCCAAGTCCCCTATGGAGGACCTTGTTGCGAGTGTGTTTGATGGGTTTGGGGAATCGTGTTCTTACGCTGGGAAGACTTTGTTTCCTGCGCTCACACCTTTGCTGATGAAGACACCAGCAAACAGGGCTCCCGTTTGCAGGTGGCATCGTGTTCCCAGCAACAGGACAAGTTCACAGCAGCCGTTCATAGTCCTGGTGGCCGGCCTTTGGCCCTGCTCCTGCGGCTGCTGCAGAGGAGCTGCCCTCAGCCACTCCTCCCAGGGTGGCCTGGAGGACCCCTAGGGCAGTGTGGAGCACTCAGCACCTCACGGAGCATGGTTCCCTCCACTCAGCCCCAGCACTATGAGGGCGTCTTGTGTGGCCCCTTCCTCCCTCCCCCAGCCCAGCGACAGCCTCTTTGGAGCCATGACCCATCACCGCTGTGCTGGCGAGTGTGGGCAATCTAAGTTCAAGAGCTCTTGACAGTCACACGCGCTCCCTTTGGAGACTCTTCGCCTCCACTGCTAACGTCCTGCCCCTCAAGAGACCAAAAAAAAGATATTTTTTTATGCCTAATATCATCAGCTCCTGGCACAGTTTCCTCCACCGTTTCTGTCCAACCCCATGCAGCTCAGTGCTGGCCGGGTTCCTCCCCACATGGCCCCCTCCAGCACTCTTGCTGCTGTGCAAGGTCCCCGTGGGCACGTGGGTTTGCTTGTTAGTGGGTGACTGTGCTTTGTGCAAGGGGGAGAGGTCAGTATGGGTGAGTAGATGTCCTGATGGACAAGTAGAGAAGAGAGAGGAGGTGAGAGCACTGAAACATGCAGCTGCTTGGTGTGGGGCTTCTCGCCCATGTTTTTTGGGAAGGATTTCTTCACACCAGGCACTTCATTGACTCTCGCCTCCCATCTTGGTGGCCTGGGCCTCCAGGACAATCACTGAAAAAGTATGCCTGAACTGTCCTATCAATGCCATGTACCACTCTGATTCTGAGCAAGCCCTGCTCTTTCATTGTGATACGTAGCCAGTGGTTAGGGAACGTGTGCAGGAGCCGCTAGTGCTGAGCCCATGGGGGCAGCCCTGGCCGCCGTTGCTGGGTAAGGAATGGGTGAGTATGTCTGAACGGGTCCCATCACCTGAGTGGGGCAGCAGTTCTGCATCCTGACACTGGGACCATCACGTGAAGGTCTCATGGGGAGACCACCCAGCACCAGGGGGACTCAGGGATGGGTTTTGCCCGGATGGTTGGGTTAGCTCTGGCCAGTGAATGGAGAGGGGATGGGACAAGAGCAAGGAGAAACCAGAGGCAAAGGCACGAGGTAGGATGGTAATGCTGGTCTTTGCCTCCTCATGTGGTTTCCCTCCAAGCTTGTCTAAGGATGCCCAGGAGGCTGCAGCACGCTGCACCTCAGCACTTCCACCCCACATGGTCCCGCTTCCCAAAGGGCTCTGGTCTGGAGGGAAGCGGAGAGCTCAGCATCCGATTGCCCCTGCACCCTCTCCTGCCAGCTCTCCACCTCGACTGCTTCGTTATTTCAGCTGGCGCAGGAGGGATACGGGCCGTTCCCTGCACTGACTGTGCCTGGGCTGGGGAGATGTGCTTCTGTAGGCAAGAAGGGGTGTGCGTATGGGAGAGTTTGCTTCTAATAATGTGTACCCTTGGCAGAGCGTGGTCTGGTGGTCGGAGCACAGGACTGGACCGCGAGAGACCTAGGTGCTAGTGCCACAGCCACCGGTCAGCAGCTGGTCACATTATCTCTTCCCATCTCAGGTTCCCCAGATGTTGGAGATAGACGTGACTCAGCTGCCAAGCTCCCTGGGAACTTGTGAGCACCAGGGAGCTGGCCATGCCAGGGCAGGCTCTTTGGTGGCGTGATGGGACACAACTCCACCTAAAGGGCTCATGGTGGCTAGAACCCAACCAAGCTGCAGGCTCACCCCGTCTAAAATCCCAGCCCTCTCCCACCAGGCGCAGGTGGCCAGGGGCACGATGAGGAAGGGTGCTGGGGTGGTGTTCACCACCAATACTGCCCTTCTCCAGGGTCAAGATGGGTCAGTATGAGGAGGTATGAGCTGACTCATAGTGGAGAAGGCAGTAGCTGATGCTCACAGCTTTCCCCTCTCTGGGTCTGACAGAGCCAGAAGGAGAAGAGCCATGCACCCCTGGGGTCTTGCCCCACAGATGGCCCCAGCATCCCCCAGTTAAGCTCTCCATCCTCCCCTCCACTCTCTCAGTGTCCTATTAACCCACCTGTGCTTCCTTTGCAGCGGCAGGATCTCGTATAAGGATATGTACAAATTAGTACGGGTGATCTCGCCTCCTCTGGGCCTAGGAGAGAACTGCCCCTACAGGGTGGCGTGCAAGGTTTGCCTCCCAGTCCTCCGCCACAACCTGGCCACGGGACGCACCATCCACCCCTCCTTCCCCCCTGCTCCACCGCCACCGCGCCTCCCGAGGGAACCCTGACGTTGCTTTCCTTCGAGTTTAAAGAGGTCCACGGCCTCCCAGAGACAGCAGCTGTCCCCCTCCAGGGGAGGCATGAGTGGGGCCAGGGGGGGCTCAGAGCCTCCTGGGGTGGGTTTCGACAAATTGCGTCCCACAGCCAGCCCCCTGCCCCAGCCACCCTTAGCACAGAGAGCCTCCGAAGGGTGCCGGGCCAAATGCCACTGTCCCTGCATCTCGAAGTGCCCTCACATGGCAGCAGGAGGTTTTTTTGAGGACTTCAATGCGGTTTGCTCCTGGGGAGGAAAGGGGGGAGCAAAGGTAGGAGGATGTTGGGGACTTTGCTGTTGTTTTGGAGAGTGAGGACTGGGGGGAGGATGTGGAGGCCAGGGTGGCCCCACTCTCTGGAGGACACTGTGCTGTACCCAACAGACGCTTCTTCAAGTGTGGCACTTGGAGGATACACGACCATGTCTATGGGGATCAGGACTCTTGCTAGTCTTGCCCTTAGCTTGCCGGACGTGTTTGGGAGGTGGTGGCACCTGGGCACCTCTCTGGAGCTCAACAGCTCCTCTCCCTCTGCCTGAGCCAAGCTCCTGGCTGCTGGCCATAAGTCCACAGCAGTGATTTGTGCCTCTCTGACTAGCACTTTTTTTTTTTTTAAATTTTATTTTGGGGTGGCAGTTGAGCAAAATCCTGTGCCTGCCGCCTTCTCCAGAGTGCCAGAACACCTATGTCTGTGTCCATGGCATGAAAGGATGAACCGCAGAGCTTGTTCTTCCCTCTGCATCCCTCACAGCATCTGAGAAGATATATGAGGAAAGCTCAGACACCCCTGGCCCTCGATCTTGGCTCTGCAGAGGAAGAGGGTTCCTTGGTACAGTAAGGTGTAGCCACCACATCCTCTCACCACATCAGAAATGCTTCTTCCAGCCAGCATCCCTGGAACAGGTCTGTCACCCTCCCCAGCTGGTTGTGGGGATGATGCACACATTTAAAATCTTGAAGTAGACCACCAGAAGTAAAAAAGAGCAAGCAAGCCAAGGCCTGGATGCTCGGTCATCTCATTTATGAAGAAGTATTTAGGGATAGGAAATTTCTTGCAAGAATCTCCGATGGCTCATTTGTTCAAGGAGCGGCTCCTTGCAGTCTTTCCACTCTTCTCTGTTGCATCCCTGGCAAACGACAGTGGCTTTGCTGAAGACACTTGCTCAGGTCCCTGCAGACAGAAGACACCTTTAGGAGGATTTCCAGTCTTTCTTGATTGACATCAGGGCTTCACTGGGAAACACTGCTCTCCCAAGCTGGATCACCTGGTGCTCAGAAGGACACCTGCTTCCTGGGAAGAGGGAGCTCTGCATCATTCTGGGCTTTCTGCTGACTCTGTGGGATGGACAGAGCAGTGAAGGTGGATAAACTCCGGGGGAGGAGGAGGCAGAGAGAGTGAGACCAGCTTCTGCTGTCATGTGAGGGAGGCCATACCTGTCCCTTCCTTGTCTTACCTTGATCCGCTCCTTCCTGTGCCTGGGATATTTCAAGGACATGAGCGATTTGCAGGGATTCCCAAACAATTCCCAAAAAGAAGAAAGAAATGATGAAGAAAGAAAACCCACGTGATCATTGCATCTTGCCACCATGGTCCAGATCCCAAAATGCCAACCCAACTTGCTCACCCTTCATTTGGGTGAGCCTGCCCTGCACATCACGGTGCAGAAGTCCACTTTCCTGGAGCCCACACCCCTATCCTGCCAGGCAATGCGACAACGATGACTTGTGGAAACAAACACCAACGTCTTCATGGAGCAGTGGACCGAGAAGAAGAGATGGTGCTTTGGCAAGTTCAGGATGCTGCATGGGGGTGCAGCATGGTATGGAAGCATACCTGCTAGGCCATCCACAGGTGGGATAACAAAGGGGCATTGATGCAGGAAGACTTCTTGTGGAAGTCCAGCAAGCTCTGTCCTTATGCTGGGGAGAGCAGGTCTTGTAATGACATCTTCTTGAGACTTCATCCCGGCAGCCAGCTCCGCTCCTTGGGGCTATCTCTGCCTTTCTTCAACCCATCTGCTTCTAGCAGTCATGCAAAAGTGAGCCAAGGAGGTGGGCATCACCTTTGCCCCCTAAAAGTAGCCCTTGAGATGGTCATGGGTCAGGTGAATGCTCCACAGACATTCATATCCCTGTGGACATCTCTCATTCCTAAATCTACTCTCGCATCACTTGCTATTCTGGTGCTCTGTTTCTAACAGCCTGGAAAGGTATGGTCCTTATTTCCTAACCACATGAGGACAGATGCTCCCCAGGTTTCCTCCTCCATCACCCACAGGGTTCTCTCAGAGCACCAGGACCAAGCAATTACTGCCTGGCATTTTTACAGGCCACCCTGTGCCGTAGCCACAGGGCACATCTCCGTCCAGACACAGGACAGATGGCCAGCTCTCCCATCAAGGATGTGCCCGTGCTGGGACCAGCTCCTGGGGAGCCATCCTGTTCAGAAGGATGTCATTGCACGTGCCTTCCTGTGCTTCAGTCCATGGGGATGTGGTTTCTGGGCACTGCTGTGCGGCTCCAAACACTTTAAGATCTCTGCTCTGAGAAGCAGCAAAGCGTGCAGCCTGTCTGTGAGAACAGCACAGTTCTCCTGCAGTCCTTCTTGGCTACTGATGAAAACTCTTCCTTTCAAAGGAATCCGTTCCTCCTTCATTGTGCAGAGAATCTCAGTACAAAAGACAGTCGCTGACGTGTTCTGGGTATGCTAAAATCCCCCCTGCCAGGAAAGGTGGGTGGAAGATCGCTGTCTTGCTTCCTTTTTGTAAAAAGTTCTTGAGCATGAAAATTTTGAGGTCATCTTCTCCCCTTCAGATACCTCGAGTCAGTGCACAGCCAGCTCTGCCAAGACGCTGCTTATGGACTCCTGGACCTAGATATTTCCTCTTGATCGTCCCACTTAATAGTCTCCAGAGTTGTCGTCAATCCTCTTTCCAACTCGTTTAGGTGTGTCAGGTCTCAAAGGGGATGGCCTGCCCAGCCTGTTCAGTGTCTGCACTCCAAACAGCTCCCGTCGCGGGTCGTCACCATCTCTAGTTCTCATCCAAAATGTCAGGACTTCTCTTGGTGGGGGCCACTTTGGCTAGGGGTCTGCTTCCAAACCAGTGGTACCCCCTGAGAAGGGGAGATATCTCCTTCTCCCCTTTCCACGCTGCTCTGAGCACATGGGTAGGGAAAAGGCCGGGATGTCATGGGGAGTGCTTAATTTTTCAGCAGTGCCCTCTCTTCCAGGCCACCCCGACTGAGACAGGTTCCTCTCCAGCAGCATCCTCCCAGTCAATGCATTTGCTGTTGCGAGGTTGCCCAGGCCCATTAATCATCCTGAACGTGGCAGTGCAGGACAGAAGCCTGGCACGAGGGGAAGAAGAGGTGGCCAAGCCCAGGATCCCTGGGAGACGTACTCGAGCAGCCTCCTGGATGCGCAGAGAGAGGGAGATGCAGCCCAAATATCTCAGCCTGGCAGAGGGCTCAAGGCGTCATCGGGTGGCCCGTTTTTGGTAGCATCCCTCGCTGCAGCCATCCTAGGCAGGCCCTTATGGAGCAGAGGAGCGCGAGGTGGGGGTCCGTCCTAGCTGCCTCCCTTGGGAAACCCAAATGAACCCCGATGTTGGAAGGCCCAAACAGCTGCCTCTGCTGAGACTCTTTAAACTCCAACCTGGTGGAACTTGCAGCCGCATGTGGGAGAGAGCCAGGGCGGGAGCATGGCATGTACAACTTTTCCTCCCAGTTTTGTTTTTTTTCAGCCAATTCAGCATGCCTTTTTGCACTGGTGCATGGTGGGGAAAGCGGTCCATCCGCAGAGCCAGACGGAAGCAACTGGGCATCTTCCTTTGACAAGTGACCCTGGCCCACTGCCTTCTATGCAAGATGCTGCCTCCCAATTGCATAGACCTTATGAGCTGGGGATACACAGCCTTCCGGCTATGGGTTAGGTGGCCACAATACCCAGGCCCCCCCACCCCAGGAGGGAAGACGCTACGGAGGCCACAGAACGGTGTGGTGCAAACCACCGTTATCTCAAATAACCCATGGCTTGAGCGCCGTGTATCTGATTTATACCACTCGCACACAGCCCTGGAACCTGTGGGACAAGTTGGGGGCTGCTGGAGGGCTTTAGGAAAGGGGTTGAGACCAGAGGAGGACTCCCAGACTGCTAGTGAGACAGGCGCTTGAGGCCAGCAGCAGAGAGGAGAGGGGTGAGTTGCTTTCTGCCAGCATTCCTGGGTCTGTGTGAGCAGTGCTATAAATCCACATCAGGACAGTCTCTCATGTATGATTTGCCTTGATTAACGGGTTTCCTGTTCTTTTCCTGTTTGTCCGTTTGTTTTTTCTCTCCTGTTTTCCTGTACTATTTTTGTTTGTACGTTTTTTCTGCTCTCTGGGAATGCCTCCTCTCTCTCTGCATCTCCCTCCCTCCCCTTCCCCCTTCATGAGCAGTGGCCGAATCCATTACACTGAGATGTATGAAATGCTGACTCTTATGTCACCACCGCTAGGCCTCGGCAAGAGATGTCCTTCCAAAGTGGCCTATAAGGTAGATCAACCCTTCCTTCTATGGGGGCTAGAGCTGAGCAGGAGCCGGGGCTCGAGGGAGCTGCGGGAGGTGGGGCTGGGGGAAGCTGGGGAGGCGTTGGGGGCATCCAACGCATGTTTAGCTCGCTCCTGGGGAGCCTGGAGTGCCCAGAAGAGTCCTGGCCACGCTGGCTGGTCTCCACTGCCCACGCATGTGACGCTACTGTGGTCACTCGCAAGCCTGGGGAGCTCTGGGGTGGAAGACCCCAGTGAAATAAGAGGGGCAAGGTCAGCAATAGTGTGGGAGGGTTAGGGAAGATGAGGTGAGGAGCAGCCCTGTAGCACAGTTAGGAGGGTGAGATGTCCTTAGGACTTCACTGACCCAAGTTTGTCCCATGGGCTTGGAACCATCCTTGTCCCTGGCAGTGCAAAAACAGGGCTAAAGCCCATGGAGGTGGGAAGCAGGTGGGCAGCAAGGATGTATCATAGAACCATAGAATGTGTTGGGTCAGAAGGGACCTTTAAAGGCCAGCTAGTCCAACCCCCCTGCAGTAAGCAGGGACATCTTTAACTAGATCAGGTTGCTCAGAGTCTCATCAAGCCTGGCCTTGAATGTCTCCAGGAATGGGGCCTCCACGACCTCTCTGGGCAACCTGGGCCGGTGTCTCACCACCCCGTAGGAGCAGCTCTGAAGTGCAGGAGCCAGGGCACGTCGTCACGAGCTATTCCAAGGATGGCTTGTGCAAGGCAAAGCCAGATGCCTTCAAAAGGTGTCTCTGAGTTCTACCCCCTTGTTCCTCCTGGGGTGGTGGCCAGCAGTTGGATCATGGCACAGGCACAGCATGCTCTTGGCTGCATAGGCATGGAGCAGGAGCACGGGAAGCTGTGAAGGACGTGGGGTGGGAGCTGCACGGCTTTTCTGAGGGCAGCAGCTGTTAGGACAAGACCCGGAGCTACGGAGCAATATGTTGCCCAGGTCTAGAGCAAACTGAAGCTTTTCTTGGCCACGGGCTGCTGCCTGCAGCCCTTTCAGCTGCATTCAGGGCTGGCGAAGGGGGGATCTCTGCACACTTGCAAACATGCCGCCACCCTCACCAGCTCTCAGATGTTTGTTCACGCGTGCATACATCCACCATCACGCTTTTCCGGGAGAAAATAGGAGGCTTGAAGGCAGGGAAAGGACATGAGAAGCCGGGTGAAAAGGAATGGGCAGGGAAGGGATGACCCAAGGTATTCACAAAGCAAAATATACTCTCTGGAAAGTGGATCTGGTCACTTCGGTTTGCACCCCGCCTGCCCAGGGTGGGGAAGGAGCATGGCGTGTCTAACCTGCCTTGGTTGCCCTTCTCTCTTTCCTTCTGCACTTTTTCTACCCTTCCTTCCCTTCCCCACCCTTGGATAATTTGGACCCTGTGCATGTGCTGGCAAACTTCATCTCTGAAAGACGCAAAAAGGGAGCGCCAGGATGTAGCATGCTAGAGGAATCCAGCCGATCTGAAGTCCCTGAAGGTTAGGGACCCTCCTCTCCCCTGCCCCAGGTGGGAAGGGTTGAGAGCTGGAAAGCCAAACTCCCCGGGGAACGGAAACCTGAGCCCAGTCTCCCCTTCCCGAGCATTCCCCGCGCCCACATCCCTGACGGATCAGGCGTGGCTTCCCAAAAGTGCCGGGAGGTGCCATGACAGCCCCGGTACCATGGGGAGTGGGGCTCAGGGGCCGTTCCTGGGGTGCAGGAGGAGCCCTGGAAGGCAGTGAGCCGGTGTCCTGGGGTGGAAGGAGCCGGGGGGTGGAGGGGATGGCGGGGTGATCCTTGCCCTTCTTTTTTGGCTGTGCTGTTTTGACACTCTTTGTTGCTTTTTATTTTTTTAATTTTTATTTTTTTTCCTTTTGTTTAATGTTTAATTTCTTTTCCTCCAGCCTGGTCGATGTGTTTTTCGATATTGTTTTCCGTCCGCTGTTTTCTTCTCTCTCTTGCGCAGAGACTGGTGCTGATGAACATGCCTGTGGCCGAAGACATGACGGTGCATTTTACCTCCACCTTGATGGCGCTGATACGCACGGCCTTGGACATCAAAATTGCCAAAGGTAAGGTGGGCGGGACAGAGAGGGGACAGAGCCAGGAGGGTTTCAGAGTGACCAGTACTCATCCGTTGGGCAGGCTGACAGCATCACAGCCAAACTGGAGTTGGCTGCCCAGAGCCTGGCATGTGGATGGAAGTGATTACCTTGAACAGGCAAATTTCTGCCACTCTCCATAAAAAATTCTGTTTCTTCAGGGAAGAGGTGGCTAGTTTTCCACTGGAAGGTGTTTCTAGAGAGCTTGTTGTCCACCGTGTAAAGGGGGGGAGAGAGAGAATTCCCCTTCCTCCCCATGTACAAAACCAAACCAAGGAGGGAAAAGATCACACGTGCTTGGCTTCCTAAGGGCTGGGGAACGGAAAGCTCTCTCTCAGAGAAGATAAAATGTTCTGAGCAAGAAAACCTGCTTTGTTGTTGTTGCTGAAAACGCTCTGATTCATCAGATCAAAAGCTTTCTGCAGAAAGATGCCATTTTCAATACAATGTTCCCTGGGAACAGCTCAGCTGTTGGAAGAAAACCCAACCCAGGGCAAGACAGCAGCAAAAGCCCAGTGCTGAGACACCTCCTTGGGTTCAAACCCCTCTCGATAGAGCACAGATTTGAACCCGGGCCTCCTACAGCTCAGCAGGTTTTCCCTGGGCTTGGGTGTCTCTGGTTGGCACGTGTTGACAGCTCCCTTTGAGCTTTGGGTCTTCCTAAGCTCAGCAAATCCCTTCACCACTGTCCAGAGAGCCCTGCTCTCCTTGCGCGGCATCGCCGAGTGTTTAAGGATTTCAACCAAGTGGAGCTGCTCTTTCCCCAGCACATGATCCGCTCACCAGTGAAGAGAAAGTGGGGCAGCAGCAGGTGTGTGTGGGCTGCAGTAGGATTGGAGCCGCAGAGACGGACCCAAGGCGAGCTTGAAGATGGCAGCTTTGAGTGGGAGGGCAGGGGATGGGGAGATGGAGGCACATATGGAAGGGATGGTAGGAAAAGGTTCCCTATGAGAGCAGGAGACCAGGCTCACTGATGCAAGGTGGCCCTCCCAGCCCAGAGCGAGCTGGTTGCTGCTCAGGAACCTCACTTCAGGAGAGCAGCTCTGTGGAAGAGACCTGGGAGTCCTGGGGGACAACAGGATGACCATGAGCCAGCAATGTGCCCTTGTAGCCAAGAAGGCCAAGGGCATCCTGGGGTGCATCAAGAAGAGTGTGGCCAGTAGGTGGATGGAGGTAATCCTCCCCCTCTGCTCTGCCCTGGTTAGGCCGCACCTGGAGTACTGTGTCCAGTTCTGGGCTCCCCGGTTCGAGAAGGACAGGGAACTGCTGGAGAGGGGACAGCAAAGGACTACCAAGATGCTGAGGGGACTGGAACACCTCTCTCATGAAGAAAGGCTGAGGGATTTGGGTCTCTTCAGTCTGGAAAAAAGACGGCTGAGGGGGGATCTTATCCATGCTTATAAATCCTGAAAGGGTGGGTGTCAGGAGGATGGGGCCAGGCTCTTTTCAGTGGTGCCCAGCGACAGGACAAGAGGCAATGGGCACAAACTTGACCATAGGAAGTTCCATCTCACCATGAGGAGGAACTTCTTTCCTGTGAGGGTGGCAGAGCCCTGGCACAGGCTGCCCAGAGAGGTGGTGGAGTCTCCATCTCTGGAGACATTCCAACCCCGCCTGGACGTGTTCCTGTGCCACCTGCTCTGGGTGACCCTGTTCTGGCAGGGGGTTAGACTGGATGGTCTCCAGAGGTCCCTTCCAACCCTATGATTCTATCATTCTATGGGAAAAGGCTGGGTTTAGTTGGACCCTGCTGCCAGACCTTGATGGATGTGGACCTTTTTTTTCCCCCCTCCCTCACTGTTCAAGGCGGTGCAGATTGGCAGCAGTTAGACTCTGAGCTTCAAAAGGAGATCCTGACCATTTGGCCTCACCTGTCCCAGAAGATGCTTGACCTGTTGGTACCCATGCCAAAAAGTGAGTCTCTGTGGGAGCTGTCATCGCTGCCAAGTTTCCATCATACCTGCAGCAGGTTCTTCCCAATGGGAGGTGGGGACTGATCAGACATGTCCCCAGCTGGGAGAGAAGTGGGAAAAGGGTTTGGTTTGTGTTGCTAAAGGCTGGCTTCTGCCTTGCTCTGCCTGCCTGCTTGGGAACCCTCTTGAAAAATGCCCAGTTTGCAGTTATCTACCCCTGCCAAACCCAGAGTCTCCTGTAAATCACCTCTGGAGCATACAAGGGCAGGAGGCTGAGCATCACTTGCTCTGTTACATATGAAGATGTGATGAAGACGTGTGTCTTGGTGGTTTATGGTGACACTTTCAAGCCATTTCCATCCATTTTATCTCTGCGTGGAGTGGCTGGGTGTTCCTCTCTCTCCCTCTTTTGGAGCAGTGAGCAGAGTTTGAACGTCGTCGGGGTATCCCACAGCAGGGCTCGTCCCGAGATCCGCGCTGGTGCCTTCAGACCTGCTGTTTCTGTTAACACGCAAGTGTCCCCCCTTCGTTCCCTCTTAACACGCAAGTGTCCTCCCTTTGTTCCCTCTTATGCTCTCAGCCTCTGACCTGACTGTTGGCAAAATATATGCAGCCATGATGATCATGGATTACTACAAGCAGAGCAAAGCGAAGAAGCAGCGGCAGCAGCTGGAGGAGCAGGTGAGGCTCACTGAGGGCACATGGTGGGTGGGACGGGGATGTTCAGAACAACCTCGCTGCCTCCTACCATGGGATGCACTTGAGGGATGAAGATGGCGGTACAGGTTGGGGTTTGGTTTGGTGACTCCAAGACTATGCGTACCTGCATCCTTGGTCCCCGACAGCGAAGATGAGCATGCTGTTGCCTCCCCAAGCTTGGTTGGAGCTTGGTTGGTGAAGCACTGGATGTTCATCTGCATTTCCTGCAGGCTTAGCTCTTTCCTTTATTCCGTACAGAAAAACGCCCCCATGTTCCAGCGCATGGAGCCATCCTCCTTGCCACAGGAAATCATCTCAAACGCGAAGGCTCTGCCTTACCTCCAGCAGGACACCCTCTCGGGCCTGTGAGTATTGCCCAGAGAAAAGGGGAGGTATTCCTGTCATTTCTCTGTTCCTGCAGCCCTCTTTTTGTTCTCTGGAGCTGGCACTGGGATGCACAGAGGGTTAAAGAGCTGCCAAGAGCAGCAGAAACCCAGTCCAGAGGAGAAAGCTCCCGCCACAAAGCTTTTGCGGGGTTCCAGGTAGCTGGTGTGCATCAGCATCACCAACAGCAGTGGAGGTGGCCAAGAGGGATGGCCCGGTGTCTGCATGGATGCTCTTCTTGCAGGACCATCCTGGCACTAAGTGTAAATTCTCTTACCTAGGAGGGTCTGGGGTGGACCTGAACCTCCAGAGTGGTTGAGCAATGGGTCCCTGGGTGGTGCAGGGTTGGTGGGGGATCCCAGCACCCTGGCTGGTGGGAAAGAGATGGTGGAAGTTGCTGGTGTGGGATGTCCTCTGGCATGGGATGTCCTCTCCTGCCCGGGCACCATTTCAGATGCCCAAGGAACATGATATTTGTCCCAGAGGTCTCAACCTTGACAGCTTAGGGAGCAAGAACGGGGGGTCCCCAGCTCTGAGCCACTGGTGAGGTGATACCCAGTGACGGCAGCACCCGGCTTGTGGGCCTCCCTGAAGCTGGACCGTCTTTGCAGGAGCAGCCGGAGCGGGTTCCCCTCGCTGAGCCCGCTCTCGCCACAGGAGATCTTCCAGCTGGCGTGCATGGATCCGGCTCACGGGCAGTTCCAGGAGCACCAGTCTCTGGTAAAGTCACACACCGCCTGGCGGGCGCTCGGCTGCGGTCCCAGCGAGGATGCTGGTGGGCATGGGGAGGTGTGGGGCTGCCGGCACAGCGGCAAAATGCTGCTATCAGCCCCTGTGGCAGCGAGCGCAGCGGGGAGATGGCAGCCAGTGGGTCACTCATGGATCCGAGCAGGGGAGAAATGTCCCCAAGTGTCCCCAAGCTGGGGCTCTGGCCCCTCGCCTCTGTCCGGGCACTGGGGACACAGCCACCCCTGGGCCAGCCCTGGCCAGTAGGGCCAGGCAGTGGCAAGTGCTTTTGGGGCGAGAGCTGTGAGCGAGGTCCAATGTCCTGCAGTAAAACATCCTTCTCTTCGCAGGCGGTTCTTTTTTTCCACTGAGCGCTCATTTCAGTGGGTTACCCCGTGCTGAGTGATGGTATCTGATGTTTTCGGATTCATGTTCATTTTGTTGTCAGTGCCTGGTGTCCCCGATCCCAAACCGATCTGTCCAACCGTCTCCAACGGGAGCACACCCCTCCGGCCTCACACACGTGCTGGCTGGCAGCAGCAGTGTCTGTCTGTCTGTTTGTATATATTTATATATACATATCTGTATATATCTCTCCGTGTCTGTGTGCGTGTGCGTTCGCGCACCACCCCGGCGCTTGTCGGATGCAGTGTTGTACCACTGTGCATCTCCAGCCCGGTCCGTGTCCCCCGGGGTCTGTAGTACTGTGTGTGAGCTGTGTACCACGCAGGCGGGCGTCCCCTGCCCCGGCCACCCCCACCACACCACCGTCCTGCCAGCAAGGAGGCGGCAGATAAGACACCCCCCCGCCCCTTTCCCATAAAGTCACCTTCTAGCAGATCTCCAGGGTCACTCCCTGCCCATCTCCTCTACAAAAGAGTCCCCTAAATTGAGAATTAACCAAGATGCCACAGGTGGCGTGCGTTCTTTTAATGGGGATGTGGCCACAAAGCCTTTAAAGCAGGGTCAGGGAGAAAATCCCATATGTTTGTCCCATTCTGGCAAAAGGAGGAGTTAAAGCCCGGGCAGTCAGGGCATCACCAGATCCAGGCAGGTTTTCTGCTGCTGCTGAAGAGGTCCAGGGTGAACTGGCCATCAGGCAAGCATGAAGCACCACATCTGGGCTCCCCAGCGATGGACTGTGAATCGGAGATTATTTTTTGGTGACAACGTGATGGATGACATGTCTTAGACTCTTTTTGGCCCACTTAAGTTCTGGCCCCGGTTGAGCGAGTGGGGCTGTCCCCTGCCAACAGGGCAGAAGCAGCGCGCTGCCCCGCTCCAACCCCATCCCAAGAGCTTGGCTGTGTGTTTATTTCTAGGAGCCAGAGGTTAGGGAGTTTCAAAGAGTGCAGCCCTCTAACCGTGGCAACTACCTTCCCGTGGACACTCAGGACCACGCTGTCTCTGGGAGGGCCTCCTCCATGCCTCGTCTCACTGTGGATCCCCAGGTAAAACCAAGCAAAGCCCCCCCACGGGTGCCGGGTCCAAGCAAAGCCTACCAGGTAACACTGGGGCTTCTCTCCACACTCAGCGAGTCCCACGAGCCCCCGAGCTTCCCCAGCGCCCCCGTGTTGGAGCATCTTCCCATCTTTGGGGTGTTGCACAAAGTAGGAGAGCTGCTGTTCCCCTGCGTGGGGGACACCAGCAGCAGAGAGCAGCCGGGGTGTCGATCCCCTGGCTCGTGTGGGAGGTCCATGGTGGAGCAGGGCCATGCCAGGAGGTTGCAGGGTCCCCCCGCAGTGGGACACCCCTGCTTTCCTCCAGCCCCGGGCGCTGGCTGAGGTTCAAGGAGTGCCAGCCCGGCTGTCAGATGATCTCCCGGGTGATGAAATGCCTTTTCCTTCCTTTCCCGTTGTCCCAACGCACGCGCTTCTCTGTCTGTCCAGGGGAACCCAGGCCATATCTCACCTCGTTTGTCTGCCCGGTTTCTCTGTTGTTCTGTCTTGTACTCAGCCTCCACCGAGACACAGACGCTCCTGTGGGGTTCGGTTTTGCTGTGAAGCCTCTGGGTCTGCTTTCTCACAGAGGTCCTGGTGTCGGGGCTGGCGTGACATGTCGTGGCACTTCGGTGGGGTGTGAAGAGGAAGGGAGGCTTTGCCTCGTAGGATTTATCGACCATTTAGCAGTGGGGGGAGATGATCAGAAGAGAGGGGAGGGGAGCAGAAAGGGTATGGTGCGAGGAGAGGAGAAAAAGGAGAATGGCCTGAGGCTGCAGAGGCAAAAAGCTGCTGGAATAGAGCAAAGGAAAGTATGGGAGGAGGTGATGTTTTCCACAAAATGTGTGAGAACTCAAGCTAGAATGAGGGGAGAAGGTAGAAAGGAGAAGCACGGAAGGCAGAAAGGAAAGGAGAGGGGTGATAAAACGACAGCATGAGTGGGGAGAGAGGGACAGAACGAGCGGAGGGGAAGGGGACGTGGCAATAAAGGAGGACCAAGGAGGACCAGTGCTGCCACTGGAAAAGTGGCAGCAGCCAGGAAAATAAACACCAAGTGAGGGGCGCTGGAGGATCCCCTCTCTCTCAATGATTTCTTTTCCGATGTCTCCGTTTGCTCCACTCGGTCCTGTTTTCAAGGCGGGGAGGGATGCTGAGACAGCCTGGGGGGGACAACAGCCTGGTACCTCTCCCGTCCCCATGAGGTGGGGTGCTGCTGCTCATCCCCTGACGCGCAGCGCCTTGGCTTGAACCCACAGCTGCTGCTTTTGCTCGGGGAGCGCAGCTCCCAGCCGGTGGGGGCAGGGGAGCTCGCAAGCCCAAAAGCTAACCCCCCACTTTCCTCCTGCTCCCCCACCCCGATTTGCGCAGAGATTATTTGGTGGGGCTGTGCTCGGGGTGGCCACCCCCACCCCAACTCTCCCCATCCTGGTGTGCCAGTGATGGTGGGGCACCATCATCATCAGTAATTGCTCAACCGCCGTCCCCCCACGGCGCTGACCCCCTCCCCGGCCGGGCGGGATTGCTTGCAGGTGGTGACAGACACCAGCTCGATGCGGCGATCGTTTTCTACCATCCGGGACAAGCGCACCAACAGCTCCTGGCTGGATGAGTTCTCCATGGAGCGCAGCAGCGACAACACCTACAAGTCCCGCCGGCGCAGCTACCACTCCTCGCTCCAGCTCTCCGCCCGGCGCCTCAACGCCGACTCGGGTGAGCAAGTGGCCCCATCCCACACCAATGCCAAAAAAAACCAACCCCTCAGCCGAGCTGTCCCTTGCTCCTGGGGAGGGGACGGTGAGGACTGAAGGGGATGTCCTGCAGGCCACCGGTCCGACGGACATCGCTCAGGCGGCAGGGAGCGGGGCCGATCCAAAGAGCGCAAGCACTTGCTGTCCCCCGATATCTCCCGCTGCAACTCTGAGGAGAGGAGTCCCCAGGCGCATGATGAGTCGCCGGAGCGGCGGCGCGAGTCCCGGTCACCCAGCGAGGGCAGGTCGCAGACACCCAACAGGCAGGTGGGTGACAAAAACCCCTTCCTAAGCACAAAGGAGAAAAGCTCCTTGCCAAAACTGGGAAGAGAAGCCCCAGCTCCGGGAGCTCTGCACCATCTCTCCTCCCCATGGTGGCATCTCTGTGTCCCCTGTGAGCTTGAGCGGGTTGGGGGTACTCGGACACCCTGCCTAGCATTTGGGGAGAGAGGTGGATCTCCACACTGATCCTCTCACCACTGTGGCATCCGCTCCCTGACAAGGTTGAGATGTCCCAGCTACACAAGCCAGTGCTTGAGCGTGCTTGAAGCCCACGGAGATGCTGCCCATGGGGACCATCAGCTGGCAAGCCATTAGCTCTTCCCACAGTGGTTTTGTGGGTGCTTCTTACTTTTGACCACCAAGAGCAGACACCATCCTCATCCCTGGAGCAGACCCCGAGGCAGGGATGGGGCAGGCGAGGGGCCTCATCCAAGTGTGAGGATGCTCCGGGCACCTCCGGGCACCCCAGGTTCAGGGCAGGGGGATGGGCGCACGGCGCTGCCCATCACCCCTGTATTCCCCAGCGTGTCTTGGTGCATTGCAGGGAACGGGCTCCCTGAGTGAAAGCTCCATCCCCTCCATCTCGGACACCAGCACCCCCCGGCGAGGTCGCCGCCAGCTCCCGCCGGTGCCCCCCAAGCCACGTCCCCTCCTCTCCTACGCCTCCATGCTGCGGCACACCGGAGATGGCTCGCCGCCCGCTGAGGAGAGCGAGGGGGGCTCCCCACTCCTCTCCTCCACCTTGGAGCCCAACGCCGCCGGCCTGACCGAGTCTTCCAGCTCCCCAGCGGGGAAGCAGAGCCGCCAATCCACCCCGCAACGCTACATCTCGGAGCCCTATCTGGCCCTGCACGACGACTCGCACGCCTCAGACTGCGGTGAGGAGGAGACGCTCACCTTCGAGGCGGCCGTCGCCACCAGCCTCGGCCGCTCCAACACCATCGGCTCGGCCCCGCCGCTGCGGCACAGCTGGCAGATGCCCAACGGGCACTACCGGCGGCGGAGGCGAGGGGCAGGGCAAGGCGTGATGTGCGGGGCCAGCATCGACGTGCTCAGCGACACCGAGGAAGACGACAAGTGCTAGAAGCTGCCCCTCCTTTTTCCCCCCAACCCCGGCCCCGTCTCAGCCTCCCTGTCCCGTCCCATCCCGTCCCGCCGCCGCCGCCCTGCCCCTCTCCAATGCATGCTCTTCGCCACGCCTGGGAATGAAACCAAACCAAAACCAAATGCCAGGGGAAAAGGAGAAAACCAAACTGACCGGAACATGGAGGGGGAAAGAAAAAAGGAGGGGGGGGGGAAAGGAAAAAAAAAAAGAAAAGAAAAGAAAAGAAAAAGAAAAAAAAAAGTCTTTGTGCAAAAAAAAAATTAAAATCTGTCGACTTTCATTTATTACTATCACCTTTTTTTTTTCTGCACAGAGAAGCATTTGATGGGTGGCGGAGTGGCCCGTGGGGTGTGCGTGCTGGGGGCCAAATGAGAGCCCCCCCCCCGGCCGCAGCCCCGCTCCCTGCCCCAAGCGGGACCCCCCGGGAAGGCTCATCCCGATGGTTTTCCGCTCCCCAAGGCCGGAGAGTCCCAGCAAGAGGGGGTACCAGGGGCCCCCTTTGCTCTGTCGCTCGGGCTCGTGCTGCTGTGGCTTTGAATTTCCCTCCCCCAAGGGTCTCATCCAGCCTGGAGAAGGGGTGAGGTGCGGTGGCGGAGTGCAGGGGGACCGAGGGGTCGCGGTGCACCAGGTGGACCGGAGCGGCTCTGCCTGCCAGCGGTGGCGGGGGGGGAAAAAGAAGCCGACTGGTTTGTACTGGGGGCAGGCGGGAGAAGGGCTGGGGCTGGGGTGGGGTGGGGGCTCAGTGCTGCCAAATGTATGCTGCCTCCCACCGACATATATTTATTTATATACGGAGAACTCTAGGTGTGCCTGTGCGTGTATATACGGTATGTGTGTGTATATATATTTATATGCTGTATATATAAAGATATACACATACATGGATTTGTTTTAGTCATCTGACAATGCTGGGGAGCCCCCTGGGGTTTTTTACTGCCCGCACCCCTCTTTGGCGGGGGCAGGACCAAGCCTCCCCGGGGGGCTGCTGTGGCCCGTCGCTGTAGCAGAGCGTTGAGAACGTCACCCTGCTCCCCTCGCCCCCGTCCCAGGCGTTTCCGGCGGTGGGAATTGCATTTGCTCCGTCAGAGGTGGCCGTGGCGGCGGGGGGGGGGGTTCGTCGGGCAGCTCTGCTGCCAGCTGTGCCGTGCCGTCCCTGCGGGAGTGAGTGGGATGCCCAAGGGACAAGGACGGGGCTGTCCCTGGAGGTATGGCTTGCTTGGCGCCAGCGGTGCCAAGGGGTGATGGCAAACCTCTCAGAGGCCTCTTTGCTGTGTTTTCCCAGGAAAAGAAGATTCCGGTGTCCGCAGGGGAGAGAAGACGTTGTGCGTGCGTGACGGTACCCTAAGATCTGTCCTCCCGGCAGAGGAGCCCGGCTTCGGCACCTCCCCTGCCTCGGTATCCCCTGCAGCCATGGCCTCTGACCACTTATGAGGCCTAGCACCCCCTTTGGAGGGGGGGCTGCCATGGGGGCAGCTGGGTTTGCAAACCCCACGGCCCCGGCGTGGGGGCAGGTGGGTGTCTGAGAGGGTTCTGGGAGAAGAGCGTGGTCCGGAGTGCGAGCAGGGTGGCTCGCACCTCCTGCAAATACTGAAAATGCAGTACAGGGCCGCCTTCTAGTGCCGGTCATTAAGTAATCTGGTAATTATGTGCAGTCAGCTCTAATGATCTGCGCGCCCCCTTGGCCGTGGGTGCAACGCTTTGCCTGCCAGCCTGGGGTGATGCTGGTGGCCTTGTGGTGATGGGTGGCTCACCCTGGCGATTGCCGGCGTGTTTCTGCTGTGAGTCGTGTCCATCGTCAGCCCTGAGCGTGGTCCTGGGGAGCCGGAGGGTGCTGTGTGCCTTTGGAGCCTCAGGGAAGGGCTTGCTCCACGGGCTGGAGTTCTGGTTGATGTGGTTGGACCAGGCACGGCCACGTGCTGTGGAGATGGGACGTGGCCTTCAGCCCGCTGGGCTGGGCAGGGGGAAGCGGTGCAGCCCTCGTCCTGCCCTTCCTCCTGCCCGCGGTTTCGCTCTGCTGCGAGTTGTTGTGGTTCGGGTCCCTTGGGGCTGTTCTCCAGGCTCTCAGGCTTTGCTTTGGTCCTGGATAACCCGTGTCTTCTCCTGACCAAAAGATGCTATGGGCACAAACTGCCCTGCTCCCGCATGCGCGGATCAGCCCCCTGCCCCGATCGCTTTGTGAGCTCCTCCCCAGGGGAGCTCTGCTTTGCAAGAAGCAAATCCCACCAGCTCCAAAGGCTGCCCACTCCGTGACTCTTTGGGCATGGACCCAAACCCCTCTTTCTAATGGTCAAACTGCCCTCTGCGCACCCAAGGAGCAGGTTTCGCTTATGGGGCCAAAAAACCTACTGCCTTGATTGGTCCCTGCCGGTGGGTGGCACCTCTGCTGTCCCTGCTCGCCCCGTGCATCCTGAACAGATACTTCCAGCTGCCAGAGGATCCAAAAATTCTCCAGGAAGCCCTCGCCATCGCTCTGGCTCAGCTCCTGCATCCCCCATCTTGGTGCTTGGGGGCAAGCTGCGCCCCATGCGGCCGTGGGGAAGGTCCCTAGTGCTGGCTGATGGCAAGGGCATCTCCTGTCCCCTTCTGGGCATCGCCCGTCACCTTCCAGCCATCCATGAGCAGCTCGTGGCTTCAACCTGAAGCTGCTGGAGCGTTGCTCCCCGTGCCGGAGTTTGGGGGAAGGTGGGTCTGATGGGCAGCATGGGACCATGTGGGGGCTGGGGCCAGGGATGCGGTGGTGCTGGGGGCCGGGGGAGGCGATGCCATACAAGCTCTAAAAATAGGTGCTGGCATCGTCTCCTTCTAAATGCAGAAAGGTGTCTGACAATACGCCGGGTTCTGAGTAACAGCCCGTGGGGAGGGGAGGAGGCGGCTTTTTGTGTCTGCGCCTGTTGGGTGGGAGGAAGGGATGCTCTCGAAGAGGTGGGGGCCGGGGCGGGGGGCGGGTAGGGGGCACACTTCATGCAGATTTCAAGCTTTGGGCATGTTTCTTTCCCTGGCTGCGGAATGGGGCCAGCCGGCGGTGCGTGGTAATGCTCTGCAGTGGCGGCGGGGGCTGGGGCAGAGCCCCTCGGGGCGCACCCGCAGGTGGCGGTGGGCTGCGGCGTCCAAATCTGAGCTTTTTGGCATGTAAGACCTGTGGTTTCCTAACGTACAGAAACCGTATGAAGCAAACCAGAGTCCCTTCCATCTCAGAAGGGGGCCCAAAAATGGCCTGCTCCTGTCTCTCCTGCTAATAGCCGCAATCCTGCTCCCGCAGTGGGAGCTCAGGCAGGGACCTGCGGGGACAAGGTGGCACCTCCAAAGCATGTCTCTGAAACCAAAAACAACCCCCAAGAGAACCGTGGAAAAGACTGCGCCGAGGGGGAAGGAAAAGCAGCCCCAAGGCGCCGTTGCAGCCCGCGTCGCACTTTTCAAGGCGCTGGACTCACTTTGCTGCTGTATGATCTCTTGTCTGTGGCTTTTCAGACATCTCCTTCACCTCCTGGACAGTGGGGATCTGCCACTGCGCTCACCGTTAGGTGGCTGCTGGCCATGCTTGACCATGGGAGGGAGGATGAGGAAGCCGGGGGAACGGGTTTCAACCTCTGCCTGCACAGGACAAGCCCCTGCCCAGGCAGGAATTCACCGGTAGCATGCAACTGGTTCCCAGCTTGGTGCTGGGACTGGGCTCAGAGCCCTGCAAAGCTCCTGGGGAGACGGCGGAGGGCGTGAGGGGAGATGAGGCAGCCCCGGAGCACAGAGCCCCGCTGTCCCCTCCGGGCTGGTTGTCCCAGCCCCATCCTCCTGTCCCCCTGCGAGGCCTCGGAGGGCAGAGCCCCCCTCCCGGTGCGGGGCTGGCGGCTCCTGGGGCTGAGGGAGGGTGCGTGTGAGATGCTCTGCCTTTATCCCCCAGGCACTGGGGCGGAATGTTGTAACGTAACATGCTCGTTCGGACCCAGACGGGGAACCGAACCGATGGACGGCGATGTACAACTTCAATGTTTTTTGTCAAAAGGAAAGAAAAATAAAAACTTGTTGTAAAGAACCCCCACGGACCTCGTCTCATTGGCATCCCATCTGTGCTGGCGGGGCCGCGGGGACAGCGGGTGAGATGCCGCACCCCTGCAAAAGGTCCCCGTGGCAGGGAGGGGGTGGCACACAGCCTGTGCTGGGCAGCCCCGTCACACGGGATGGGGTGGGATGGGGTGTTCCCCAGCGTCGTCACAGGGGACATTCCCCTGCCAGACCTGCCCTGGCATCCCTGTGGTCCCCAGGCAGGGTGCGAGGCTGCGAAGGAGAGAGGCAGGGAGCATGTTTGGAGAGGGCTGTCACCCTGGGGGGAGCTGTGGCTCGTGCCTGGCTGCTTCCAGACATGCAGGCTGAGGGGCACTGGGGGGCTGGTGGCACTGGAGGGGGGCTGGGGCCAGGAGCCAGGAGAGGCACCGGTGCAAACCGGGCGGAGGAAGCCGAGAGCATCGTGGTGACATTTTATAGCCGGATAAATGCAAGGGAACACCAGCCTGTAAATGGAAGGGCTTGGAAAACTTGCTGGGATGCGGGGCTTTGGGGGATTCCAACAGCTCGGCCGTCCCTCCACGCCAGCGCCCTGGCGATGTCAAGTGGATTCAGATGCTGTTGCCTGGTCCAAAGCTCATGGGTGAGTTGTCGAGCAAAGATGCTGAAGTCAGGGCTTATATTTTTCTGTCGCAGAGCTGGTTAAAGCACAAAAAGTTCCCCAGCAGTCAGAGACAAGTCAGCAGCCTGCGGCAGTCTGGGCACGGGTGACAGGGATGTTTTATGGCTTCTCAACAGGACTCTTCTTTTTTTTCTTCCCAGCAGCGGGAGGGTGCTGTGCCAAGAAGAGCTCAGGGAAGGATGAAGGCCATTGCTCTGCTCACCTGGACCGCTTTGGGCTGAGCTTAACTTGTGTGTCCCCCCTGTGCTGCTGCCCCTCTCTCCCTGTGCCACCGGGGACAAAGCCCAAATGTGGTGGCCCATAGGAACTGGCTTTATGTTGGCCTCCACTTTCTGCATCTTTCCCTTTCTTTCCCAAATGCTGCCAGGTTTGGTTTTCAACTCTTCTGGTCCCAAAGGGCTAAAAAGTGTGTTTTCAGCAGGAGGCGTACAGGCTAGGTTGAGGACATAGCCCAGGAGATGGCCCAGCTTTGAGGGCACTTGCCCAGGCAATAGACGCAGTGACAGCCAGGGGCTGAAAGCAAAGCCCAGCATTTTGCAGGCTGGGAAGCACATTCCCATTTTATAACCCAAAAAGTGATCTGCAGGGAAGGCTCTGCCCGGCGGCGATGCCTTCTTCACCAGGGCGGGCTTTGCACTGCCGCTGGGAGCAGTTCAAGCAGAGGAGCTCCTCCCGTGTGGGCCAGAAGTCCTGCATTAACATTTTTTTTGCAGCGAGTGTCTTAAGGTTTTGGAAGCGGGACTGAGCGTGCAGGTCTCCGGTGGACATCCCATGGAGGGTATGGGATGGGACTGGGAGGAGTGACGGATGTAGCTAGCTGAGTGCTTAACCTCCTCTGCCGCCTTTCCCCAAATCTCCTAACACATCTGGGGCCGTGAAACCGATACCTGGAGTAATGCAGGGAAGGCAGAGCTTCACCCTAGCAAGGGAAACTGGTGCTGCAAAACGGGGAGCCTTCGCTGTCGGAGAGCCAGCGCTCCGCCTGGCAGACGCAGAGGCTAAAAAAAGCCCCTTGACAAATGGAACAGAAAGGTTAAAATTATCTGTACATCATCTGAATAACAATGGCGATGCAGATTGTACCTGCTTATAATAGCTCCAGGAGACAGGGGATAAATCGGGAACAAAAGTACCCCAGGAACAGATGCTGCTGGCGTGCGGCTGGCAGAAGCGCTGGGGCTGCTCCTCCTCGCCGGGCCCTGGAGAGCCGTGGGGGACAGGGCCGCCAAAAGCACCCAAACCTGGCCTGTGTGCGCTCCCCTCCCCTCGTCCGCGGGTGCTCCAGGCCCCTTCCAGCCCCAGGTGCCGGCAGAGGTGTCCTGGTGGCTGGCGGGCTCCTGGGACGTGGGAGCAGTCCCTGCCTGCAGCAGCGGCGTTGCAGCCAGCGTTGGGCACAGCTCGTCTGGCGTCTGGGTACCTGAGGGACACGAACAGTCTTTTTCTTCTGGGACTGCTGCAAATCATCACCCCGTAACCCGGCTCTTCTTCCTGGGAAAAGATCCTTCCCGGGAAGAGGCATAATTTTCTTAGAGGTTTTTTCCTCTCTGTGTCTGCCCGGCAAAGCCACAGGAAGGCACAGGGCACCGAGGGCATCTTTAACTCCATGGGGCGCTGGCTTTTCCCTAAAGGCTCCCCACATTATTTTTAAGGCAGGATGCCAGCAGCTGTGCAACCCTGGGGGGGACGCAAGGGAAGCCTTGAGCACTCGAGATGACCAATGCTCACTCCTTTCACGAAGCTCCTTTCAGGAAAACAAGGGAAACTTGGATGGGAGGCTGCTGGAGTCAAACCCAAGCCCCTGGGAGGAGGAAGGGATGCGAGGGAGGGCCTGGGAAACTTGAAAGAATGAAGCTTTTGTCTTCCTTTTTTTCAGTCCCAGTGAGGTGCTTAAAATCCACCCGTACAAGGCTGAGTGGGCAGTGGTTTGCACCCTCTAGGGACACAGCTGATGGCTTGGAGGGGAGACGCTGTGGGTGGCTCTCATCCCCCCCTCCTTCCCTTTCGTTCCTCCGGTGGTACTTACAAGCATCCTCTCCCAGTGCCAAGGATGTGTGTGGGCTCTGAAGTGGGGCTGGTGCTTACTCATGCCGGGAGCCACGTGGCGTTGCTGGCTCGCTGGCTGGCAGCACCGACGGTTCCACGCGTGAGCATCCTCCCCCCTCAATGGGCGAGCATCCTTCCCCCAGGGGCGAGCACAGGCAATCACTGCTCCTTTCTGGCACCATTGTGGCTCCCCGGGGAAATGAGATGCTCTCAGAAGGTTGCCCCCACCGAAGGGCTTCAATAGCCCAGTCTGGTTCAGCATCTCTATTTTTTATTCGTCTCATTTGTTTACATCTCTTGACAATGATCTTTCTTGCTCGGTGACGCAGTGCTGCGTATCCTCACTGGCTGTGTTTGCCAGAGCCCACACCAGCAGGTGGAATACTGTGGACTGCCCTGGAAGTTGGTCCCTACCAGTGCACGGAAGAGCGAGCTGGCAAATAGCTTCTCCCAGGAGCTTTTTGGGAGCTGCTTTGTGTCACCTTTGGCTTTAGAGGTGACAGGGAGCGAGGAGATGGCAGCTCCCTTGGGCTTGGCTTGTCTCAGTACCTGCTGTCTTGTCCCCTGGTTAAATGACCACAGAGCAGGAAAGAGCCCACTGCCCATTTGCCTTTGCTATTTCTGTGTAGATAATTAAAAAACCCAAACCAACCCAATTCTGCCTTCTAAATGAATGCAAAAAGCATTAATTGCTCTCTTTCCTCAGCTGGAATCTTCCTCTCACCGAAGCAGGGCTCTCCGAGTGCCAGGCACCCCTGGCAAGGGGCAGGTGGGTGCTGGGAGGGCTGGGTGAGGCAGGGGGGAACCCAGCAGCTGTGATCTGCAGCCGAAAATCACCCGGTGCCCTCGGCTTGAAGCCGTTGCAGGGCTGAGAGCTGGACGTCTCCACAGCGGTCCAGCACGCAAGCGACCTGATGTAAGGACGAGGGCACAGATGCGACGCACCCAGCAGGCTGCTCCACCATCCCAGCGGACTTCAGCGGAGGTACCGGTGCCGCTCGGGGTGAACTTAGGGAGAGGGAATAGGGATAAGCGTTAAAGATATGAAGTTATTTGCTAAAGACAGGCCTAACTAGACTCTCTCCCCCTCCCACACCCCCTCCCCTGGGACGCAGTCAGTCAATTTATGGAGCAATCTGCCACAGATGATGTGATTTTCAGATTGATTTTCACAGATCTCCATCACAGCCATCATGAATGATGTGGGTTTTTTGGGTTTTTTTTCCCTTTCCAAAAGGGGAGGAGCAGAGGAAGGAAATGAATCCGGGGGTTGTACCTCCCAGTGGAGTTTAATCCTATGCTAAATTCAGCAAACGGTGCCTGGGCAAACACGGGTGCTTCAGGTTGCACCTCTGGGTCCTCTGGGCAAAGCAGGGAGCGTGCAGGACCGTCAGCCAGAGCCACAGCTCCCAGCTGCCCCTTTCCCTTGGCCTCAAGTGTTGACGGTGGCTTATGGATGGCCTTATCATTTCTTTGCTAATTTACTTTATGGGGGGAAAGGGGGGCGGTGGGGAAAGTGCAATCAAGCCTTTTTTTTTTTTTTAGGTTTTTCTCACTGATCAAAGGGGTGAGCTTCATTTACACCGGCATAATTTTTTAAGGACCTCTCCCAGCTTGAGCCCCTGTTCCTCCAGCATGTGATATTGCGCCGTATCAGCAAGTCTCACCTCCTCTAGCAGCGAGGGGTGCATGAGGAAACCAGTGTGAGCCGTGCGAAGGAGCTGTGAGTTAGCAAAGCCTCCCCTGCCCCTTGGCAAAGCCTTGTCTTACACCTCCTGGCAGGAATAGCTACAGCTGCTTTCTGCAGCAGAAGTGAGAGCAGAGGCGGGAGCTGGGGGCAACGGGACAGCCCATGCATCCTTACACCTTCTCAAGGACACAGCCTCGGGTCACAGCCAGTCTGCCACCCACAGCCCAGGCTATCCACACCGGTCCTGGGAACCAGGGGCTTTGCTGTGATCTCCACGTCCCCAAATGCCCGGTGTCTCCAGCCGTGCGTGTCCCACAACGGGTGCACCCATCCCACCACAAGGACAAACATCCTGGAGCCCTCAGCACAAGAAGGACACGGAGCTGTTGGAGCAGGTTCAGAGGAGGGCCACGAAGATGATCCGAGGGCTAGAGCCCCTCTGCAGTGAGGACAGGCTGAGAGAGTTGGGGGTGTTCAGCCTGGAGAAGAGAAGGCTCCGGGGAGACCTTAGAGCCCCTTCCAGTACCTGAAGGGACTACGGGAGGGATGGGGAGGGACTCTGGATCAGGGAGCGGAGCAATAGGAGGAGGGGTAATGGTTTTAAACTGAAGGAGAGGAGATTTAGATTGGATATCAGGAAGAAATTCTTTCCTGTGAGGGTGGTGAGGCACTGGAACAGGTTGCCCAGAGAAGCTGTGGCTGCCCCATCCCTGGAGGTGTTCAGGGCCAGGCTGGATGGGGCTTTGAGCAGCCTGGTCTGGTGGGAGGTGTCCCTGCCCAGGGCAGGGGACTGGAAATGGATGATCTTTAAGGTCCCTTCCAACATCCCTTCCATCCAACCATTCAGTGATTCTATGATCCTTGTCCCCAGGTCTCAGTGATCACTTAGGGGTGGAAGATGCCCCAGCGGGTCAGGTAGCACGGAAGGAGAGCAACGGAGGGTGCAAGTCAGACAGAGAAAGCCAACCGTGCTCACCCACTCGTCTTTGCTGCCTGGGGACATTTCTGTGATGAGTGTTGGCAAATCCCTGCTTCGCCTGGTGCTGGTTTGGGAAGAGAGACATCTTCCCACCCTGCACTGAGTGGACCGGTGCTGTGGACAACCAGCTTGCTCTTCCATGCCCACCACATCTCAGCAGCGCCGGCAGGGATTAAGACCTACGGCTGACAGACACAGGCAGATGGGATTATCAGTCACATGCGCCACCACTCTCTTCTTGTCTTAGCCTCTTTTTTTCCCCTGTATTCACTCCTCCAGTGGGTTTTCAGCCTGTGCTAGTGACAGCGATTTGATGCTTGACACAATCGGCTTCTTCCCGCTGTCTGTGAGAAGCTGGTGGGTGTTTAAACATACCCGATGGGACGTTTCTGAGCCAGGCTGGCCTTCCTCCGCATCGCACCCCAGCAGCATCCCAGCAGGAAAGCCTCCCTGGGCACTGGGGAGCCCAGCAGCTCACAGGGAAAGGGCTTTTGCAGCTTGTTTGCCCACTCCCACCCGGGTTTATGCTGTCCCAGATGCAGCCCACCACCACCTGCATGACGAAAAGAGGCTAACCTGCCTAATCGCCTTTGCTAATTTTCCCCTCTCCTCCACAGTCGCCCTCTTTGTTCCAGTATTCAGCGATCCTTGCCCTAGGAAGAGCTTTAGAGATACGTTCCGGTGACGGCAGCTAATGGCTGGGAAGTCATCTCCGCCGCAGCGGGCAGCTTTTGCCAGACCTCTTTCTCCATCGTTTGTGCTCCCTGAGCACGCCTGCCCCAAGGAAAAGGGGCATGGGTGGCCCAAAGCTGGGGTTAGCCACCAACTCTGGGTGCTGCACATCAATGAATACTGTTAATACAATTAATAATGTTCTGTGATTACTTAGCAGAGCGATTACTCTGGCTGGAAAGCTGTTGCTGCCCTCTGGACCTCTGCCGCCACCACATCCCCGTGCTGGAGGGACCCCTTTGAAATACTCAGCCAAAGCAAGTCGGACTGCAGCAGAAGGAGATTTTGGGAACTAAAATCTGCAACCCCCTGCTGGGATTAGCTGTTCCCAGACCCTGTTGTTTGCACTTGCTGCATGCACACACCTTCTGCCAACGTACACACGGGCCACCGCGAGCCTCATGAGGTTCGGAGACAGAGCTGCCGGCACCGCGTGTGCCCGCAGGCTTCCCGTGAGATGCTCTGCGGAGGGCTTGGAGCCGGCACTGCAGAGACGGGTCTGTCCTTCGGCCAGGAAAGGCTTTCTCTGTCCCTGAGTCCAGTCCTGCTCTCAGGTGGGGAAACTGAGGCATGAGATCATAGGGCTGAGAGTAGCAGTTCCTGGTGGGTTGGGCATTGCTCCTCTGGTCTTGGCAGGAGCTGGTGCTCGCTGCCTGCATGCTTTGGTCATTCTTCTTAAAGTTTCCCCCCTTTCTGTAGAAACCGCATTCTGCTCTGCTCACGAGGGTGACCTGCTGGGGGATCAGCAGGCTTTCAGCCAGGGCTGTGCTTATTGCGGCTGACCTGGTGTCCCCCGTTGCCACCAGGGCTCTAACCTACCCGTTGGACCAGCCCCTCCACCCAGGGAAAAGGGTTAAGGCATATTTTTGGACACAAGTGACTACAGCTCCAGTGAATTAACTCAGAGATGTTATTACAGGCCATGAAAACAGGTCAGGTTTCAGCCTGGGAAGGAAGCAGATAAGTGATGGGCTGCGATCATCTGCCGGCTGAAATCAGGCCAGAAAAAAAAAAAAAGCTTTTTTTTCCATACTCTGCCCTTTCCCTTGGCTCATGGTGGAGGGGGACGTCTCCGCCACCCCTGCGTAGCGCTGTGGGTGACGGGGAGCTGGGAGGATGCTGTCCCACAAGCAGCGCTGGGAGAGGGGAGAAGCCCCAGCAGCACTGGGAGGGAATCTGGCTCTTCTCCCAGCAACAAAAAACTTATTTTAGCTAAGGTCGGGAGGGCTAGACAGACCTCCCAGGCTGAATTTCACAGCCATGAGTAGAACAAGTTGTTGATTTTGCCAGTGCTGCCATAAGGAGACATGTCGCAGACGGAGAACGCTGTATCCTTCGTTCCTGACAAACGCCTGTCATGATAGCTTGAATATAAAGCAGGGGCTTAGGCAGGGGGAGCTTGTTTAGTGTTCTTCTTTTTCCACAAATTCATGTTTCCCTGCAGATTTTAAGAACCTCCAGAAGCCCAAAGCAAAGCCGGGGCTCCCATGTGCGCAACAGAAACACCAGAGCGAGCCCCATCTCCTGCAGGCTGGGTGCTGCGGAAGGGGAAGGCAAGCCGCGGTGTGTTGGCATCCTCGTCACGCGGATGCAGGCAGGGACAGGGGACGGCAGCGATATTCCCATGGAATGGAATGGGCCTGGTCTTGCCTGGTCCTGGAGCACGGAGCCTTGTCTTGGTGCCATAAAGCTGAGAGGCCATGTAGCAACGCTGGTGACCCAGCCACCAACCTCCCCACCCCCGGTGTCGGTGCCGCGAGCTGCGGGGAGGAGGGAGGGCTGCTTTTTTGCCAGGATCACTGAGGGGGGACCCTCCTCAGCGTCCCCCTCCTCCTGCTCGGCCCCTTTTCCTCAAGCAGCCTCTTTCCTCTTGTTTCGCACCGTTTTCTCCAGCAGCCCCCCACTGCGCCCGCAGAGAAAGGATTTACTCTGAGCAGGGTCATTCCCTGGCAGCGTTCGCTGCCGCCCCTCGGCCCCTCGGTCCTGGCATTCGGAGAAGTGAGACAGACAACGGCAGGACCAAGGGGACAGCTGCGAGGTGAGTGGTGAAACTGCAGACGGGTTTATTTCAAGACGCAGCTGGGATTTTAGCTCGTGCCCGTCCCTGTGCTTTGTGCCGGATGCTGCGGCGTGCGGGGACAGAGGTGGAGCGCGGGTCTGTTTAGGGGCTGGGAACAGCAAAATCTCCCTTGAACAGCCACGTTTTAAGTTGCATTTCTAGGGCTCTTGGCAGAAGCCTGGGTCCTGTGGTGTGCTCAGCGGTGGTTGCACTAAACGGCCGTGAGTTTCTGTATCGCTGACCTGCTGGGGCAATCTGGGCAGTTGGCAGACCCGATAGCTCTCCTGGCGTTAACACAGCAGTGCTGGTTGCAAGCAGTGGCTTGGGAACTGGGGGAGTGGGGTGGACCCAGCCGGTGGGATTTATTTGGGTTTTTTTCGTGCGTTTTGGTCTATTAATCCAAACCTCAGCTTGGCTTGACTTCTTCAGTGCCACCAGTTGAAGAGACTGCGACGCAGGATTAAATGTTGCCGTGCAATCATACGGGTGGTGGGTGTAGAAAGGAAGGGAGGGCAAAGGCAAAACAGAAGGGAGAGAGCAGCAGGGCTGGAGGTGACCCCTGCAGACCCTGGCCTAAGGAACACAGTCCCCAGGAGCGTGAGGATGAACCCTTCCTAGAGGAACTGCTGGAGAGGGTGCAGCAAAGGGCTACCAAGATGCTGAGGGGACTGGAACATCTCTCTCATGAAGAAGAGCTGAGGGATTTGGGTCTCTTCAGTCTGGAAAAAAGATGACTGAGGGGGGACCTTATCAACACTTATAAATACTGAAAGGGTGGGTGTCAGGAGGATGGGGCCAGGCTCTTCTCAGTGGTGCCCAGGGACAGGACAAGGGGTAACGGGCACAAACTTGACCATAGGAAGTTCCATCTCAACGTGAGGAGGAACTTCTTTCCTTTGAGGGTGGCAGAGCCCTGGCACAGGCTGCCCAGAGAGGTGGTGGAGTCTCCGTCTCTGGAGACATTCCAACCCCGCCTGGACGTGTTCCTGTGCCACCTGCTCTGGGTGACCCTGCTCTGGCAGGGGGCTTGGACTGGATGATCTCCAGAGGTCCCTTCCAACCCCGACCATTCTGTGAAATAAAAGGAGGGAGGTGCCACTTAACAGCTGCTTTTTCACACTCCTTCGCAGAGCTGCGATGCTTGTGCATAGAGATGGCACGGTCATGGTGGCAGATGTCTGCAAGGCACTGTCACTTTTGCACCAAAAGTGCTCTCAGTGCTCCTCCAATGCTGCCCAGAAGCCCTGGGATCGCTGCCGCCGTCTGCTGCCGTAACAGCCTGCCTCACAGCAGAGATGGGGGCTCCTGGGGGTGCTGCCATCTGGACATACAGAAGGAGACAGCCTTTGCTCCCTGAAACATGTCAGCTCAGGGTGGGAGAAGCAAATCCTATTATATGGAGGCACCAACAGCTTCATCGATGGAAGAATGCGACTTCAACTAGAGGTGGTTATTGAGTCCTGAGCATCCCGGCTCGGGCTCCGAGCACCAGTTACCTGCTGACGTGAGGTCTCAGCGGTGGAGAGATGAAGAGTGGGCCTTTGGTGAGCGCAGATGCTCGCGGGCAGCTCGCTCGCTCGCCGTAGGGGCAGCGGTTGCCTGCCCGTTGCAGATTGAGCTCGCCTGGCAGGAGGCTGGCTCCCCGCAGGCGGGTTCTTTGCACGCCCAGTTGGCTGCCCGCGCCTCGTGTTTGGCTGGTGCGATGCTCCCCGGGGTGAGGATGGCCGCAGCTATTTTGATGAAGTCTGAAAATCTTTTGGCAGATAATCAAAGCGCGCCCGGCCATTGGTCCTGCGCTCTGTGACTTGGTCAAATCTGGGATGTCGCAAGGGTCTGCACCTCAGGAGATGCGTGCAGCCTGTTCCAGCCAGAAAAGCCCAGTGTGGCTTTTCCATCACGTGGAAGTTTGTGCGGCTTCCCCAGTCAACAGAAAAGGCTGCGTGGCAATGGCTTGGCAGCTGCGGCTGAAAAAGATGACTCGAGGTGCTCCACGAGGCTCCAGCGGCTGCGTGAGCTCACCCAGCGGGGGCTTCATGGAGCAGCAGGACAAGGACTCCCTGTAAAAAGGGATTCTGGCATTTTCTAAGCTCTCCAGCAGCTACAGCCACGAGTGTCTCATAACAGCCTCTCCCGCAGGGACCTCGATGGCTCTTCGGCCGTGATCTTTCAGCGCTGAGTCAGGCAGAGGAGCTGAATCACACACCAGCGATCACAGCGCGTGCCTGACAACCTGCTCATCCAGGTGTGGGTCCTACTGGGCTTTGGTCACTTCAGCTGAACCATTCAAGTGAGCACAATGTCTGTGTTTTTTAAATTAAACCCGCTGCTTCTTCCCTTCAGTCTACTGCACTTCCAGCTGTCCCCATGTGTCTGCTAAGTGCTAGGACTGTCACGGGTAGATGACCCAGACTCCCGGCTCTCATTCCCCAGGAGTTCCAGCTGCTGTCTGGAGGACCAAGCGGCCCGAGTTTCTGGTCTGCTCCCTGTGATGCCACCGCTGTCTTGTGTGGGTACCGTAAGCCTGTGGGGATGTGCAGAGCAGTTTGTCCTCGCCCTTTCCGCAGCGGTGCTCTATTGCTCTGCGGGTATCTGTTGCCGTGTGTCTACGCGGGCGCTGATCTTGCAGACTGAGCCAAGGGTTGATGAAATTCTTTCTTTTTAAGCAGAGGCTACGCAGAGGCAGCTGTGAGGCCCTGCCAGTGGAGACCATCTCTTGTTTTGCAGGAATGCAAAAGCCAGATGATTTCTCAATGTGCCCAGCTAAGATAATACCAAATAATCTTGTTTGCATTTTAATTTCCCAGCCCTGTCGGGAAAAGCTGATCCACCACTGTTCTCCCCCTCCGTGGGCGGTGTGTGCCTGTGAACAGGCTTGTCGGAGGGTAGCACTAGTAGCAGTTGGGCTTACCCTGGCTGCCGCTCCGTCTGCCAGGAGCAGTGGGATCAAAGCGACATCGAGGGCTCCAGGGTGGCCAGGAGAGCATTGGTGCCGTGACGGTGAAGGCTGACCCACCGGCTGGAAGGCGCAGCAGGACACTTGGCTCCTCTTCTTCATGTGCTTCACAGAGGCTGGGTAGGAGCGGCGGCCGCCTCCTGCCCCCCTCCCCAGCGAGGTTTTCCTGTGCTGAGAAAGTGCCCGGCTCCATCTGGCTTTTTTTTTCCCAGCTGGGGGAGCTGAGTCATTGCAGTTCTTCAAGGAGATAGTTTGTTTGCCCCCAAACGGTCTGTCTCCCTTTGCGGTGAAGCCTGTGTCCCTCTTGAGACTGATGTAATTTTCTTGTGAATCCGTGGGTTTCTTTAGTTGAGGAATTTGTTTGCCATTCATATATCCGTGTTCTGTAAAAACGGCCACTTCTCTCCAGGGAGGCAAAGTTACGCCTTCGTTCATGGATCAGCCCAGTACATGCGTGAGAGACTCCATGCAGCTGAGCATGGCAATAAAACCCGTCTTTGGCTCCCCATCAGGGAAGGAGGCACTCCTTGAGGCCTGAAGTCATCCCACGGGCTCCCAAAACCTCAGGATACGTGCAGGGGAAGGAGCTCTGCTTTCAGAGGAGCGGGCATGCAGGTGAAAGTGGTGTAGGTTGTGACCCCATCTGGGTACAAGCACACCTTGCCCGTGGCGTGGGCGCATGCCCCATCACCCCCGAGCCTGACCCTGCTGCCATTCCCCTGTCAACGCTCTTGGGTTTTTTTTGCCCTGTCCTCAAGACAACATCTCATGGTCTAAGAAAGTCTCATCTATTTAATTCCTTGCTCATATCCCCTTAAGTACTTTACCAAACGCGGGGGACCAGCGTATCTCCACCCTTCTACCTGCTGAGGGGAATAGCTACCTCTTACCAGTTTGAGCCAGTATCACCCACTGGTGGTGGTAACAGCTGTAGAATCCTGCAAGCCTGCCCCTTCCCACTTTTTTCCTCCGTCCTGCCTGTCTTGCAACTCTTTCCTTACTCTGGAAAGCTGTGGAAATAATAAAGCGTTTGCAACAATTTTCTACAGGGCCTGTTTCCTCAGAGAGCTGATTAAAGGCAGACAGGAGAGAATCTAATCGCATCCGTGCTTTTATCTCCTCCTGAGGCACCACAATTTGCCAGGAGGACAAGAAAATCCTGGATTCTGCAGGGTCAAGGAAACTTCCCTAATCTCCCTCGTTAAACAGAAGCGGCAGCTCTCACTGGGTTGATCACGCCGTTGGTGTCAGCGGTTGTACCGGGGGGAATGTGGCCTGGCTTGTATCAAGCACATGAGAAGGAGGTGCCAGGACCTGCCAGAAGATCTGCTGCGGCGGAGGACACCAGCTCCTGCATCCCATGGGGATGGGCTGCCATGCACCCGCGCTCGGCCCCATCCAGGAGATGGGACGCCTCTGAATGCCGCAGGCAGGTGAGAAGTCTCCCGTGATACACAAGGACCAGCCCTTGTGTTTTCCTCGCTAACGTCCATCTTTGTCTCATGTATTTTTCTAAGCAAATCTCTATGGAAACAGGTACTGTTTGTGATAAAGCCTCTGTTTTTCACTTTGCTTCGTTGCTCTCAAGGAAGGAAGGGGGCAGAGACCTATAAAGGGCAGATGAGGTTTAGGCAGGGAGAGACAATTTCAGCTGCTTTGGCTCTTGGCACAGACGGGAACAGCCTTAGCATCCCTTGGTCCTGCCCTTGCTGATGGGCGACAGAGGTTGAGATCAAAACGGCCCCTTTTTGGCTCCCTCAATTTCAGTGAGGACTCAATGCCTGGCTTACACAGCCCTTCTTCCCATCCCAGTTGGATGGAGAGGGGCACTGTGGTGTTGAACGGGGGGGGTGTAAATCATTCTTGCCCAGAGTTAATAACCCAAATTTCATGTCTCCTCGGTGAGCTACCAGCCCTACAGCACCCTGGTTCTCCGGAAGGTCACCCAGGGCTAGTCCTGTCTCTGCATCCTGGCAGCACCCAGCGTGACGTTGCTACGGGGTCCATGTGAGTCACCTCCGCGCTAGCTGCGGTGCGGGGGGAGCGGGAGCTGCGGGCTGTGAAGCCAAGGGGCCGGAAACCACCACGAGACGGAAGGATGCACAAGCCCCCGCCTTCGTGGGACGCTGGAGCTCCGTCATCTCACAGAGAGCTTCCTGCCTGCAGCCCGTTCCCAAGCTCGTGAGCTTTCTAACTTGTTTGTTTGTTTTGGGGAGGGAGGGGGATGTTTTAGGAGCGGAGAGAGGAATATTTTCAAGGAGGAATTCGGTGCCAGATTGGCATCCTCTGCATCAGACAGAGCGGTGCACCAAAGCGTGCTCAGAGCTGCAGGAGGGAGCTGGCGTTTTTCATCCCCTTCTGCTGTGAGCCACCCTTGATATCCAGCCACCCTGGACCTTTCCAGGGGCTGCGGGGGCTACTAAACCCAAAGCAACCTGCAGCAGGCTAATATTCACATCCCGAGGGTTTTTAGGACACTCTAAGCTGTTTCTGTTTTCCGCCCAGAGAGGGTCAACCAGGCCCTGAATCAGACGCAATTCGCCTTTGGCACAAAGATGTTGCCTCCGGGTCTTGAAGGGAGAGTCTTCCACCCTGACCAGGAGCTGCCATGTCCTCTCCCTACTGAGAGCTGGTCCAGCTGCCCATCATGATGGCCAGACGCTCCTTGGCCCACGGAGGGTGGAAGGATGTGCTGTAAGACATATCTCTCTCTCCCCTCCCTGCTTTTCTTCAAGTAATTCTTTGTGTCCAGCCCAAACCAGCTGTGTGTAGTAGCCACCCTGCGGCTATTACTCGCTCTAGATGAGATCCATCTCGCCCGTCCCTCTACCTGCTCTGCCAAGAGGCACAGCCCAGGGGCTGCTCCCCTGGAGCTGTCAGGGCTGATGGTTGGAGATCATCACCTCCGGGGCGCTCCAAAGGCACCATGCATGGAAAACGCTCCCTTCCCACGGCTGTTTCTGGGAGAATTATATTTAAGAAGGGGGATTCAGACTATAAGGCTAATGGCGCTTCCTTCCGAAAGGAATCAATATTACAGAGTCTGTGGTTTTGCTGGAATTCCAATACATGATTACTGGGGTTGAAACACTGGTTAATTACCTAGTCATCTGTTGTAATGCTCCCAATTAGCTTGTGAAAGCATAGCAAATGCATAACTTCACACCTGTTTTAAATGCCTCATACAATGTTATTCATAGATAGTAGAAGATAAACAGTGCTGCCTGTCATATTAGGGTGGTATAGCACTCTCCTGCTTCCTTGGGTGTCCTTTCTTAGCCTGAGGAAGACAGGAATTTATACGTGAGATGAGGTAAGCAACTTCGATGGGATTAATTTCACATCCGAGCTGATCACATCACCTTGGCTGTGACTCAGGTAAACACGGCTTTCACGGTAGGCATCGGGAGCCTGGCAAACCCCATGGCAATGCCAGCAAGGCGGGATGGTTCAGCCCTCCGGGGAAACGGGTTGAAAGGAGGTCCTGCAGCATCGCCCAGCTTTCCGAACCTTGTTGAGCTCAGTTATCCCAGCCTCTTGGTGTCGGGAAGTAGAGGAAGGGTTTTCGTGCCCAGGGAGAGGGGCCAGCCTTCACCCAGCCCCGCTTCTCCTCGCCGCCTCTGTGCACCGCCTGATTTTGTGCCCACAAGAACGCGCGCATCAAGGCAATGTTTGCCCATACAAGTGCCTGTTTGCCCACACAATGCATTTGTACATCTGGCTTGGCAGATTGGTGCACATGCAAAAACGGGCAAGAAAACACTGAGGCCTGGATGGCAAATTGGGTCTGTTTTTTCTTTCATTTTTCGCGAAGGTGCTGCTCACGGTTACCTGGTTACGGCTGCATTGCAACGTGCCCTTCAGGAGAGATTTGGCTCCCAGATATTGCGCTCCAATGGTCTAAATTTTGCCTCCGTGTTTGGTGCAGTAGGTCACCTAAAATATTTGTTAGCTTTTTTAATCATAAAGGTTTCTCATCACCCTTTCCTGAACTTTATGTCTCAAGATATGTCCCTCCTGCAAGGCCTTTCTTCCCTTCCCTGTGCTCCCCCAAAGCAAGCTGATCTGTCAGCACAAGAGATAGTCTGAGGAAGGAGACTATCTCAGGTCCTAGACCCAAGCCCGGTGTGTTCATGTGATGATGCCCTAAGGGACAGGATTTAAAGCAAGCTGCCCTCCCCAGGGCAGGCTCAACCTGCCCGTGCAGATGCCCAGAGGTAGCTTTAAGCTGCCAATAACTTGGTTGTGTGTCTGGACCCAAGGATGTATATATTGACAGGCAACACGAGCATCTTCTCCAGTCTCACCAAGTGCCGATGGCTGTTGCGGTGTCCAGCAGCAGAGACCTGACAGGGCCAGCACTGGCTGAAAGGTATAAGTGTTTCTGGACGTGGCTTTCTCGACTTACTCCTTGTCCCATTTCACCTTCTTTTAAGCAGAAGTCTGTGGGCGACTGTCTGCAACAGCTGAGACAATACATGCATATCTAGGTGCAGCTCCCCATCCAATTTCCCTGCTCAGCAAAGACAGGCTTGAGAGATTATCCCCGCCCGGGTGATGGTTTTTAACCACAATGGCCATGAAAGTCTCCCTTATTTATCTCCAAGCTGCTTAGTGATAAAGTGGGTGGAGAAGGAAGCCACGTTTCCTGCTCAAAGAGTGTGTGGGAATACCTTTTCAAATGTTAATTTCTCATGTTTTTCAAAAAGCTACCCAAAGGCACTGGTCTGAGCGAACGCTAAGAAGCCTGTGCATATTCAAACCAACTAGGTTTTAAAAAGTTTGCAAAGATATTTGGGGCTGGGGGAGGGGGGGGAGGATAAGAAGGAGCTCCAGGAAAAAAACACCGCCGCCATTTCCCCCACTTCAAAGTTAAAATTAGATGTGCGCTTTTCCCTCTTCTCTGATGTACCTCCCTCCAGGGAAATAGGTGATGAATGCAAAAGCCCGTAAGGCAGCAGGATCAGCCAAGGGGTTCCCCTCCAGCCATGCTGATGAACGTCCCTCTCCCAAATCCTTCGCCTGTTCCCAAGCCGGCACCCATCCTCAAACCCCATCCGGCTGGTAAACAGTAAACCCACCAGGCAGGGCTGGTGGGGGCTGGCTTTGGCCAAGCGCCCAAGCGATACACAAAGCCACACATCCTCCCTTCTGTTCCGCATCCCAGGCAATCTGGTTTCCCCAATATCAACTCATCCCACTGTAAAATTCATCAGCTTTCGGGACTTTGTTATTGATAAAAACCCTCTCTACAAGAGCTGCCCAGGCAATATGTGGCTAATTGGCTGTTGTTAATACACACCCTAGGGTTTTCTGTTGTAGCTTTCGCTTTAAAGAAAAAAAAAAAAAGTCATGTGTGATTTTAATGCCGATTTGAAAGAAAAAGAAAAAAAAAAAATCTCTTGGGTCTGTACCCACTGCTAGTTTTAAAGTGCAGAATCTGTGTCTGTTATTGAATAAGAAATGCAAGCCGACTGCCAAATTTCAGCTTGAAAGCAGCCAGAAGCTATCTGGGGGAAAAAAAAAATGTTTTGCAAATACCTTTTGTACTTGTAAAAATAAAAATTAAAAAAAAAATAAAGAAAAGAAAAAAACGCCAACAAACCAGAAAGACTTCCCCAGTTATTAACCCTTGAAAAATACGGGGTCTTGTATAACTCAGAGCCCAGAAGTGACATCTAAGTCGAACAAACTCTTGAAAACATGAATTTATAGTTTGCATCTTATTCCTCGTAGCCAAGCAGTTTTATAACCAATGTCTTTTCATCCCAAGTGCTCAAGCTAGAACATAAAATGCCTCAAGCCTGGCAGTAAATGCGATGAGGGGATATGGATCTTGCTGTCCCTAAGTAAAAATTCCCTCATTTTTAAGGGTTTGGTTAACTCTCGTTTTGGCCAGGCCTGGAACAGTAATGTCCTTTCATGGTCTAGAATTTGTAACCATTGGACATGAAGCTCCCAAAAGAATTATCTGATGGTCTTTGCTTTCCTCTTGCTTTTCCTTCAGCCAAGCAGTGCCGGGAAGAGATGGGGGTGTTCAGCGAAACCCCTCCCTGCTTGCTCCTCCACAGTAATGAAATGCAAGAAGAGGTTTTTCCACTGAAGGATAAGAAATCTGCAGCAATTGGAAAGAGGACGGAGATATCTCAGCCGGACTGTGACCCTGAGCCGTGCCGTGGGGGTGCTTACAGCTAGGTGAGCATCCCTTTGCACCTCGGTGAGCGGGCATCTGCGTCAGGCAACGTGGTTCAGGATCCGCACGGCCCCGTCATGCTCAATTGACCGTGTCCATCTGCGACATCTCCTGAATTCAGGCCCAGTAAAGGTAAGGGGTTCGGGGTTCAACAGGTACACCTCTTCCCCATTGCAGCACCCCGAGCGCAGGGCCGCGCGGCTGACGCTGATGTGCTTCCTTTCGCCCTCGCTCTCCTCAGGAGCCCCTCCTGGCTTCGTCTGCTTTTGCAATCCCCACCCTGCTATCAAGCCACTTAGTACACACACACAACAAAATAAGTCTTCGTGATGCACAAAGCAAAGGAAATCATGGGGAAAAGCTCTTCAAAACACGCATTTTTTTATTATTATTTTTTTTTTACAGATCAAGAATTTCACGACCTGGTGGAGAGCACAAACAATACTGGACCAGGCATTCGTAATATTTGGTGCCTGGTTTGTATAGCTACTGCAGCTAATATCCCCAAATAAATACTTCCGTGACTAATCCCTTGGAAAGAAAAACACAAAGAAAGAGGCTGTCACATGAAACAAGATGATTTTGATGTTTGTTTTGTATTTATAAACACAAATTCTGTCTCTTGGGCTGTGTAATATACTTCATCTAAAACCCTGTCAGTCTCTCGATAGGTAAATACGTGTTTGCTCTTTGTCCTCGTTCCATCCCTCCCCAAAAGCCAACAAAGAAGTCCTTATCCTCGTCTCTGGACTCAGGCAAACCTCTGTGTATTTTGCTGGGGATCTAGGAGTGCAAAGTGTAAAATTCTAGAAATAATTGCGGTTTCATTCAATGTGATTAAAGTATGGAAATTTTCTCCTTGGGATTTTTTTGCATAACAGCAACAATAAAACCCCATTAAAAAACAAACAAACAAACAAAAAAAACCAAAAAAACAAAACCTGTTGGCGTCATCAGAACCTAAAAATAACAGGAAGATGACTGCTGGTGCCAGAATGATACCAAACAAAATCTATTACTGAATTAGATTCTTTCCAATTGTTTTTCTTAGGAATATATTTCCCTTTTCCCCTCAGGGTTTGTTTGGAGCCAAGGTATTCTGCCTGCCAGTGCCATTCCAGCACTCTAATTAACAAGAAGTGATGTGTCTTACAGTAAAAACCAATATCTATTAAAATATTGATGAAGGCGAATAAGCTAAGGAGTTTGCCGTGCCTGGATTCTAGCTGGCAGTCGGGGGATGACTTTGAAGGGAGGGGAGAGCTGCACAGCCTCACCCCGCTGCCGCAGCCAGCACGAGCTTCCCCTTCCCGGAGGACAGACCTGACGTCCCAGGAGCAAGCAGCAGGAGAAGCCTGACTCCAGGTACTGTTTGTAGCTCACGGTGCGTCTGGAGCACCCAGCACTCTTTCCTCCTTGGTTTTCTTCCACTGCTGCATCAGCAGTATCTGTTTTCTCTCCGGTGTAGATTTGGAGGCCCTGCTTTCTGGGGTTTGCCGTCCATTCATTTCAAGGGTCTCGTCTTTTACTTATTTTCCCCGTCTTTCTTTCTAATTAAGCCCCTATTGGTCTCGTTTCATTGTAGCTGAACATCTTGGTGAGACCGGGGGACTTTCTGCTCTGATGGAGAATGGGCTTCATCCAACAGGTCAGCTTTCACAGCTTAACCTACACCTCTTTCCTGCTCTAGTGCCTTAGCGTTATTTTAAGGGTCTCCTGAAATCCTCTGTCACCATTTCTCAGAGTGTTTCATGCTCGCTGGCATCGCTGCCCCACCATTACCATTATCTTGACCGGCAAAAATGGGCCGATTGCTGACGCTGCAGTGAGAGGCCCTCTTGAAACGCAGGCTGCGCTTTCATTAGCTTAGTGGCCTGCACTTAATCTGCAGTACCACCCTGAATTTAGTTAACTGTGTCATCTTCATCTAGAATGATTCCCTGACTGTTACGTTAGCACTGCTGGCATCCTTCTCCTCTCTGCCACGGCTGCTGATTTTCTTATGGCACAACACATCAGGCCGCTCCACCAGACTAGAGATGACCCTTGGCATCTTCGCTAGCCCAAGTGAACTTGGTCCTGCAGACATGGTGACGCTGAGCAGACCCACCACGAGGGCTGGAGGAGTCCTGGCTTTGACCCAGGAGCAGAAAAAACCATCCCTGTTACACGGCATCCTCTCTTGGGCTTTCCTGCACTGATGGGAGGCACATGAGATGACCAAAAGCTGGTGCAGCCCAGCAATGCAGCTGGCGTCATCCCACTGTTGGCATTAACGCCACTGACCTGCTTTACCTTGAGTGTTTTTTCGATAGCCATCAAGCACGTTGGATGCAACGCCTTCCAGAGGTGCGTTAAATGCCGCAATCCTGGGCTGGAAGGAGCCACGTGTTTTCTTCTGCATGCGGCTACCGCTGTGCTTCCGAACACTTCTCTCCTGCCTTTTTGGGTTTTTTTTGTATGGTAACTTTGCACACACAAACGTCAAACAGCAGCTGTTTGGCCAGCATTTTGAAAAGCAACTAGTGATTTTAGCTGCCTTCATTTTGAAGCTAGGGTTTCCACTCCATGCAGCAAAAAGACTTCCTTTTCTTCTCCAGTAGCTGTAGATATTTTTACCATTTTCCCTTGTAAATATGGACCATGGAAACAGTCAGCCCTTATCAGGCATGAGTGTCTTTGAGGTTTCCCCTTGTAGAAAGAAAACGTCACAGTGCCCATCAGAGCCAAGCTACCAAGGGCTTCTCCTACTTCAATTAAGCATGAGCTATAATATGTCAGAGCCTGCACTAGGTAAATAGCGTGCTGGATAATTTTGGAGGTCACTTCAATGCTGGGTTTGAAAACCTGCGCTGAGAAGGCTTTCTTGAAAAGTCTTTTGCTCCTGCCAGAGCCATCCCATCCCCACAGCCTTTCCTGGTGGTTTGGCCCCTCTTGCCTCTGGCTGGAGCCTGAATTGAAAAAGATGTGTATTGTTTGGGGAAAAAAAAAAAAAAGGACTCAAGCCACAAGTCAGATCAAGGTTTTGAATCCTCCAAAGTGGCTAAAGGAAGCCTGAAAAATGCAGCTGAAGGAATTGATTTTTAGGGCACAGATTTCACCCGCTGTAGCTGAAAGGTCACTTGTTAATAGCTTGGGTTTTCGCCATGGGCCCAGAGCAGAGCTCTCAGCTTGCAGTGCACGGCTGCCACTTTTCCAATAAGTGGTGAAGAGCAGAAGGGAATCACATTCAACAGGTGTCCCCTCAGGATTGAGCTGGGAGCACTTGGTGAATGAAGTGCTGTTCACTTCACTGGGGAAAAAGCTAAAGGATGTGTCCTTATTTGGCTTATTTATGGCACAAGAACAAAAAAAATAGTTTCTTTACCCATGCTAGAAAGCATTAAAACAGAAGTCCTAACTGCAGAGATGGAATTGCTGCCCCAAGTTAGCTGTGGACTTCCACGAAGAAGGTGTGGAAGAAAGGATAAGCCTTTGTACTTCCCAAGGTCAGGAAAAAGCCAAGTATCCCACCCCAGAGCACCTTCAAAGGGCTTTGTTTCTAGCCCAAAGCACAAAGGAGAGCCTGACCGTGTTGTTTGCCTTTTCACCAGAATTAGCACCGGGACAAAGTGCCCCAGAGATCAGCTCCGTGTTCGTCACCCTCCCATGGACAGAGGCAGGGCAGCGACTGTGCGGTGCGCGGGTTTGCCTGTAAATCCCATTCATCACACACCAAGTTGTCTTCTGTCTAATCCTCTCTTCTTCCACGCATGGCTAAATGATTTCATCGCAGCAAGGCAGTTGTCCCTGATAACATGATAGGAGGCGATTGCCTGACTGGCTCATGTCAAACCTCAGAGAAATGAATTTTAAAGAAGTGTCGCTATTAATTTTTTCGCTTCTCCTGAAATTCATCTTGCTAATCCTTGCTTCGCAAATACCTTTTTTTTATTTTTTTTTTTTTTTTTTTGGAGGGGTTGATTTCAACCCAACCCTAGGCTGCTCAGAGGGTGCATTGCCTGCCCTCTGCCACTTCTCCAGGCGACTGGGCCAGGTCAGCAGCCAGGGGAGGGAATCTAAGCAGGGGGATGTCATGGTTTTGGCCGGATTGGCCAATCGGAATGACAGATGGCCCTCAGCCCTCTCCCTCTCCAAAGAGAGGAGAAGAAGAGCTAAGGAGATTTACGAGTTTAGAAAAAGAACTAAACTACTTTAATGAAAGTATTAATAAATAATGGAATAATAAAGAATAATAAAATAAAATAATAATAATAATAAAAAATATACAATATATATAAAACCGTATCCAGCTCCCGGCATGAGGATTGCGTCACCAGCAGGCACAGGGAAAGACTTAGATCAGTGACGGACAGGAGCAGGATTACGGATCTGGAGTCAGGAATGCTCGGATTGGGATCAAAGGCAGACGAACAGACAGGGTCCTCCTCGGACGTCAGCCATTGGAGAAAGAAAACTGACCTTTTGATCCTTCAGCTTTTATACTGAGCGTGATGCAGATGGGATGGAATACCCTGTTGGTCGGCTTTGGGTCATCTGTCCCGTCCGCTCCTCCCTGCAGGTGGGACCCCTCTGTGCTTTTCCGCTTCCGACCCTCTAACGGGGCAAATAACGAAGTTAGCGGGCCTTGGCTGTTGCAGCAATAAGTATAAGGAAGAGCCTCTCTGCGTACCATTCCTTGGTATAATCAGGCCTCACCAGTCCGGGAGTGAACAGTTTCTGAACAACGTGCTGTTAATTTCAGAGTTTGGTCAGTGAGAAGAGGCCCAGCTAAAAAGTAAAATTACAAAACAGAAAATTGGTTCTGTTTTACCTCAAACCAGGACAGAAGATCCGATAACAGACTTGCACGTTTGTAAAAATCACGCTTGCTACACATGCTCTGGGTGGGAGAAGAAGTAGTAGGCTCAAACAATAGCACAGCAGATGCAGTTTGAACATGACAGAGGAGGCAAAGAAAACAGGGGCATGATAGGTGTAAGGTAAACGCTAGAGAAGATCGTGGGAGAGACTAGAGAAGCTGCATCTGAAAGGTTTGTGTGCGGAGCCGGTTAAAATTCTCTTTCTGGAGCAGATTTTGGTGTGGCTGACCATGCCCTCGTGTTAGAGAGGTGAACTACCAGACATCCGCTGTTCACCCCGACCCTATTTTTTATGATCTTTGTAGTATTGCTGTTGGAGATCAAGAAGAATAAAAGGGAAAGTCTGTCTTCCCTTATAAAACTAGAAGTAAATGCATAACACAGCTTAATTGAAATTACTGACTTCCCCAGATAAGCTGGATGTAAGTAGATCAACAGTGATCTGGTTAATATAGAAAAATGACTTGCGATATCCAGTGCCCACAGATGAGAGCAGTGAGGATGGAGTGGCACCACACCAAGGGCGAATCTCTGTGGGGAAAAGAGACTGTGTAGATTTGGTGCTGACACAATAAGGATAACTTCAGCAAAACCAAAATCCAGTAGTTCAGCCCTGGGCCAGGAGAAGAAGGGGATGAGGAACTGTTTTTAATAGCACCACCCCTGGGGTTTTGGTTCTTTGTGGAGTTTCTTGAGCGGTTCCCTGCCGTTCTGGACCTCGGTTGAAGGTGTGGGCTCAGTATGATCTTGAAAGTTGTAGAAGGAATTAAGTCATCTAAGAATATAAATGAAAATACAACAAATCCATTGAGCTGAGCCAAGCGCTTTGTCCTTGAGTTCAGCTGGAAACCCGTAACATTTGAGGGACACGCTAGAGAAAGAGAGGACTATTTAAGGAGCATCTGGAGAGATGGGCTTCAGCTGCCCTTTTCCCTATTTATGCTTATTAGAGATGAAATTGGAGTGCAGCATGATTAAATTCTGCATATAAAGAAGAGCTCCCACAAACAAGAAAACATAAGCAATGTGGGAAGAAACAGAACTGCAAAGAGAACGAGAGGAGTGAAACCGAACAGGATGCCAAACTGCAAAAGACATTTCAACAGCACCTAATTAAAACGGTTCACATTTGCAACCGACAGAAGGTAAAGACATTCATTAGGAAACAGGAGAAAAGGGGGAAAAAAAACATTAAAAGGAGGGATTTAGTCAATCACAGGAGATTGTGGAAAAATAGCAAGCTTGTGCAAAGGCCAGTTGCAGAAGGCGAAATGCGTGTAGAGTTGGGGGTAAGAGTGCTGTAAGACGTCATTCCCATTTGTCTTACAGCAGAACTGAAAGGCTCCAGCTGGTAATAATGAAAAATATCACGTGCAGCAGCCCCTGCCCACAGCGCCTGCAGCCTATGGGGAGCTGGCGCTCCCAATGTTCTGCGTTTAGCTCCGCGCAGCGATTCGAATAAGATCACATAGCAACCAGCCCAGGGCTGAGAAATCAACCCAGTTCTCCCAGGTCCCACTCCAATAACTTAATCGCAAGATTATCTTCCAGCTTCTCTTGTTAATTAATGTGTCTTCATCTTTTGGCTTTAGAAGCCACAGACACAGCAGTAACGGCTGAGGCTGAAAATCCAGCATGATACCTTTGTTAGCAGGATGAACTAATAGCACTTTTTCTCCTGTGACACCTTTCAAAACCTGACATGCTCACCACTGGGTTCATCTGGTTTCAGGTGCGTAGCAGAGCAGCACCAGCTTAAAAGTGGAATAATCATGACAAATGAGTCCTCAGCCATCTTTCAAAGAGACAAAATAAAACCTTCGCTTGAGTGACAAAAATACAGAAGATGAAAAAAACAACAAGAAGAAGCTACGCTACGCTTTGCCTGTCTCTGTCTAAGCAAAATCATTTTAATAATTGGTGAACATGGCATGAAAAATAGTGGATAACATTTGAAAGGGAAAAAGGCTGTCATGTAGCCTGTCTGAGAATGAAAAGGGGAAGGTGTTTTTCCTTCTTGTGGCAGAGCCTTCGCTTTCATAAGGAGGTGGCTAGGTGAAAACTGAGCTTTCTCGCTCGAGAGAGGCTGATTTATGTGTACACAAGAAATCTCACTGTTCGGAGATAAGACACCTAAGTGCTTTGTTAATGATGAATGACGGAGCGGCAGTCAGAGCTGTAGGAAGGAGCTCTTCATTAAGTAAATCAGGAGCTGTCAGAGGCCTTTGGTAACCCACCCGTCTAGATGCTGCCTGAGATCCAGCCGCCCTCTCCTCGTCCACCCATGATGCTACACGGAGGTGCCATAAATCGCTCGTACAGTCCATGAAGAATTACCCTCAGACCAAAGGTGCGTTTTAAACCATCCCATGTTGAGGGGGCAGGGGGTTGTTTGTTTTTCCCTTCTGCCTGGATAGGTCTAAAATAATTAGCCCCATGTCGGTGGATGGCAGTCAGCAGGGACGTCTTATTCCTCCTAACCCCCAGAGCTGGGGCTGGAAGTCCTGCTCAGGCCAGCCCAGGTTTCTCTCTCACCTTTGGCGTGTTTGTGGTTTGGCTGTGAGGACCAAGGCCAGGCAGCAGCCTTGTTCCTAGCCCTGACACAGAGAAATGAGCACGTGTCACAAAAGGGCAGGTGGCCCAGGTATGTGGCTGTAGTCATTGTCCCCTCCATAGCATCATTTCTACAGGGGCAACAAGAGGGGGAAGAGCAGGATTCGCCCCCCTCTGGGGACCGCCTCCTTCCCAGGGATGTGACTGATGAGCCTGGCAGCCTCTGAACAAATATTTCTGATGCAGAGAATTTGCTTGTCAGCTTGGAGGGGCCCCGAGAGGAAATTTCCAAAGCAGATCTGTCGGAGAAAATGACACCGCACAAGGAAGCCCTCCTTAGGAGGAATGTCTTCAGAAGATGTGGTGTGTTTGAAAATAGGATGCTTCTGTGTGTTCCTGTAGATGAGTTAAAATTCAGGCAACCGTGGCTGAATTTTTAATCTGTGAGCTGTAGCAGATGAAGCACAAGGAAGCAGTGATTCATTTTTTCACCTTCCCTCATGCTTCCTGGGTCAGTCCGACCTTTTTGTTTTGTTTTGTTTTGTTTTTTTCCCAGATCAGAAATGTCTCTTTTGACCTGAGATAACTCGCTGTGTTCTGCCTTGTCCAGATTACAAACGGGGGAATTTTTGTGCATCTGGATGTTTGTGTAATTGCCTAACACTGTGAAACCCTATCTCAGCTGAAACCTCTTAGCTCCACTGTTAGATAAAAAGCAATTAACAGTAACCATAACCAGAAACACTTTCAGCGTGAGGACAGGCAGCAAATGGCAAATAGATGCATCAACAAATCTGTTTTTGCCTTGTACTTTGCTGTTTGCAGTCACTGGGTCATTAATTTTTATACGGGTATCATGTACTTATAAGCGATTTGGGAATCTTGAAGTTATTGCCTATGACAGTGGCTTTGATTGCGTTGGCTGCTCTGCGTTGCTTGTGATCCTTTGCTTTAAAAGTCACCCACAAGGACACAGCAGGGAGAATCTCACCCCCAGGGCAGTCCCGGGGACCCAAAGGCACCCAGGCTGCGCCCTGATTGCTCCTCACACTTGTTGAATCTCTCCCATATGTTTCCTCTAATTGAGGCTGGGTTTGTAACGCCGTTTCCCCTCTTGAAAGCTCATCAGCATGCACGCTTCATAGGTGTTGTTCAGCTAGCTCTTCTAAGTAGCGGTATTTTATCCCGTCAAATATGAAATTGGCTCAGGTCAGAAATTTTGTGCTGAGCTAGACAATCTTTGTGAATTTCACTAATTAAATCTAGGACAGATAACCAATAGATTCTTCAGCTGAACAAGAATAACTATTTTAACCTCTTTTTCCAGGTGTTTTCTGATCGCTTTACATTTTCTGATTCATTAGCTCAAGTTTCAGTTCTTGGGAGAAAAAAAAAAAAAGTAGGACAACTTACATTTTACTTGGCAAGTTGATCGTTTTAGGTAAAGTAAGGTTTACTCTCTGTGTGAGGTCACAGAGGCACTCATAGAGTATCTCTGTGTAAGATGATGTGAAGAACGTGAGCTGGATTCCGGCAAGTGATGTTTTTTCATCAGAGTAGCTGCAGCGTTTCAAAAAAGCAAATACGGAGACGTCAAGAATGAGATTGCCTGTTACCACACTCTCCACTGGAGCAGTGCTTCGGTTATCAGTTATTTTTAAACTCTCTCTCCTGGTTTGTTTGGCGTTCTCCTGTACCTCCAGATAATCTATCTGCCATGACCTGTTTAGTTTTATTACATTCTGTTCCCTTCTGCACTCGTTCAGGACTTCATTTGCTCCCATCTTGCAGACAGTTTAAAATGTTAAGCTTGTTTTCCTACCAGATGGAGAACTGACGCCTCTATTTCAGGTAAATGTTTTGTGATATCTCCCCGGTGTAAGAAGATGATACAGCGCTTGTTACACTTCAGGTCCAGAAGGCTGCTAAACGCAAATCGAACCAGACCTTTTGTGCCTCGTAGGTTAGAGGGGTTTTGCTGGGACGTTTGTGTGTTTAATCTAAGTTGGGTGTCCTTCTGGTGCAGCCAGTAGCTGTGGGCAATGCAAAGGGATTTTGCTGGTGAGGTTCAGCCTGGAACGCTGTGATGATGGCAAGAACCTTGCCAGTACTGCCACGGCCACCTCTTACGGGTGGGATGGTACAGATTCAGAAAGGCTCTTATGGAGTGTTTGCAGGGCTGAAGGCAAAGTGTCTTTTCTGCCCCAAGCGTGCCCGGTCCCACACAACCATCTTCATTCCAAGTTTCTCTCTCATGGGAGGTGACAGACTGCAGTGGCTAAAAATTGGCCAATCTGGGCTCAATAGCTGCCAACGGGTGAGGGGGTTTTATATCCTGCCTCTTCCTGGGAATTATGACAAATAAAACTAAAAAGGAGCCAAATGAAAAGGCATTCATGCAAACGGGCAGAGACAGACATGCGGGTTACCCCAGCCATGACCAAAACATTCAGGGCAGAGGGTTTCTTCCCCTTGAATCATAGAACGGTTCGGGTTGGAAGGGACCTTAAAGATCATCTAGTTCCAACCCCCTGCCCTGGGCAGGGACACCTCCCACCACACCAGGCTGCTCAAAGCCCCATCCAGCCTGGCCTTGAACACCTCCAGGGAATGATGTGACCTTCGTGAAGACAGTCCCCAGCACAGTCCTGCAAGTGGGGGCACGCATGCCAGCAGAGATGTGAGAGGCACCCGTTCTGGTGGCAAGGGACTGTCTCCACTGATCGAGCTGTGGTCCAATAATTCACCTAATGAGAGTTTGCACACATAGGAGAGAAGAGAGTGCAGGTGTTTCTGTAGTTTTTCCTTTTTTTTTTTTCCTTGCTTCCCTTACAAAGGGTAAGTCTCTGCTGCACAAGTTTCCCGACAGCGGAATGCAAGCAGGCTGCCTGTCTTATCTCCATTTGCCCCCTTCTGTGCAAACGCTTTAGTCACTTCCCTGCAAATTTAATGTTTTTTCAACTACTGACGTGCTCCTCTTCCCCGCTCTGCAATTATGAACCGACGTGCTGATGTTTTAAGTAAGACGTTTTGTTTTAAAATGTGCAACATCCAAATTTACAAAAAAAAAAAAAAAAAAAAAAGATAAAAAAAGACAGCTCCCTCCCCAAATTCTCTGTGATGCTAATTATAGAAATCTCAGCTCTCCAGTAGAAATGTTAGTCAACAGAAGGTTCGGCTCTTTTCAAGGGCTGGAGCTTTGGAAAAATATACTGAGGATGGTGCATCCAGCTGGGAGATATAACAGGTATGTGCCAGAGGTGAACACTGAGAGTCTGGAAACGCAAAGAGACTTCGGGGTCTGCCTGTCCCCTTCCTCCCCCAACACCTCAAACGCTGCATTGTTGGTTGCTCTTCATTTTTAAACCATCTAACAGTCTGCTGTCAAGACACATGTGTTGTTTTCATAGAGTTGGCACCAGAAGTTTTTTTTTTTTTTTTACAGCTCAATGTCGAGAAGGGTAACAAATATTCCGGGTTTGCTCTGAAATCGTTACAGGAGGAGTTCCTGCATTGTACATCACGAAGGCAAAGCTCTTCCGTCAGGGTTTCAGCCTGATGATGTTTCGGGCTGTTAGGGTGAGACCCCAGACTCTGTCCCCATCAGGGCTTAGCATACATTTGCGAAGTCATTCTGGCGCTTTTTTTTAAATTAGGGAATCTTATTTACATACTGCATTCTCTTCTTGCACAAGAAAGCTGGAGGAATTTTTTTTTTCTTCTAATGCATTTTAGAGGTGATCTGACATTTTGTAATGGCTCTCAGGTATGTGTAATCCAGCCTGTTCAGTGTCTGCGTTTTCCAAAATAACACTGGAAAATTATTTGGGTTCCTGCTTTTTTTGGACAATCATTACTCTCACTTTTTCCAGGTTGACCTATAAATGTCCATATGCTGCAGGGTATTTGCAGTAGGTGTAGGTTCCTTTGGAGACGGTCTTGTGTGGGAGACAATATGACAGCTCATCTGCATAGCACAGGCATCATACCCCTGACTTGATTTAGCAGAGAGTCCTGGATCTGGAGGCTTCTCCCATAGAGCCTGGATATTTAGGGGATTGCTCACATACGCTGCGCGCTCACGCAGCCTTGTGCAGTCTTTTTTCTGTGGGCAGCTCACACAGAATCACAGAATCACAGAATGGCCGGGGTTGGAAGGGACCTCTGGAGATCATCTAGTCCAACCCCCTGCCAGAGCAGGGTCACCCAGAGCAGGTGGCACAGGAACGCGTCCAGGTGGGTTTGGAATGTCTCCAGAGACGGAGACTCCACCACCTCTCTGGGCAGCCTGTGCCAGGGCTCTGCCACCCTCAAAGGAAAGAAGTTCCTCCTCACGTTGAGATGGAACTTCTTATGCTCCAGTTTGTGCCCGTTACCCCTTGTCCTGTTGCCAGGCACCACTGAGAAGAGCCTGGCCCCATCCTCCTGACACCCACCCTTTCAGTATTTATAAGTGTTGATAAGATCCCCCCTCAGCCGTCTTTTTTCCAGACTGAAGAGACCCAAATCCCTCAGCCTTTCTTCATGAGAGAGGTGTTCCAGTCCCCTCAGCATCTTGGTAGCCCTTTGCTGTCCCATCTCCAGCAGTTCCCTGTCCCTCTTGAACCGGGGAGCCCAGAACTGGACACAGTACTCCAGGTGCGGCCTCACCAGGGCAGAGCAGAGGTGGAGGATGACCTCCCTCGACCTGCTGGCCACACTCTTCTTGATGCCCCCCAGGATGCCCTTGGCCTTCTTGGCCACAAGGGCACATTGCTGGCTCATGGTCATCCTGTTGTCCCCCAGGACTACCAGGTCTCTTTTCACAGAGCTGCTCAGCCAGTTTGAGAATAAATCACAGCGTGCAACAGGCGTGGCAGAGCCCGGACTGAGGGCACGACCTCTGCTCTTGGAGCTCCACACTGCACCCAGACATCCATCCTGCGTTGTTAAAAACTCTGTGTTAACGTACAGCTGGAAGATTTTATGTGAAAAACTGTGGTGACGTGTATAACAGCAGTGATGAAGGCTGTACTGATAAACTGGTGGAACTGACATCCCCAGGAGAGCGTTCAAATGCCACGACTTTTATCAGGAACAAGTTGTCCTTAGAATTGCTGAACCTATGTCAGACTCTTGGAGTCGGGAGGGGGGAGGGGAGTAATCTTGAGCAGCTGGGATGCAGGTTGTAAGCACGAAATTGGGATGAGGTGCAGGAAAAGGATCTGTGTCACACCGTGCCTCAGCATCCCTTACCCTGTTACACTTGCTTGCCAATGATTTTCACCCAGCAGCTAAGGAATTTGTGGGCCTTTAAGTGTTGTTTTAAAGATGTTTGGACAACAAATACCCTTCCCATCTCACGGGTGTGTTTCAGAGGAGGACCGAGCAGTTGGGCTGGAACACATACTGGAGATAGGACATTTCTCTTCGTTTTGGGATCTTTTATGCTCTGACAAGGTGTTTTCCATGGCTAAGGATCCTACAGAACAGCCTGTGAGTGTGGCGGTGCCATCTCCTGTTGGGTTTTTTGTGTCTAGCGGGACCCCTGTGGGCAGAAGCTGCTCTCTGGAGTACTCAGCCCCATGGAGGGACGTGGCATGGGCTCACCGGCTGTGCCAGGACAGGGGACATCACTGCCATGCGGGGCTGCGATGGACGAGTGATGCCCGTCAGGCATACTGGGTAGGCGTGCTGGTACCTTTTGCCATCAGGTTTTCTGGGCCTGTGTACAGGGTGCCAATGGGGTGTTTGCCCTGGGTGTCAGTCAGAGACAGCTGTGGAAAGGTGACCCCATCTCCGGGTGTGTCAGCCACACTGAGGGGCTGTAGCAGGAGCTGGACTCTGGCTGTCAGTCCTACTGGGGGGGTGACAATGGCTGGTCTCCGAGTGACATTCTCACTGGGGGTGGTTGTGTCAGCCTCACAGGAGTGTGACGGGTCAGGGGCCAGGGGTGGTTCCCACAGCGTGTCACTCGTGTTGGGGGTTGGAGCAGGCGTTGGTCCCTGGCTGTGTCAGTCACACCGGTGTGTGTGACAGCGGGGCAGTCTCAGAGTCTCAGTTACACTGGGAGAGCAATGAGGCTGGTTCCTGACAGTGTCAGTCACACGGCGGGTGTGCCAGGGGTGGTCCCTGCTGGTGTCAGTCACACTGGGGGTGTGACAGGGGCGGTCCCTGCTGGTGTCAGTCACACTGGGGGTGTGACAGGGGCGGTGCCTGACAGTGTCAGTCATGCTGCGGGTGTGACAGGGGCAGTCCCTGCTGGTGTCAGTCACAGTGGGGGTGTGACAGTGTGACAGGGGCGGTCTGCCTGTGTCCATCCTACTGAGGGTGTAAAGACAGCTGGCCTCCAGATGTCAGTCACAGTGGAGGTGTGATGGGGGCTGGTGTCTGGCTGTTTCAGTCAAACTGGGGGAATACCAGGGACTGGTGTCTGGGTGTCAGTCACACGGGGGGGGTGACAGGGGCTGGTCCACGACTGTGTCATTCCCACCGCGGGGGGGTGGGGGTGCGTGAGGGGCCAGCCTCTGGCGGTGTCAGTCACATCGGAGGTGTGACAGGGGAGGTCCCTGGTGGTGGCAGTGACATTGGGGGTGTGACAGGAGTATGTCACACACACAAAGGGTTGTGTCAGTCATACAGCTGTGTCAGTCATACAGAGGCCAGTCTCCTGCTGCGAAAGTCCCGCCGGGGGTGCGACCGGGGCCGGTCCCTCAGTGTCAGTCTCCTGAGAGTGTGTCAGTCCCCTGAGGGTGTGACAGGGGCCGGTCTCTGGAGGTGTGACAGGGGCCGGCCCCTCAGTGTCAGTCCCCTGAGGGTGTGACAGGGGCCGGTCTCTGGAGGTGTGGCGACGGCCGGTCTCCGCCTCTGCCGCTCACAGGAGGGTTCGAGGCGCGGAGGCCGGGCTCGGTCCCCCGGGGGCGGGAGTGGGCTGCGCCGAGCCGCCCTTCGGGCTGCGGCCGCCGATTGGCGGCGGGAGCTGTCCGTCAGGCCGGGGGCCGGGAGCGGGGTGTTTACCCCTCCCTACAGAGGGTCCTGCCACAAGATGGCGGCCGCCGGCTGGGCTGTATTTGCCGCTGGCGTCGCCCGGCGCGGTGAGGGGCCGCGGCGGCCTCCGCTCCCCCCGCGGGGCTGGGGCCGCCGCCGCCGCCGGGGGGCAGCGAACGGCCCGGCTCGGCCCCGCCGGTGAGGGAGTGCGGGCGGCGGGGGCTGCTGCGGGGAAGGCCGTGCCTGGCTGGGCCGCGGGCGGTGTGAGGTTCCCGCCCGCCCATCGCCCTTCTGCCTGTGGGGAGAGACTCCCTCCGCGGGGTTTTGGGGTGGCTGGAGTGAAGCGCCGTGTTTCAGGCAAGAGCTGCTCTCTCCGTTTCCTTTTTAATCAAAAAAAGGGTCTCCCAGAGAGCGCGTGTCTTCCCAGGGCACTGCTAAAAATGTCTCACGCCACATCAGGTACTCCAGTAAAATTCCTTTATGTTGAATGGTTATTTGAGTGGATTATCAAATGCTTTTCTGGGTCAACCTGTTAATCCAAGAGTTACAATAAAAACAAGTTAGTACAGGTCAAGGCTGTTGAGAGAGCTACTCAGCAGGTAGAGATTTCTCCTTTAACTCCTTAATGAGCTTGTGTATGTGTTTTGTGGGCTTTCAAAACTAAGTGTATATAAGGTATATGTGCAGGTGAGAGATGCATCTCCTCTAAACCCATAGCCTGTCAATGCAGAAAGCCATAGGGTATGAATCTTCTTGCATTTGCACCTTCAGCCCTGCACCAGATGGGTCGGGTTGTTGGTTTGCAGGCTCCTTTACAGTCTGGCACGTCCAGCACTTGGATTGAGCTGTCAGAGTTGGGCTGGGGATGTTTGCAAAATCAGACAGTGGTTTTGCATAGAAGTTTGCTGACAGTCTTAAGTCGACACATGGCGCAGGAAAACGCAGGTTGGAGATACCAAAGCAAACCAGAAAGTTATCACTTGAGCAGTCTGCTTTTTGCTGTCCTTGCTTAGTTTCTTCCTGTTAATTGGTCCACGTTCTTTACAGCCTGACTCTAGATTTTGTAACTGTGGCTGACTTTGGCTGTAGTTGCTTTCTCAATGTGCTCGTTTCTTCCGAGTGCCCGGTTTATGAGATGCCAGTTGACTGGGACCCAAAGACCTAGAAGATCCTGGCAAGCTTCACAGCAAAAAAGGATTTGCTTCACAGCAAAAAAGGAGCTGGCTAGAGATAGTGGAGCAATTACTTGCTCCAGGTGGTTTGGGAGAGGAAAGCATTATTGATCCTGAACCTTCTTTCAGTCTCACTCTCAGCAGGGAACTACTGGAGCATTGGCTGTTTCTCTGTGGCTGTACCGTGTTGCATGTGGTGTAATCAGCTTTGGTAGGAGAACACTTGCTGTTGGGTGCTGTGGTGGTGGTCTTGCAAAATTCAGTATCTCTAACAGTAAATGGTCTAAACTAAGACTATTGCTAGTCTTTCACCAGAGTTCAGTGTGCTAAAGGGAGCCCGTCTTTCCCCTGGGGACTGAAAAGTTCAAGCTTCAGCCAAATATCAGTTAAGTGTCTCTGAATTTAGCCCCTACTTAAAACTTGCAGGGGTTTTTGTTTTCTGTAGAAGAGCCTGAAGCTCTCAGATGTTTAAAGTGTTTATGGCAGTCCTAAAACAAAGTAGCCAGATGTCAGTGGAGAAACCTATATGGCCAATAAAAATTCAAATTTGATGGGATGTGATTTTAAACCCTTAATAATAATAAAAAAAAAAGTTTGCACTTTATACGGAATTTTAGTGGAAACATGGGAGTGTAGAGTCTAATCCTTTAAAAAAAAAATAAAATTAAAAATTACTCCAAAGGAGATCTAACTGACAGATAGATTCCAGATGCTCATCTGTCCTGACAGACTCTTTGCATTTAAAACACATAAAAGTGAGGTAACAAAAATAAAAGGAAGGATTTGGGATCCATATATGTGTGTTGGGAATATAAATGTAGGACAGGTACAAAGCACCAATAATGTAATTTTAATAGGAATCATATATTGTAAAGAGATAGGTATTTCACTTATTTTTCTGCCTCCTCTTTGAGGATTACAGCTTATTTTTTGTGTGTCCTGGAATAACTCATCAAGGCTGATGGGAAAGGCTTAGAATGCATAATTTAACAAAATCAGGTGCTTATAAATACAACACATGAAATAGAAGGCAGAGTACATTTTAAATACCTCGGTATTAGATGGAAAAAATAAAATATGTGAAACTTGATAGAGCTAAGTATATTTGTTGGAAGACCATACAGTATGATACAAGACCTCTTATTTTTGTTTTTTATTTTAAGGTAGAAGGGAAACATCAGTAGAGTGGCCTGCTCTTCATTACTGGAAGCAAGAGGTTAATTTTGGGACTGTGCTCATGAATTGTGAAGACACAGTGCACTGAATAGAGTTGCCCTGGGTCCTCGATCTAACCCATGAGACACTATTTGGAGGGTTCTGCTTTATTTATTACTGCTAAAGTATTTTCAATTAGCTGACGTCTTAAATGCTAACTTTGCCTGGCAGATAATGAAATTCTTGTTTCTTTTCTAAGGAAGCTGAGGTGGAAGAAGGCAATCGTGAGACATCACAGGAATTTGTACTGCCTGTCTCTACAATTACTAACAAGTAAGCACTATATGATACCGTGGGATGGAGGTGGACTTGGTTTCTGTTAATGACAGTTGTCGTGCAGGTGAGGAACACTCAGGCGATTCCAGACAAACCTCAGAAAGGATGGCCTGCAAAGCCAGCCTGCAGCTGGAGGTGGAGGAAGATTGCTCACCACCTTCTAGTCCTGGGTGTCCCCTGCTAGACCTTTGTCCGACAAGAAATCCATATAGAACTGCAGTGCAAAGGAGACCTTTGAAACTTACTACCAGAAGTGTAATTCAACCAATCCAGCAACTTTGACCTGCAGCGTGAAGAATGCTTTTCCTTTTGAGGTTCAGAAGGGATAAGTGAGGGTGATGAAAACATCATTCTTATTGATGCTTTTGAGGAGGAGGATCTGGAGCATCTGGAGATGCTTTGATCATTTCCTCCATGATCCTCTATGAGGAACACCATGGTTTGCTAGCATTATGCCCTTCCTTGGAATGCTGCCATTGTATCGGGTTGAAGTCAAAAGAGATGTGCAGTTGTTGGGTATCGTCAGGACTAGCTGGACTCATCTGGGCATCTGTGCTTGTAAGATTGGCATGTTAAATAAGAGCTTTTGAGCTCACGTGGTTTCTAAGTTATGGTGGCTTTGTCTGTATTATCACCACCCTCTGGTGCTGGTTTTGCAGAAGTGCCGCTGTTGGGCTGCACAGCCGACTTGGCCAGAACGACTCATCCATCTCTTCTCTCCATACATCCTCCCATCTTTTAATGCATTAGTTGTAATAAACCATGATTTGGATTTTTTAAAAAAATGGCATCATCATCATCTGCACCCCATGTAAACGTGCTTGGCTGTGCAGATATTGGTGCCGTATGTGATTGTATATGACTAGAATTTTCCTTATGAGTACTGATGAGTGAGGGGGAGGGTCACGTGCTTGTCTTCCATAAGGGACATGGAAGGGGTACGTGATTCCGTGCGTCTTGGATTTAGATGGAAGAAAGCCGTTACCCTGCCCAGCTACTGCATTGCAGTAAGAAATGTCTAAGAATTTTAAGTTCAGAAAAATGACAATAAAAATAATGAAAATCTCCTGAGGTTTTTTTGCTAGTTTGTGAGAGTTGGAATGATGGTTCTTTCTCTGCGAGGTTCACCACACTAAGCAGCATGCAGGTTTCTCATGGATTCAAGGACTGTCATTAAAGGAATGCTGCTAATTTATTTTTTAACTGCCTAATCTGAAGAAACTGAACTGCCGCTTACTGTGCTCTCAAAAGTAGCTCGCTTTTCCATGTGGAAGGAGTAGGTACGTTTCTTTTCCTCACCCTGAACTCATAGCTGAGTAGTTTCTGGTTTCATGTTTATTTTTAGAGAGATCTGTGAGATCACAAAAATGTAGAACTTAGGGCATTCTTATATACCCTGTTTGCGTGCTGGCAGTGTACGCTCTTGTTCATTTTTAATTTCAGTTCTGTGTTTGCTGTTAATTGCAGAAGCCTATTTCCAAAACCTGTAGGGATTTTGTTAAGAAAAGACAGCAAGATGATAGTGGTCCAGCGTGCAACATAACCGCAGCATTAACAGCGGGAGCAATCTTGGTGAGATTACATGGGGAGAGTAGTTTTGACTGCAGGGAGGGCAGAATGGGTCAGTACGATTGACGGGGGGGACAAATGCAGAGCGCTGAGGGGACTGGGTCAGGGACCACTGGTTGTAGTGGAACAGAAGCTGTTGGCAGGTTCCCAACGGGGACTGGACTTGGGACGGTTCCTGCTGAAGAGTTATGTGAGTGATGGGAGTGTAAAAATGGACGTGTGGGAATGAAGCGTGTTGACAAGGAGTGTGAAAAGGAGGGAGGGCTGCAGAACCTCGGGAGAAGGGGAAGTCTTCCAGAAATGGTGGAAATTTCTACTTCAGATTGCTGTTGGGATGGTTCAGCCTGGAGATGAAAAGACTCCAGGGAGACCTTATAGTGGCCTTCCAGTACCTAAAGGGGACCTACAGGAAGAATGGGGAGGGACTCTTTATCAGGGAGTGTAATGATAGGACGAGGGGCAACAGTTTCAAACTGAAAGAGGGGAGATTTAGATTGGATATCAGCAAGACGTTCTTGCCTGTGAGGGTGGTGAGGCACTGGAACAGGTTGCCCAGAGAAGCTGTGGCTGCCCCATCCCTGGAGGTGTTCAAGGCCAGGCTGGATGGGGCTTTGAGCAGCCTGGTCTGGTGGGAGGTGTCCCTGCCCATGGCAGGGGGTTGGAACTAGGTGATGTTCAAGGTCCCTTCCAACCCGAACCGTTCTATGATTCTATGAAGGGCACCCGCTGGCTTTCAGCCAGCGCTTGACCCACCTGGATGTTCCTCCGCACCTCCCGGAGCCGGAATGGGGGGAGGAGGGGGTCCCAGCGCCCCCCCCCCCAGCCGGACCCACCCCAGGTCGGCGCCGCCGGAGCCGGGGGCTGGCGCGGGGGAATGGGCTGCCCGGGTCCCGCCCCGCTGCTGGCAGCCGCCGGCCGCTGCGGGCCTCGCCGCGCCGGGCTGCGATTGCGCCGCCGCCGCCGGGGGGCCTCCGCGCCGGCGCAAGGGGCTGCGCGGTGGCGGCGAGGCCGAGGGCCGCGGCGAGGGAGACCCGCAGGTAGGGCGGGAGGCGGCGGGGGGGACCGGTCCCTGCTGCGGCGGGGCGGGCGCGGCACCGGCGGCTGCGGGGTGGGATTTTCCCACGGGGAAAAGTTTAGGGTTTCGTTCTGCCTGGGGAAAAGAAAAAAAATATCTTTTTTATCTATTTATATTAATTTTATTTTTTTTTAATTATTTTTCAGCCCGCATTGCGATTTATATATTCCCACCCAGCCGTGGAAACCGGACGGGCCTTTGTTGGGGAGTTTTCTTAAGCCAAGCAGTGCCAGCCTCCCTTGAAAAGTTTTTTTTCTTCAACAAAGGGAATAGGTGAGTTCCCCGAGCCGGCGGGGCGCTGCCGGAGGTGCGCAGCCCCTGCCGGGAGGTGAGGAATAGTTCCAGTTCTCATGCACGCGTTACTAAATTGATGGGAACGGCCCGAAGTTGGGGGGTGACTTGAGCCAGTCTGTTCCAGGCAGTGACTAATGGAGACGACTAATTCAGGCTTGTTTTCTGTATCACTGCAGAAGAAAGCACAGCTTGTGTCTCAAATGAAGCTGAGATGTGAATAAGACCTTTCACTTAATGCACATCGCCCTAGTGCCTTTATAACTGTTTAAACCTACTGAAACTGAATCGACAAGCTTTATGTATGTGTGGAAATACAGAAATATGTACATTTTTACGTATATATGCTTTTATATATCTATATGCTTATATTTGGAGAAGTCTTACCCAGACAAAAGCAGTTAAAAGGAAGTGAAGAAACAGCAGGAGTAAAGGGAATATGAAAAGTGGGTGTGAAGGAGAAGGTGGGGGTCAGAGGAGCAGCCGAGATACCCATCAGGATGGGAAAAATGCAATTTCTGAGCTTAGAGTAGCGATTCAGTGTGAATGCAGGTTTAAACCAGGTGAGTGAAAGCTCCCTGTGGAGCTGCTGTCAACAGAGGCTGCTGGGACAAATCTAGAAAACCTCTTGTGAACCCATGCTTTGGTGTGGCATAAACGAAAGCATCTTCTTCGCAAGAAAGTCTGTGACTCAGGCAGGTGTTTCTGACCAATTGTGATTGCTCGTATTTTCTGCTAGCAAGGCTGGTCTGCAAAGGGAGTTTACCCAGAGAATTTGAAGTCTGTTCCAGTGGGCCAGCTCTGGAGGCCAGCCAGCTGTGCTTTGAAGCCTGGGAGGACAATTGATAAGCTTTTTGGATAGCTCTTTTATGTCCTTCCTTGCGTGTGTCCTTTTTGCATGGTGTTAGCTGGTAGTGGCACAGGGACCCCAAATGTCCTCAAGACAGTTAAAATAGTGCTGGTCAGGATGGGAGGCCAAAGGCACTCCTGAGCTCTCCAGACCCCCCTTCCGTACGTTACTTCTGAGTTTGGCTGTTTGACTGACACAGTTTCTGGGTCTCATTGCGTTATCTAACTAGTTTCTGAAAGGAAACACCTTGTGACTGGTGCTCCTAGTTCATATTTAGCAAGGTCAAAACAAGGATTACACGTGAATCCTCGGAAAAAGACCTGTGGTGGTGGCAGCTATGGTGTGGGACTTTGCCTAAAGTGTTTGCACACCAGAGTTCTGAAGATATCTCGTCTTTAGGTGGATTTAAAATTGAACTTATTTATCAATTTATATTTGTAGTAAAGGCTGAGTTATGATAGAGGATTTAACTTCATTAAATGTAGTCTGTCTGTATTTTGTATGCTGAATGTATATTTTCTACATATATAATAGTCAATGATTATATTTCTCTTACTGCATAACTAATAATCTGTCCCATTCTTTTAATCGGGGAAAAATCTTCACTGTGATAATTTTATCTTATGCTAATATCAGAAAAAATCACTGATGTTTTATTTTCTAGGGAGGACTGTAAAGAGAACTGAAAATGAGATGGACTCACCATGAAAGACCTGAAGCTCTTGGTATCCACATCATGGACGAGCTGCAGATGAACACAGCACATGCCTCAGAGGATGGACACGAACGTGGACTGGGACTCTGAGAATAACATTTGTGACACAGGTGAGAAGCACTCAAATTATTCCAGAAAGACTACTAAGGTGGGCCACACAGCTAGCCTCCAGAAGGAGGTAGATATGAATTACTCGCAGACATGCAGTCCTCGTTGCAACTCTGCTGGACCTTCAGGTAAGCAGGAGCTTCCTGCAGAGTTGCGGTGTGAAGACAAAGAAACCTATGAGACCTACTACCAGAAACGAGGTGAGAGTACAGCTGGGGTATTTGTTCCCTCCAGTACCAGCTTTGACCTGCAGTGTCAAGATAAAGATTTAGAGCACTGTTCCTCTGAGCAGTCCAAGAAACCACGGCGACGACTACGTGATGATAATGAAAACACTGTTCTTGCTGATGTGTTTGATGAGGAGCCGGAGCGTGTCTCTGAGGAAGCTTTGCCATATCGATGCAAGAAGTGTGGTTCCTCTTTCCATGGTATGAGTGAGCTGCAGGAACATAAGCGAACTCACCTTGTGGAAAACTCATACCGATGTCCTGTCTGTGCCAAAGAGTTCTTCCGCGCGGCAAATTTGCGGATGCACAAGCTCATTCATTCTAGTGACAGGCCACACAAATGTCCAGAGTGTGACAAGGGTTTCATTCGCACAGCTGATGTCTGGAGGCACCTACGCAATGTGCACAAGATCGAGCGCTCCATGGTGATCTTGGGAAACGGCATGGCTAGGAACCCGTGGTCGATACTGCACCGTGACCAGCACACTGTTGAGTATACTGATCAGCCTTGTGCCGAAAACCAAAAGGCTGAGGAAGATGACTGTAAACCTTATGCCTGTCCAACGTGCGGCAAAAGTTTTGATAAGCCTAACCTGCTTTCCAAACACAAGGTGATCCACCGACAAGACAAGCCCTATAAGTGTCAGGAATGTGGCATGGCGTTTGTCCAGCTGCTCAGGCTGAAAAGACACCAGCAGACTCACTCTGGGGAGCGCCCCTTCTATTGCGAGGAGTGTGGAGGGACGTTCACCCGGCTGGCATCGCTCCAGCGGCATCACCGCATCCATACGGGAGAGAAGCCCTACTCTTGCAGTTACTGTGGTCATTCCTTCACTGAGTCAGGTACCCTACGGAGGCATGAGCGTACACACAAATTGGACAAATCTTAATTCTTAAGCTCACTTGTGATTGTGGTCTCCTGGTGTAGAGTCTTACCTGAATGAGGCCTGCTCAGTTGGGCTGGAGAAAGCACTCAACTGCATGCGCTCTGGCCAGTCCAGACCCACTTCCCAGCGGTGGCTGATAGGGAACACTACATCATGGCAATCTTTGGAACCTCTACTTGTACAGATTGCACTAACTGGCTTTGTATGAAAAAATAACCTAATTACCACTGAGTAATGAAATGTGAGACTTGTGAAGACTGAAGTCATTCACGTGTGGTAGCACTGTCCCAATTCGCTGAACTGATGATGCATCAGCTTGAGCTTTTTGCAAGGGTACGTGGGGTGTGAGACTTCTCTCTGTAGCCTTGGTCACTGAATAAATTGGCCTTGCCCTCTGGAGTATGATGGCTCTTTGGCACTGGGTTTGGAGATCTGTTGTTGCAGGTCTTTGCTAAGTCAGAACAGTCCAGAGTTGTCCCAGTATCCCTTCTCTCCTTGCATTCTGCTGAGTTTTTCTTTCCAGTACTTTTTTTATTTGGAGGGGAAGTATCATGTTGGTTATTTAAAAGAAAAAACAAAAACAACAAACAACCACAAACCAGTTCCTTAATAAACTCAACAGTTACCGTCTGTATTTCATAAATGTTTCTATCCAAGGGAATACCAGTCCCTTTTCTGTGATTAGTTGAATGTCTGTTAATAATGGAAAGAGTGTTTTATTTTCACTATGACGGTGCATGTTCTTGGGGTGAGGGATTTGGGTACATTTTTGTCTCTGATGAAACTGTGCACTCTAAATCTGTCCAGCTGAGTGTTATAGTAGCGAATGTTTGAGAACACAAAATTCAAAGAGCAGGAGAAAGACCAAATTTAAGCCACTTTTGCTACTCATTGCATAGGAGTTGTCTTCATTTAAATGTTATCACATACAACTACTGGAGAGAGTCCAGTGGAGGGCTACAATGATGATCAAGGGAATGGAGCACCTCTTATGAGGAAGGGCTGAGAGACCTGGGTCTGTTTACGCTGGAGAAGACTGAGAGGGGATCTCCTCGATGCTTATAAATATCTAAAGGGTGGGTGTCAAGAGGATGGGGTCAGACTCTTCTCAGTGGTGCCCGGTGACAGGACAAGGGGCAACGGGCACAAGCTCGAACACAGGAAATTCCGTCTCAACGTGAGGAAAAACTTCTTTACTTTGAGGGAGATATTCAAAACCCGCCTGGATGCGTTCCTGTCCAGCCTGCTCTAGGTGACTCTGCTTTGGCAGGGGGGTTCCTGGATCTCCAAAGGTCCCTTCCAACCCCTACAATTCTGTGATTCTGCGATAAGGAAGCTTCTCATAACAAAACTGTGTTTTGTGTTCAGTGGCATGTCTGAGTACTGCCCAAAGTGTCTGCTAGACTCTTCGCTTTGATTTAGATTCAAATGTTTAGTGAAGAAAAAATTCCCTAAAAACGAGCCCTGCAGACTCAGGCAGCTGCTGCCAAATACCCGAAGGCTGTAACTTCCAAAGAAGTATGTATTGCCTCAGTTGTGGCAGTGGGGTTTTTAACTTTGAAACTTAATAATGACACTTAATCTAGTGTTAACCACTGTGGTAGAAGCGTGCAGTTTGTCCTTAAGTGGCAGCCCTGATTTCCTTTCCATGTCAGAAAGCTTTGCTTCCTTTCCCCTGACAGCTGCCGTAATTTCACTTATTTCTTTCTAATGCATTCCACCTTTTCAGCAGGAAGTTGTGCAGCAGCGTGAAAGTAAAGCTTCAGGATAACGTACCTTTGCGTTTACTACCAGGCTATTGAAAGTAAAGCACAGATTGTGCTGTTTGTTTGCATATTCATAGAGTAGAAAATGACTGTTGCATTCCCCTGGATTTCTGTGCAGTTACGAAGTCCAAGCTCCGTGTCTCAGAACTTGGGCTAAACGTGATGCTGTTTATGGGTGACGGCTGCTCAGCACCTTCCACCCATGCAACAGCTGAGCAGGTGTTTTACAGTTGTGGGTTCTGTAGTGTTCGATGTGGGGTCCTCAGCTCAGGTCAAGCTGAACCACTGTCCTCGGCAACACTTCGGCTTGATTGTGAATGGGAGATTAATTCTCCCAACCTCACTAATGGGTCGTTTTAGTTTCATTCCTCAAAGAAGTCTCCATATTAGGGAACTGATCGGCATCCCACCTCTTAGGGATGTGTTATGTTGTCTCTGAAATTGTGTACTTTTTGTTATGCACATTATCTCTGCCGGGATGGCTCTGGACCCTGCACTACAGCTGTAAGTGAGACTTCTCCAAATTCTCCTCTGCAGGGAGTTCCAATACAGTTTTAGGTTTCTGAAGGGCTTTTGATGTGGCCCCTTAGCAAAGGGTTGATCTTACCTGAGGGCTGCTTAGCCTCTCTATGAGGAAACATCTTCATGTGATAAAAATCCTCTCTGAAAGGGGATCATGGATAAATGATCTGCAGAGAGAGGTCATGCAGGGACCGTGCTGTTCAACACAGTTTGAAATGACCTAGAGAGAGGGCAGATAGCAAGGTGACAAAACCATTCCAGAAGCTACCATGCCTGAAGCTTCCACCCTCGTCTTCCAAACCCATTTTGAAGTTGTCAGCTAGAGTCTCCCCTTTTCTGCATTCGGCTTCTCCCTGGGGTGTGCAGTGCTCTTGCCGTAGGGGGTTTTAATATCCAATTAAACTGCACCACTGTGTACACCTTTATGTTGTGTGACTGTTCTGCTTAGACAGTCGCGGTAATTGGGAACATCTAGTTAGTCTGCTTTTTGGTGTTCGCAATTGGTAGAATTTGTACCTGTAAGAGCATAATGGTGAAACTGTTTTGAACAAAGGTCTGTTTAATGGGAAGAGTAAATGGTTGGTGAAATTAAAACTACTAGGCTTAACTAAAGGGTTATTAAAATGATACTTGCCTGGAAGGTTGACTTGCATATAAAGTGCTTGGATGTGTGAAAGGAGTAATTAAAATGTGTGATGATTTCTGGGAAAAGCATGTTGAACACTCTTCAAAGAAACTTCTGCTAACTCCTGTGCAAGTTACAGGAAATCCCTTAGAGTTTAATTTAACCCAGAGATCGTCACTTCTGCACTTTACATCCTTAGCTATATTAAAGGGTTTGGAAGTCTCTCCCAGGCCCCTCACCGGGTCAGTCTGAGTTGCTGACAGCCTACAATAGACATAGCCAGTCACGGTATCTAGCTAGTGAGCAAACGCAAACACACCTGCTCTAAAGCATTGCTTCATTAGAGAGGTTTTGAAGTGTGTGGTTTCAGCAGAAGTAATTTTTCTTTGTTCAGAGTAGCTGGTGTATCTGTTAGCTCATTTATGTCTTCAAAGGCCATGGAAGAACCCGTTCCCTCTGATGCTGTGCTGTGCAGAGGACTCGCTCACAGGCCCTCAATGCCAGGGCATTACGGGAAGCACTTGGAGCTGGAGCTCTGACCTAGGCAGGGGATCGCGGTTGTGTGAGTACTTTTGATCGCTGGACAGTGTTTGTGAACAGCGGAACGTAGCAATACCCTTTGCTCTTTGCCAGTTTTCCTGTCCCCTCACTATATCACTTTTGCCCAACTCGTTTCCATCACAGGAAAATTGTCTCAAGACTAAGAAGTTAGAATAGCTCCAGCACTGGAGACTCCTGGCCCTCACTGACCTGGAATCACTGGCCAGTCCTTGGCAGCTACGCTACTGTTTTCTTACTTTGTTAACACAGGTGTTGCATGGTAAATACGCCTGTACTTGTGGAGTGTAGATACAGCACCTTGCGCAAAGGAAAATCTGCTACTGTACAGTCTTTCTGCTCCTCTGCATACCATCCTCCTCCTCTTACACTATGTGCCTTCCTCTGGCATGGAGGAGCCTGAAGCAGGAGTCTTTGATGTAAACAGGGAGCAGTAAGCAGTCCATCATTTGTCAATTAATCCGAGCAGAAGGCATTGAAATCTCTGGGACAGGCAGTTCTTATTTAAAGTGATGAGCTTCATCATGTGATGACCTGCCTCTGATCTTCTAAAGTTTCTGTTGGCTTAAGGAGCCCTACCGTGGTTTTCCTCCTTCCAGACTGAAAACAAACAGGGGCTGAGATCTCATCAACAGAACGGCAGATAAATAGCATTTCACTAGGATTTCTACTGGAAGTAGAAAGGAAAACTGAAAACTATGTGTTTATTTTGGTGATCCCAGCTGTGTCTGATGCTTTGAGAAGTTAAAAAATTGTGGGCCTGTGCAAGGCTGGAGTCATCTTAAAAGAGCAACCGCTGAATGGGAGCTATCCCATGAAGCAGGTAATAAATGCCTCTGCTCCAGAGGACAGCCTTCCTGTAAATTCACTGTCGGGTGACTGTGCTGCTGAGCTCCTCCCTGCTACGTGAGAATGTGTGTTTTCCAGAGGAGGATATGCTCAAATGAATGTGCTCGGGCAGTTCATGTAATGGCTTTCCTCTTGTTTATCTGCTAGAAGAAAGCATCAGAGCTATCAACTCCTTTTCTCATTAAGGATTTTATCTTAATTGTTGCCTACGTGCTTCAAATCTCAAAGCAGGAGTGGTGGTTTGTTCTGAGCGTGTCTGTTTCTGTACAAGCTACCAGCACACATCTTGTTGGCTGCAAGAGGCTCTTAAGGAATAGGTTCCTGGGCTCATAACCACGCACAGGTGACGGGAAGGTAGCCTAGCCACCAGCTTGCCTTTCAGCAGCTATTCCTGTTAACTGCCTGGCATGTCTTAAAAAGAAACATCTTCCTCGATGTGAGGGTGTTCTTTGAGCGTGGTAAGTTTTACCCCAAGAATCCGCATGTTTTGCTGGCCTGCTTGCCCAGCCTCCATTTTTCTGCCTGGAAGGGACTGTGCTAATTTTCTTCCTCAATACTTTAACCATTGTTGCTGCTCCTGAAAATACCTCTGGCGGTGTCGGCAGGGATGGTTTCATGACTTCACTGCGTTCTTTTGGATTACTTGGTGGATTGACAGCAATTTAGAAAGAGGAGTTACTAAAACCTGAGGTGTCGGCAGTTGTTAAAAGATTTGGTCTGAAGAATTTTGCTTGGTAAGTGATGCGAGTGATGGATGACTTATTTTCAGGGAACTGGGAGAAGGTGTGATACAGTATACAATATTCCAGACACCAAGATTATGGTGTGATCTAACTGAGCTTTCTTGTGAGACCTTTTAGGAAGTTTGCTAGTATGTATGTTTTACCACTTGCATTTAAAAAACTCTTGGACCAGTTGTTAGCTAGATTTCATATTTATACCTTACTCGTTTAAAAAGAAGATGAACTCGCTTGTAGAAGTCTGTCTGCTGACTGTGCAAAATGGTTTGCCCCAGGAGCCTGAAAAAAAGAAAGCGTTGACGTTTGCATTGAGAAGAGCCTGTGCTCTAACGTGGTTCAGTGCAACCCCGCAGAAGTATTTCTGCTGGTGCAGTGTTACATCTGCTGGATGAAAGCTGACCTTGCCAGAAAGCACAGCTGTCTTGGAGCACTGGGGAAAAATCCGGACACCAACACCATGCTGCCTCGGCTGCTGCCACCAAATCCAGCAGACTGGGGATGTTTCTCACCTGGTGTAGTGTGCTTTGGGAGATGCTTCCTTCCCAGAGAGCTAGGAGGTTGGGGGCTGCGTTTCCTGAGTACAGAGAGATGGTTACCTGGTCCCGTCTTCACCTGCATGTCAGCTCCCGGTTACAGCGTGCGAGCAGGACGGAAGTGCAGTATGTGAAGAAGGCTGAGGTCCATGTTGGGACTATGGTCCATGTGGTTCTACGGGTGGAACCCCTGCTAAGACAAGGCTGCCTGCAAACTCAACTGAGAAGCCTCCCACCAGCCTTTGCTCCTCACATACTAAAACTCACCCTTAGGGATACCTGGAGGCTGGGGTTGAGGAACAGGAAGACATCTGTGAGTAACTGCAAGACCTCATGTCCTGCTGCACAGTCCTTGCGTACAGTGATAGACACTGAAATATGTTATGCATCTGTACAAATACCTGCATTTGCTCAAGACCACAGCAGCACATTGTGAGCTAAAAGCACAAGAGATTTTCTTTTAGACTGTTCATAGCATACATGAGTAGGTAGAGAGTATTTACTTCCAGTGTATTCACTTGAAAAATAACAGCAGCTTTAAAATAGCTCCAGGACAGGGGAGTTCATGTAAACACAAAGAATATCCCCAATTTTAACTACATTATTTCCTTCTCTGTTTGCCTACTACGACGCAGCATCCAGTTTTTAATGATCAAAGAGTAATCACTGCAAGAGTGAAAAACAAAGCTAGGTTCCCCCGTCCTTGGCAGCTGCAGTACTATTACAATACAAGCACATTCATTATAAGCACATGTATGTATCATCTTTTACAGATGTATTTACATGCCTTCAATAGCAGTGCATGGCCAGGTGCTGTGGGACCAGGGCTCGACTTTTCAGCAGGTTTTTACCACCGTGAAGGGCAGAATAAGAAATCCAGAAGCAACACCCAAGCGATGTGGGACATTCTCCCAAAGTGCAGGGAGGTAGTGCTGGTAGCAATGTTGTTGTAAATGTCCAACCCAGTAAGACGGCAAGGTGAAAGACCTCTGCTCCTCTCCAAACTGGAAACACAAGGACAGGTCTCTTTCTGGATATGCTCCCTCAAATTGATGTGATTTCTTGCTGCCATTGGGACAGAAGACAGCCAACTCCCAAGTGAGGAAAGCCCTAGCTTGATCTGTTTTACTCATACTCTCAAAAGGTGGAAGCAATTTTAGGCGGCTTTTAGCAATTTCCAGTGCAGGGCCTTGCTGAGCGCATTGTACGCTCGCCTGTCTTTTGACCTGAATTCCTTTTTATTTCAGTTTGCTGTAATTGCTTTTTTGCTTCTCTCATCAGGAAACACCCTTGAGGAAGAGTTTTAAGTGATTTTTCTGTCTTGTCTTGTAAAGATTTTGCTAGCTGACTTGGTACAGACCTATAAAACATGACCACCACCCCTGGCAGTGGAAATGATGGAGTCAGCCTAGCATGCACCTTCCTTATTCTTCCAGACTGGCCCCCAAGCCGTCCCTGGAAGAGCTTACATGCGGGAGGTTGGACGGGATGAAGCAGAGCAATACGGACTCTGGACCAGCACACACCTGCTACGGTTCTGGGCTTCATCCCTCACCTGCTCATGTTGTGGGCAAAGGGGATGCTTGTCCTAAAACCATGGAAAGCCCTGTTCTCCCTTCCAGAAGGTTGGTGCTAAAAGGCAGCCCAGGGTATACTCAGCCTCGCTCTGCTTGGGAGAGACTAAAATCTGTGGATACTCTGCCTCTGGAAGCATCAGAAGCTTTCCCATACTGGTGTTGGGCTGGCATAGCAGGAGGGGTGGAAGGAAGGGCCAGAAGCAGCAGTGCACTTGGGTGATGGGCTGAAGCATAAGCCAAGCGTGGCTCCTGGAGGTAATGATGAGGGCAAAGATGACTTAGGGTTGCGTCGAGAAACATGAGGTTCATGTGAAGAGCATTCTGGGACTCAGATCCTGACCAGGCTGGCATCTGGTGAGCGGGCACATAATAAATATCACCCTTTTCTTTTAGCTAATGAGAAAGGTGGAAGGGGCTTTCTCTTTTCTCACACATGCCAGGGCACTTGCTGCAATGAAGAGGTCGGCAAGGTGCATCTGCTGTGTCCTCTGGCCATTCCTTGTCTTTCAGGCCCACCTCTGGTCCCATGGGACACTCGGGTGGGGAGCTGTCGCAGATGAGTGGAATGCACCTCACTTAAAAGAGAGAAGTGGCAATGTGTTTTATTGAGGTAGAAATAATAATTTGATGGAGTTCAGTAAATTCAGTGGAATTTAACAAAGTTTAACAGTGGTTTATCAAGGTTCAATAGGTTTGATGGCAAGGTTGACCTTATTTATTACTGCATGGAAGAAACATACAAAGGAAAATTGAATTAGAATTGAGTTAGAATGATTAACATGGAGACTGGAGATGTAAAAGGGTCAGGAAGACCATCCTGTTGAGTCACAAGGTTCAAAGTGGACCCTTTGCTTTCTGAACTCCTTCTCGGAGAGGAGTCTAGGTGCGGCTGGATCCAGACTTGGTCAACGGTTTATGTCTAAAAGATTATATGTGCAAAGTTTATAGTAATTAATATGGAGTAACTACATGCATTAGTAATGTTTCATTGATATGAATTCAGCATGCTATCAGTCACTTACCAAAGATCTGCCGTTGGTAAAAGATCTCTCTGGCTGGAGGAGCAACCTCGAGAGGTGTCCCAGCTCAAGGGGAGATGACTGCCATGCAGCCGTGCTGCCTAACGGGGCGAGCTCAGAGAAGGCTCACTTAGGCTGTCATATTTATAGAATACTGTGGTTGGCTCCTAGTGCAATTACATGCGATGGGAAAGGTATGCATGGGACTCCTTGTACTCAACAAGTTTCTTTGTTGCTTGATAAGTGAGTCTTGGAAAAGCTACCCCGCTGTTCATGCGTTAAACGCACGATTGGTGTTCCAAGCTCGTGTGCGTCGGTGCTCGCTGCATCACTCTGCTCCTTTGTGGGTTTTCGGAGAACAGATTGAAACTAGAGGAGTTCTTGGCCTGGCTACAGCTCAGGCCTTTACCTCCTTTGGAGCCTGTACCAAACTACTTCTATTTTGGTTAAGGGGTCACGTGCATCTGTCACCGGGGTGAATATTCCTTCCTGAGCACTGCGTTCGTGGAGTTGTAAACAGCAGCTCCTCCTTGGGAGGAGCCAGCAGCGTAAGCCCTGGCTGCATGAGGATGCTCCAAGGTGGGTTCCCATCCAGAGAACCACTTCCCCTGCCTGAGAGGCTCAGATGCAGCTGGTGCACCAGTGTAACTGGTGGGGAAGCAAATGATGCTGGACAGTAAGAGACAGCAGGGGATGGGACTGCAGCTTCATCATGGAGCCGCTCCTGGGTAGTTACTGGAAAGATCTTTCAGGCAAGTGCTGTAAACCAGGAAACGAAGCTCTGAGCCCTTCGTGTGAATAACTTGAGCAGGGGGATCTGCCCGGCACGACGTTGTTTGCCACCAAGTGAGGCTGGATCAACCAGGTACCGACCACTAAACATCTCTGTCGTCATTTGGAAAACCCTTGGGTTCTAGCATTTGGGAATGCAGCAATAACTAGCAATTAATTATCAAAAAAGAAAGGGGGAAAAAAAATGCCAAAAATGCTTCTTGCCCTTTTGTTCTTTGCAAGAGACGGGTGAGAACAGGATGTTCCCAGCAGTAACTTTTAATTATTTCACCACTGCACATCTCTCTCACACTGCGAATTAGAAATGTCAGTTTAATTTTCTTTTAATTGCCTCAGCTATCAGGTACCTGAGAAAAGCCATTTTTACCGACTGTCCTGTCCTTTCTTGGTCTCAGAAAGCAGCTTGTTGCTGTAGAAGCACTCGATGCACTCCTGCTTCAAAAAGGGTCTCTCCTGGGAGGAGAGCGAAGGGTGCAAATATTTTGCCTGTAATTACCGTATCCAGCGTACTCTGCGTGAAAGGAAAGCGTTGTGTTTTCAACACTCATCTCATTGGCAGCACAGGAGGGTTCGGGCTTCGGTTTGGTTTTCCTTGCCCCATTTCTGTATGAAATTTAAACCCAGCGTGTATTTGCTTAACCCAGGGGGGTTTTCACCGTTCCATGAAAAGCGTGCAGCACCTTTGCACAGCTGGGGCAGGGTGCTCAGCCTTGCCAGGGGCACAGGGATGGATCACATGCCGGCCAAGCTGGGATCTGCTTTTCCTGGAGGGAGAGCGCTCAGAAATAAGTAATACATGAGTGATTGAGTGACTCCCCTCTGCTTGGACAACCTGCTTTTCACCAACTGCCTCCTCCTTGCCTGCTAGCCATGTGCCAGAGCTGACTGGGGTGCGAGGACACTTGCAGCCCCAGAGGTGATTTTCCCCTGGCCATGTTGGGGATGTTAGGGCTCCTCTGCACTGTGGGGGGAGATATGGGTGGAGAATGGCTTGGGAGCAGCCCTGAGGAGGAGGATTTAGGGGTGTTGGTGGATGGGCTCAACGTGAGCTGGCAACGTGCGCTCACAGCCCAGAAAGCCAACTGCATCCTGGGCTGCATGAAAAGAAGTGTGGCCAATAGGTCGAGGGAGGTTGACTCTGCCCCTCTACTCTGCTCTGCTGAGACCCCACCTGGAGTACTGCGTCCAGCTCTGGAGTCCTCAGCACAAGAAGGACATGGACCTGTTGGATCAAGTCCAGAAGGGGGCCACAAAGATGATCAGAGGTCTGGAGCACCTCTGCTATGAGGACAGGCTGAGAGAGTTGGGGTTGTTCAGCCTGGAGAAGAGAAGGCTCCAGGGGGACCTTATAGCCCTTTCTGATAGCTAAAGGGGGCTTACAGGAGAGATGGGCAGGGACTCTTCTCTATGAGTCTAGCAATAGGACGAGGGGTAACGGTTTTAAACTGAAGAAGGGGAGATTTAGATTAGATATCAGGAAGACATTCTTTCCTGTGAGGGTGGTGAGACACTGGAACAGGTTGCCCAGGGAAGTTGTGGCTGCCCCATCCCTGGAGGTGTTCAAGGCCAGGCTGGATGGGGCTTTGAGCAGCCTGGTCTGGTGGGAGGTGTCCCTGCCCAGGGCAGGGGGTTGGAACTAGAGGATCTTTAAAGTGCCTTCCAACCTAAACCCTTCTATGACATGATGGTCTGTGCAGAGGGGCTGTTGGGGTCGGTGGGATGCTGCACCAGTGCAGGGGGCTGCCATGGAGCTGCTGTTGCCGCTTGAGGGCAGCCACGTGGGCGAAGGCACAGGCGCAGTGGGGACAGGCTTGCTGGTGTGTGTGTGTCGGTGGTGGCCAAGGCAGGAGGATTAGGCAAAGGTCATGCTGCAGTCGGAGCACTCGTAGGGCTGCTCGCCCGCGTGCAGGCGGTGGTGCTGCTGCAATGTGCCCTCGTGTGAGTAGGCTTTGCCGCAGATCTCGCGGGCGTACATCTTAGCCCTGCTGTGCATCTCCCGGTGGCTGGACGGGTTGCTGGACTTCTTGAAAGGCTGGCCACGCTGCAGGAACTTGTAGGGACGTTCCACCAGGTTGGACCCCTGTGGACCCCATGGCTTGATGACCTCTGTGCTGGTGAGAGCTGATGCTCGATGTGTGGTATGGCTGGAGTAGCCGTCTCTGGACGCCTCCCCAGAGTTACTGCCGAGGGTCACTGTGGTGTCTTCAGTGCCAGAGGGCACGGTGGCCCCGCCATCCATCTGGGATGGGGGGTGCTGGCACAGGGGTTCTCTGTGGCTGGACTTGCCACCCACCTGGCCACACCGTTGGTGTTGATGAGGGCGAAGGTTTTGTAGAAGACCTCACCTTCCTGAGACAGCGGGTCCCCAGGCACATTCTCCCTTGGCCCATTCCCTGAACTGCTCTGGTTGCTCTCCTGGGTTTCTTCCTCATGACATTGCTGTCACCCTCCTCTCCAGACAGTGCACATTGGACCCCCTTCCTCTCCTCCAGGCTGCCATGGACCAGGAATTTGGGGCATTTTGGGCTTGCCGTGTTCCTGCCTGCATCAGGCATGGACACCTCTAAGGCTCCTCCACCCCCAGGGACGCTGCTGTAGGGGACCTGGATTTTGGAGCAGGAGGGGACAACAGGCATGAGGAGCAGAAAGTAACCAGGCAGCTGCTTCTTAATGTAGCTGATTTCGTCTCTGGTCACATTGATTTATGCTTAGATCTGATGTCCTTTTTCCTTCTTCTGCTGATTTGGAAGTATGGATTTTTATTTTCTGCACTTTATTAACTATTTTGCTGCTTTTTTAAATACAGAACCACCAGGAAGCAAAATGCAGATGCTATTAATTACTGAGGCCCTGATGCCGTGCTAGGTTTCAGATCCAGTGGCTGTTTCTCTTGTCGGCTAAGGAGCTGACATGTTACAATGCCAGGCGAGCAGTAGCTGCTTCTTCCATTCCTGGAGGGCCCAGCAGAGAAAAGAGCTCCACGTTAATGCAGAATCACGCAGTATTAAAAAAAAAAAAAAAAAAGATCTTCATAAAGGTCACCTGGCCACAGAGAGCTTTTCCAGAGAAAGAAAAATAGCAAGAGGGTGAGGAACCAAGGACGACATCTTGGAGATGTGATGGTGAAGGTGGAGAAGCTGCCTGGCAGCCCAGTGGGCTGGCTCAGCAGAGCGGATGCCCCGCGTGCGGCTGGCAGCGATGCGGGCAAGCCCAGCTGCCTCCTGCCCCTAGGCACGGCAGCAGCAGTGCAACCACATTTCTACTCCCCTCCTTTATGCAGAACGTTTAAGGAGAATTGAAATCAGACCCTGACGGTGAGCCAGATGCAGGCAGCAACCAGCGGGTTTGCTGTTTGTGGGACATGCAGTGCTGAGGAGAGGAGGTTTGGCCTGTGATAGTTTTATTTTCACCAGTGCTCTTTGTAATTTTGCCGGCAGGTCAGCAGGCTCTGCCCTGCACACATGGCCACGTGGAAAACGGCCCAAGGAGCTCATGCTGTGTGAGGAGCCTGAAGAACAACATGTATCTGCTCCCCAAGGCTGGGAGACGTGGGGAAGAGGGCATCTGAGCAATGGCTTCTCAGGAAGGCAAAACCGGTTACAAACCCCATCAGAGAAAGGGAGAAACCCCGTTCCTCTCACTTGACAAGAGGTGCAATGAATTATTCTTTGGATGCTGAATTCCTCTGTGGATGCTGATTTACCAGTATCTGCCATCACCCTCATTCAGAAGCTGCTGGATAGTTTGAAGCCACCTGGCTGAGCCTGAGCATGCCTGCTGCTGACAGAGACAGCACTTGGGAGCACTGGGAAACGCAAACACTGCTTTTATCTATTTCCTTGCTTCCCAAGGGGAAAGCTATGGACAGTGGTGTGCTGTCCCCGCTCTCTCTCTCCTCACTACTGCGGAGAGGTGGGAGAGCACCTGCAGAAAAGCCACTCACTCACACCGTGGTGGTGAACCTGTTTCCCCGAAGCAGCTTTCCAAAGGCAATAGCACACCCTCGCTCTGCAAGGTGATGCCGGGGGCCTGTGGAGGTCTCATCGCAGGAGGAGACAGACCCCAGTGGCCTCTTGCCTGTGCCCTCTCTGATGTCCCCCACCCACGTTGCTTCCCATCACCCTGAGGCGTGCCTGCCTGCCCTCCCCCCCCGACCCGCCTCCCCCCAGCTCCAACTGGCAGTGCCTTACCTTGGGTGAGTATGGGTGGGCAGGAGCACACCCCAGGTCCATGCATGGGAGACGAAGGAGGCTGGTGCAGAGCATCCCGTGCAAGTGTGCCGATGTCTGGCTCACCCTTTTGTGTCCAGCCTCCGGAGGTGGGGCCTCTTTCCTCACCCCAAGCTTGCTGCCTGCATCCAAGAGAGCAGCCTGGGAAACGCAGCGGGGCTGCCCTGCCTGCCGGAGCCCTTCCCCTCTCCTCCTCCCCACCGGCGATGGAGAGCACCAGCAGCCCACTCGAGTCATGCCTCCCACTGCACCTACCAGGAGGCTTTTGCCTGCTCCTGGCTTTTAGATGCTATTTCCACTTCTGCTGGAGAGAACCCCAACACCAGTAGAGCTCACTGGATGTTTTTTCCCTGCCTGCCTCCCAGGACTTCACGCTGTTGAACTTCAGTTCATCTCCGGTGCGTTACACTAAATCCCCGCTTTTCTCCCCCTTCAAGATGTGTATCTCGCCATCTGGTTGTTCCTTGGCCATTGTGCGAGTGGGTTCTCCCTCCCCACAAGTCCAGCGTGTGTGTTTCTGTCCCTCCCCGGTGTGGGAGCTTTCCCGCAGGGATATTTCCTCCCTGCTTCTCTTACTGCCTGTCTCCTACATGCTGCTCAGCTTTCCCTTCCTCACAGTGGGGATTTCCATCTCCTCTCTGGCATCAGAATCAAACTTTTCCCCCTTGTTTTGAACTGACTCACTTCGTAGGCAATCTCAGCATAAGGACTGTCTACGGTTGGTTTATTTGGGATTTGCGGAAGCAGATGCGCTTTTCTGCTTGCACCTGGAGAGGGAACAGCCCCCTGCATCAGCACAGCCAAGGGCAGCAGATTTGCAAAGTAGAGAAGGCAGCAGTGGGGGGAAGAAGGGACCAGTTCAAGCTTGTGTCCCCATCTTGCATCATGAGACTGCCACTTGCCCCCAGGCCCATGTTGTGTGTCACGGCTACCATATTTTTTGCAGCTGGTTTTCATTTTTACTATATACAGGATCATTCCTTTGGATCCCCAAGACAGGCATATAAAGGGAAGATGGTCTTGGCAATGAGAAAAAGAAATGCAAGCCCCAAACATCCTGGCAACAGGCGGTATTTCAGCAAAAATACTACAGAGCAGCCTTCAGTCCTGCACTGCTGGTCAGGGCTTTGCACACTCAAATAATCACTGCTGATATGGGAATAGGATCCTGCTTTCAGGAACTGGGGGAGCATGTGGGAAGGGGTAGTTACCCCAGGCTGCACTCAGAGCATCTTGAAGGTGGCCCAGAGCACAGTACCCCTCACCAGGTAGACGTGTGACACAGCCATTGCCATCCCACTGCCTGCTCCCCGGGTGCTTGTTAATTTGTTTTTCCTCTCTTGGACAACTCGCACGCAGTAAACGAGAGCACGTGTCTCGGAGAGGGCTCTAGATCCAATAACTGGAAGGAATTAATGTGGTGCCCCCAGGAAACCAGAGACATGCAAACCGGTTTCTCTCTGGAGTCAGAGCCAACTGGGCCACGAGGTTGCTGGTGAGTGACGGTGGACGTGAGCACCCGGGAGCAGGCTGCTTCAGGAGGGCACTGTTGCTCTCCTAGGGGCTGAAACCGTTAGTTATTGGGGGGATGTGATATAAACGAACTGGCTTCCCAAACAGTATTCTCCAGACGTTAGCATCCCTGCTCCTGGTAGTCTGAAATCCTCCTCCCAATGGTTTTATTCCCATGCTCCTTCCCATGTAACCTCCTGTTGCACTGGAGCAAACCACACCATACCAGCAAAAAGCATTCGCTGGGTCTTGGCAGCATCTCTGTGAAGCAGAGGGGTTCAGCTTGGGTTGGGGAATAGCGGTAGGACTTGAACGCACAAGGAGGCTGTCACTGAACACAAGCTGGGGGTGGTTTAAAAACCAGAGGGCAAGAGAAAGTCACGGGAAGAGAACTGCAGAGGTTGGAGGCAGGTTCATCTCATTATGGCGAGAGGAGCATGATCACTGGGGCCAGCTGAAGCCTGATCACAAGCTACAGAGAAAGCAGGGATCAGGGCTGGAGCTCCATCTCTAACACAGGTTGCCAAAAGTAGTGCTAGGGTGGTGTGGTCCCGTGGTGACCCTCGCATTGCTGGTCCCCCTCCAGCCATACTGGCTGTTTTGGGGTATCTAGGGGGTGTCCTTCCCCATGCACAGCTCTTTCTCTGCCCAGGGCAGGCATGCTGCTATGGCCAGCCTGAAAAAAAAAAAAAGAAAGAAATACTGCAGAAGAAAAAAGGTAATTTTGATAAATATCGCTCTCCCCTTCAGGCTCTTGAGGTAGGGGATAACTGTTGTCAGGGAAAAATATAACAAAGTGCCCTCTCTACTCAGATCGGTGAGTAACGTGGTCTCTTGGGCTGGTTTCTCACTGCAGCAGAGCTCTGTGCTGAAGATGCAGTCAAGAAAAAGCCTTGTAGGATGCCGTATAGTAGGAAAGCACAAAGTCACACAACCTGGGTGAGAAAACGGTGATTTGAGAAAAACTTGTCACAAAATCTGCAGCATGCAGGTAAGTGCTTTTTTTTTTTTTTTTTTTTTTTTTTTTAGTTTTTCTTTGTGAAGTCCTCCCTTTTCCCTCGTAGTCCCTGGACTGATCTGAGATCTGCCTGATATTTTTCCCTGGTTACCAGTGTTGGGATGAACACTGTGTTGCGCACCCATGGAGGAGCAATCGTGGTGGGGAGCCCAAATAATACCCTGTCCCCACTCCTCCCGGGCCCATTGCAGGAGCTCTCAGAGGCATAAAGGCAGACAGGAACCCAAATTACAGCCCCAGAGGAGGGGGACACCCTGGGGCTGTCTCAGGAGACTCCCAGCCCCATGGGCCATCAGGATGATGCAGCTGGACCAGATCTCCGGAGCTCTTTTGACACTGATGTCCCTGCTTTTTGGGAATTCCCAAGGCCAGCTCCTGGGGGTCTGTGCCGCAACCGCGCCGGGTCTGTGGCACCTCCAGGTGACAGCAACTGGGAAGACTGGGATCCAGGGGCAGCTATTGGGTAGGCTGCGTGTCTGAGGCTACATGGGTGGGAAACGTAGGAAATAACGCTGCAGCATTTAGCAATGGCACAGGAAATCTCAGCGCCAGACCTGACAGGAGGGGAAGGTGATTTTGCTCTCGGACAAGTCTGTCTTCGCTTATTCACACTCTCCTTCGTGGCCACATGCACACGAGCACCAGGGCATGTGGCCAAGTGGCCCGTCCAGCAGTCAGCGTGTGTCTAGATGGGGACAAAGGACACCGGCTCTCAGCTCCCTTCGAGTCTCCTGGGCTGCAGTTAGATTGGTGATGCTGTGCTGGTTTTTGCCATGGCTTTTTGCACCCTTTAGGACCCAGCAGCGGCGATGTGAGCTCGGACACCCGAGTTAATCTCAGCATCCTGGACTGCGAGCGTTACCGATCTCTTGTGATAACTCACTGCAGCCCTAAAGTGGAGGTGGCAGTGACCTACAAACCCAGGCCTGCTCCTGGAAATCTCCTGCCTCGGGTGGGTAATCTCAATTTTAAACTGTGCAGCCTCTTAGAAAAGATCAGCTGAGAAGCGTTTAACAAGTATAGCTGGAAACCCAATTCCTTTTCTAAAGGATAAACTTCTGAACTGCAGATAATTACCACTCTTCTCCTCCCTTTCATGGCATCTTCTATCTTAAGCTGTAGAAACAGTATGTAGGTGCTTTCAAGTGTAAAATCAGTGAATGTCTCTTGGTGTGGCTGTTAAAAAAAAAAATAACACCTTTGTGTTTCCAGCTGATGAACCCAAGGCAGAGGGAGCTGGAGGTGTGTGTTCCCGTTCAGCAGGTGAGTCACCAGCAGAGCCAAGGGCAGTGCTTGCCACCAGGGTCTTGCTCTGTGGCAGTTCAGAGCGGTGAGGCTGGTGCTCACAAAGCCCGGCTGCTGGCGGGGGACACAGCCCCGGTTTGGGACACTTCTGCTGGCCGCATGCTGCTGGGCAGTTGCGTGTTCGTTAGCTGCAAATGAGCGTATTAGCCACATACACAGCCCTAGAGTAGCGTAGACCTGGAGGTGCTCGGCGGGACTGAAGCGCGGCTGCCTTGGGGCATCTGCGAAAGGTGGCTCTGTGTGGAGAAGGTGACGTGCGTGCTGGAGGGTCCCCGCAGGGACAGTCCCCTGCAAGCTGGGTAGCAGCCTTCCAGTACCTAAAGGGGGCCTGCAGGAAGGATGGGGAGGGACTCTTTATCAGGGAGTGTAATGGTAGGACAAGAGGTTTCAAACTGAGAGAGGGGAGATTTAGATTGGATATCAGGAAGAAATTCTTTCCTGTGAGGGTGGTGAGACACTGGAACAGGTTGCCCAGAGAAGCTGTGGCTGCCCCATCCCTGGAGGTGTTCAGGGCCAGGCTGGATGGGGCTTTGAGCAGCCTGGTCTGGTGGGAGGTGTCCCTGCCCAGGGCAGGGGGCTGGAACTGGGTGATCTTTAAGGTCCCTTCCAGCCCGAACCATTCTGTGATTCTATGGAGGAGAGCCAGGCCTGGGTGGCAGAGGCAGGCTGGCGTGTCCTGCCAAGCAGCAGGCAGCAGATGGCAATGTATCCCTGCGAGAACTGCAGGCAGGGAGGCAGGCAGGCAGGGATGCAGGTAGATGCTTGCTGTGCTGACAGCTTGGGGCCAAGGGACAAAGTGACCCCCTTGGCAGTGACTCTAGCTTCTTTAGCAGAAGCTGGAGAGCTTCAAGCACCATTGGGTGCCTGGTAGAGGTGCTCTTTGGCCCCAGGCTACCTCAGCTCCCTGCTCCCTGTGGCCACCCGGGCAGGAGAGGAGAGTGAGGGGCAGGCAGGGGCACCCCTTTCTGCCTGCTGCCCTCCCGTCCTGCCTGGCAGAGGCTGATGTGGGGCTGCCCACACCGGACTGGTCACAGTTGGAGTAGCCCAAAGACATAAAATAGCCCAGACTGGCTCTTGCCAGGCCTTGGGGGGAGCACAATTTTGATAACTGGGGAAACTGAGGCAGGGAGTGCACCTGTGAGCAGGTACTGGAAGACGCCATAGAGCTGGTCAGCTGTCGTTTTTAGCAGTGGGGTGAAGCTGCTCCCACATCTGAGCCTTGCTAAAGGCTTGGCGTGGCTGGGACACGAGCTTCAGCAGGGTGTTGTGCCTCCTTTCCCTGACCCACCCTGGTGCCAGCAGTTATTTCCAGGGTGCAGCAGGCTGGTGGGCTTGGATGGCCACATCTCCTCCCCATGCTCAGGGACTGCTCCTTTGCCCCGCAGATCCCCCCCAGAGGGAAAGCTGCTGTTCCTTGCAGCCATCGCTGCCTGGCTTGGCCGTGTGCCAGGGCCATAGGGCTGTCCCAGAGCCGTACCTTGGGGACTTCGTGCGGCCGTGCACTCTGTATCTGATGGGAGGAGAGCCAGTGCTGAAAACGTTTTCCTCTCCTTTTCTCTGAGAGGCTCCACTCCATCCTTTATCAGGCAGGGCTGCTGAGCTCAGGGAAACGGGAGCTGTTTGTCTGCACAGGGCAGACTCCTGAGGAGTGTCTGTGGGTTTTGCTGACTTTCCCAGACTAAAAACGTATTGGTGACTGCATCGGTGGTACCGAATATGGGGCATCAGCCCTGGGTGCAGGCAGGAGCTGCCGCTGCAAGTAACACCAGCAGCCAAGGCACCTCATCGTGGGCCTGTGAAGGAGAAGCCAAAAGGTGCTGAGAGTTAATTTTGAGTTGCCAGAAGGTGCTGAGAGTTAATTTTGAGTTGCCAGAAGGTGCCGAGAGTTAATTTTGAGTTGCCAGAAGGTATACTGTGGGTCTCCTTGGCCTTCCCGTTGCCCAGCTCCATGCCATCTTGGTTTGGAACCAAGCTGTTCCCTGGGGAGCGGGGCACTGAACCACACTCACTGGGGTCCGCCGTCCGCTCCCTGAGCAGGAATGCTTTGAATCGGCACAGGGCCATGCTGCTGCTAAAAAAAACCAAATTAATTTCTTCCAGCTGAGAGCTCCTGATTCAGCATTTCTCCTGCCAGCACTTTACAAGGGTGTGCGATAACGAGAAGATACTGTGCGCAGAGGGGTGGCAGTGGTCACGGCTGGGTATCTCCTGATTAGGTGCAATACGGAGATACCGGCTGTGCACTCTCAGCATGCCGAGGCCAGAGGTGGGGTTTGGCAAAAGGGCGTGCGTGTCACAGAAACAGGGATGGGTCCTCCTGGTGCCCCTTGTCACCAGCCCTCAGCTGTATCCCCAACTCCGTACTAAAGGATTTGGGCCCCTTAGAAAGTGCTGGTTTTGGAATGCTCCTTAAAAACACTAAGGCTTTATGCTAGAAGGCAGCAGGTCTGGGTGATCTGGACCTAATATCTTACTTTTAGGAGACTTTGTGTGACTTTGCTTTCTTTTTGCATTTACCTGAAGGGTGGCGTTGTTGTCACCTGCTAGCAGCCAGGCTCTGCTGCAGTGGTAGCTGCATTTTAGGGGAAGGAGGAGTGTCCTGGCCTGATACATCCGTGAAACATCGCAAATGGTGCTTGTGAGAGAGAAATCGGACCGAGTGAGAAGTGCTGGGACAGGCGCTGTGTTTTCAGGCTGGGTTCTGTGTTGATGCTGTGTGTGGTTTCGTGTGTTCCTCCCTCTGAAACCATGCTTTGGTTTACAGGAGAGGCTTGACTTGACTCGCATTAGCCCTTGGCTGAGATGCTTGTCTCAGCTGGAGGAGCACCAAGGAGACCGAGGCACGGGGCGAAGGCGCAGAGGGTCTTCTCTGTCCAAGAGGATGGTAAGTGTGGTATGTAACAAGCCAGGGCTGATGACAGCGGGGGGATGCAGGTACCCAGAGAAAGGGACTGGCAGTGCTAGAAAAACCACAGCTAGAAATGGGGAGGAAGGAAACCCTGCCTTGGAATTAAGGTCAAAATTAGATTATATCCTTCTCCACTTGCTTTGTGTCCCGATGGCCTACAAGTCCTGGAAAAACTAATGGAGAAGGAAAAGCAATCAAAACTTGAATGCCTTGCATGTTAGTGGTGACCTTCCCCTGCAACAGAGATAAGGAATATGCAGTCTTTGCAGTCAGGGGAAGGAGAAGATTTCAGTCCAGGGCCAGGATGTGACTATCTAGCTGGACATTGCCTGTGCCACATAAACTTGCTGGGGGTCAGATTGCTGCCAGCGTTATAAACCTCTATCATTCTCTGGACGCCAATAGGCCTTATCTCTTAAAGTGAATCTTATTAACTAGGAGTGGACTTTGCTGCCTGTACTGTGGGCTTTAAACCTCATTTGAGGTTCTTCACCCTCAAATGAATTGGAGAGGGTTTGACAGGGTGGAAGGAAAGAAAAACAAAGTGTTTTCTTCCATTGTGAGCTGCCCTGGGCTGTGGATGTCCTGCCAGCCCCGTGGCTGGGCGCTGCCTCAGGAGCAGCTCCAGGTTTGCTCCAGCGCAACGGTGGGGATCCAGTGTGGTCGGAGAGTTGTGACAAGCTCTCACCTTCCTCCGTGCTGGAGCAACCCAGATCCATCTCGCCTGCAGGGCCTCAGTAGGGGTCTACCAACTCCAGCCAAACCAGTTTGGATGCCCTTTGTTGCCCAAGTTTGGAGCAGGAAGCTGCACTCACTCTGCAGTTTCCCTGGCTGGATCAGAAGAGCTCAGCAAAGACGCCGCACACCTGACACTCATCGCAGCTGCTAAGTCCACTAGTATCAGACTAGCAGCTAACAATGCTGGGCTACAGCTAAACTCGCCTACATCCTGTGAGCGGTAACATCATAAGGGACCTTTCTGGGGCTTTGGTTAATGAACGTCTATCTTTGTGTTTCCAGGAAGGCTTCTGTAGCAAGAGCAGTAATTCACTGAGGCCCTGGTATGGGTGGTGTCTCCGCTTCACACCTGATCTGGGCGGTTCCTGGTAAGGCTACTCTGCTCCCCAAAAGAGTTTGGGCCACCAGCCTGTCCTCCCCGTGTGGCTGCTTCCCTCCGCTATTTCAAGATAAAGCAGCACATGTCTCTTGGGAAGGGGACCTCTGCTCAAGAGGAAAGGGAACGTTAACTTGGCCCCCACGCTGGCTCCTTGTCCCTTAATGCTCTGCCTGTCTCGCCAGGCAGTTCCCCCTCCCCATTGCATTGGGAAAGAGCATTGGCCAAGCCTGGCAGGTGGGACTGCAGAGGGTAGTGAAGATGTCCTGGTTTCTTTAGGTAGCTATAACCTGCAGGTGTGAAGTTGGCTGATGGGACCACCTGGGCCTCTTCTACCAGCTCGGCTTCTCAAACAGCTGCTCCAAGAGCTGTGATTAATGGCAGTTTATCAGCAGAGAGAAAGGTCCTTTCTCTGCCTTGCCTCTGAAGAGCTGGCAGGGAGGTTGGAGGCTTGGATGCCTGTTCAGAGGTTTGCAAATCTGCTGAGCCCTGTGTGCTACTCCTTCCTGCATCTCCCTCGGCAGCTGGATCAGCAGAGGGCACTACATGTCCATGCTTCATCTGCCTGGGAAGGGAGGGAAGGTCCTCTCCACCCCTCCAGCTCCAGGGCCAGAGGAGGCACGGACCAGCAGCAATTGCTATCTGACCACCAGGCCTCTCCCCCAGCTCCCTGCCAAAAAGCCCTGGGCTGCGGGGCTGCCTCCCTGATGGAAAGATCAGGGCTGATGAAGGAAACCAGGAGGCACTCAGTGAAACAACGGGCAAATTTAGATCAAACGGCAGGAAATCCGCTCTCCAGCAGCGCAGAAGAGCCGTTCTGTGGAAAGCTCTGCTCTGGCAGGAGGTCATCCAAGACAAACATGGAGCCGCCTTCTGGGGCGGACTGGCTGACCAGCAGGATGGGCGAGAGCCGGAGATCTGGGCAGGCAAAGCCGTAAAAGCAGTTTGGCTTTGTGCTCCGCTGTGGTCACCACAGGCGGCCAGGGAGGAGCTCCCACCCTGCCCACGGTGTGCAGGATGGTACCCCCACCCCATGCAGGGAGCGTAAGGAGCTTTTCTCACCATAGCCTGAGGCGGTCTGCTAGATTTTTCTCATCAGGACAGGATATTTATCAGCCTGAGTGGCATCAACATGGTCCCAGTCAGATGTGGTGCAGATCATGTCCTCCTTGGTGAGCTGGGTTGGGGGCTGGTGTTTGGAGACAGGCTTTGGGCTCTTCCAATGAGAATATTTGTGTGCAAGCACAGAGCTAAATGTCCAAAAGAGGATGTTCCCGTGATGCCCACAGAAGTAGCTGCTTACTGGAGTAAACAGGGAGCCAGATGCTACCTTTTGCATTGCTGTAGCACTGCAGGTTTTGATGTAGTAGTGACTTCTCCTCAGTGGGGGTCTCTGCCTGAAGAGGCAGCAGTAAAGATCAAAGGCTCATGGACTTTCTCGGATGGCGTGGCCTAATGGCTTTCGTGGGGCAGGAAGGGAGAGTGATTGAATTGTGGAGTGTTTCCTCTCCAGCTTCTTCACTGGTTGGAATCTGGGCTTGTCTGAGAGCTCTTGCCCTTGGATAGTGATTTGGCAGCACCTGGGTGACCACCCCATAAACCTCACCTGTCTGGATGGTTTCTGCAGGGCAGGAGTTACAGCTGAAAGAGTGGCTAACCCCAACAGGAGAGCAGGCTTGCACATCTCCAGGAGGTACGTGTGGTTCGAGCAAGCCAAAGGCTTCATTCAAATGTGAGCTGATGTATTTCTAGCCAGTAGAGGCGATTGCTTCCTGGGAACCTGCCTTGGGAGTTCATTTGTTCACTGAAAACCTTTATCAAGAGAGTGAAGGTGATTTTCTGGACTTGTTGATGTCCTCGGGAGATAGCTTGCACGGAGGCTTTCCAAGAGGCTGCAGTCTCAGCTATTGCCCTTTGACAACAGCAAAGATAAAGATACACGAACCTCCTGCTCAAGGAAGCTCGCTCCTCCTCTTGTGCTGTGTCCTTGAGATTAACGTGCAGTCTGCTGCTTCACGGCTCTGTCCCCAGAAGAAGCAACTGGGGTTTCACACACAGCCTTAACCCCCCCGTGAAAGTACTCTGAATTGTTTCTCCTCAGCCACTTGGAACAAGGGCTTGTGTGGAGGTGTCTGCGCTCTGCAAAAGTGCGAGAAAGCATTGGGGCGGAGCTGGTCAATCTGCTCTGACTCTGCAAGCAAGAGGGATGGATCTCATCTTGTTCACGCTACCTAAACAAGTAGCTGTTGCTCAGGAGAGAAAAGAAAGCTGAGCTAAAACCATGTTCCCTGACGTGATAATGCCTGAAACAGCAGTGTGTTTATGTAGGACTGTAAAGGAGCCAGGAAATGCCGCCAGCCTAGCCGCGAATGTCCTGGTGAACCTCCTGGAGCCCACAGCCACGGTCTCAGCTCACTCTCTCTGGCAAGCATCAGACCCAAAAGGGAGAGAGGTCTGTAAGTCAGACCAGTTGGGGAGCTCAAGGCTGCACACACCTGACATGAGAAGGGCCCGTGGCAGTGCCAGTCAGCAAAGATGGAAGGAGAGGTGAGCTCCAATGACCTCTGGACCACGTCCATCCTGCAGGCTTTCCACCCTCATCTCCCACAGCTCCCTCTGGGAGAGGGAGCTGGGTACGCCAGCTTGCAACTTGGGATGCAGTTTCAGAGGCTTTCCTCACATGAAGTGTTGGGAAGAGTTCTGGACTGCTGGGCTCAGAGTCCTTGGGCTGATGAATGCAGATGTGACCTCTGCTCATCACAGGCAACCCGCTGGTACAAGTGCTTCCAGAAACCAATTGTGCTTTGTCTTGGAAACAGGTTGGGTTTGGGTTATTTTATTTCCACTGGTCCCCTTAGGAGATTACTCTGGGGACCTTCCCTCTCAATTGTTAGGAATCTTCTACAGATTTCCAGCACAAATGCATCTGTGGCCGGCTTTTTCCTCATTTGTTGTTGAGCCAGAGGACAGTGCTGGCACAAACAGCTCTTCTCCCTGCCTGTACTCTTCAATGTTGATTTGAAATAAGTCTTTCTTTGGCCTTGGGTTTCAGAGGGATGCATTTCAAAACCAGAAATAAACGGGCTTGAAATATTTCCCATAATTTTGCAAGATCTTGACCCTCTGATAGCAAGATTAGAAGAAAGATAACAACAAAATCAGCATTCAGGCTGGAACCACTATTGTTAAATAGACAACACTGTAAAGGCAGTACTTCTTGTTTACAATTGAACTCATGAATTTTTAGATATTAATGTATGAGGGATTGAGTAAACAACCATTGTGCCTCCAAGGAATGAGTCCCAGGCTTGTCCTGAGCTGGAATACTTTGTACTTTCCTGATTGCCTTCCAAGAATTTCAAATTACTTTGTAACAGAAAAACAAGCCTGCTTCACCAGCCCTTTGCAAGGTTCTGGGGACAGCCTTAATTCCTCGGCGCTGTTGATGTGGCTGGTTCTGGGGCAGAGCCTGCGCAGCTGGGTACCGTGGGATGCTGAGCACGTAGGTGTGCGTAGGTAGGTGGGGACTACACGTGAAGAATAAACTGCTCAGGTCAGGAGGGTCAGCGTGGGTGTATTAAAACCCTGCTGTAGTGCGCAGATCTGCAAGCAGTGTGCGGCCCTGTCAGCCCCTGTTTAATGGGCACGGAGACATCGGGGACACTGGCCTAGCAATCCTCTGACTTTCACGGAGAAGGAGAGGTGAAGAGACTGCTGGGAAGTCACATAGGAGGTCAGGGTGAGAGCCAGCAAGAAAAGGACTCTGCTTGTCTAACCCACGAGCCTTTCAGGAGAGCTAGGATGCTCTTGGGCATGGGTCCGTGGGAACAGCCTCCAAGGACCAAGTGACAAAGGGACGTGCAGGCAGGGCATGGCCTCCCACACACTGGAGAGACCATGCCGTCCTCTCCAGGGAAGCTGCGGACCATGTTATATACTCATGGGCTTACCAGGGTGTTTCTGAGCATGGTGGCCCTGACACCACAGACTGTGGTGCACTTGCAAATTATCCCTTGTTTCTGGTTGTCCTATGCTGACCCAACCTGTTGCTTAGAGCCCCTCCAACCAAAAATAACACTTGGGACCAGAAACCAGCCTGCTAATGTCCCTGCCAGCCCTGGGCTGACCCAAGTTTGGTTAGTTTCTGAGCTGAGACCGACAACCAGAAATAGAGACAACTTTCCGCTGGTGCTGGTGGCTGAGGATTGCAGATAGGACGTGCGACAAAGGCAGACGATGGCCTGGCAGCCTTGAGGTAGTCCTGTCTTGGCCGTCATGGCCAGCACTTCAGTAAAGCGGGCAGGACAGATCCCTCGCTACCTGGGTCGTTCTTGGGTTTGGTTTCCAAGCCGGCAGCCTGGAGCTGTGGAAAGAGTCATGAATTTGGGTTACCAAACCATCTGCTGGCTGCATTTTAAAAAGCAATTAAGGCAAAATTGTTTCCAGCCCTTCTGTTTGCAAGATGTAGTCGAAAGAGAGATAGCCAAGCCAGGATTTGCCTGATCCTGCCGCAGCTCCAAGTGTGCGTTAATTTGATCTAAACCCTCTGCTGTGCACGCTGCAAAGTGAGGAGTTCCCTACTGAGGGCTCGGCCATGTGCAGGTAAACGGTTTGAATGACAGTGAAACCCAGGAAAATGGCATTTTGGTACTCTTTTTTTTTTTTTTTAATTATTGCTTTTTATCAGATTAAACAGAGTTAAAAAAAATGTGTAGGAAGTAAAGAATACTTTTACTTGGTAGAGGATGATAGCATGTTGCTGAGGATTGATGGATGGCAGATCTAGGTGGTGTTGGATGGAGCTGCTGAAGGGGTTTGGGGAGCTTTTCCCGGAGTACCCCACAGGGCAGGGGAACTGGTGTGTCTGGATGGGTGGTGGGGACACGGGGCCCTTGAGAGACGCCTCCGCTCACACACTGACCCTCTAAAGCATGAAACTTTGCTTTCTTCCTTTTCCCGCCGTGAAAGGCATGCAAAGAGAGGGGAAAAAAAATAAAAGAAGGGGTAGGGATGAAAAGAGAAGGTAGGCTGACATTGTTCTTCCTTGTCCTTTGGCAGCTGTCACTCGGCCAAATCAGAGAATCACCTGTGTTGGAGGGGAAGGTGAGGCCATGCCTGATGATGAGGGGCATATATGCAGAGGATTTAATGTTCTTTCCTGGGTGCTTTTATGTCCGCAGGGTTTTCGTTCCTGTTCTGCTGAGAGGCCATGCCCAGGAGAGATGACGAAATGAGTCCTTATAACCTGTGCAGGGCATGTGTTTGGGGACACCCTTACCCCTGGGGACTGCTTGACAGCCAAAGGTGACAGGATCAAGATACCCTTACAGAAAGCAGGGACAGTTTGCCCTGGTGCTTCAGGCTGTGCTTGGAGAGGACACACACCTCTGCCACCGGTGCCGAACCTCCTGTGACTGCCCCTGTGATGCTCTGGGTGCAAAGCAAAGAGAAGTGAGGTCTCATGTTATGGAGCTCCGATTGGGGCTGAAGCATCTCCCTTTTCCAGCAGGAGAAGGTAACATGCCCCAGTGATGGGTCTTGAGGAGGATGGGATGGGGTGGGATGGTGGTGGCTTATGGTGCTGGGTTGTGTCTGGGGGCTGTGGGATGCCATGGGGACAGACCGGCTTCTCTGCCACCCACCCCCCGTGCCCTACCATGCCGACAATCATGGTTGTGTATCGAGGGGCTTACCCAGGTCTCATGTCTTATTTGATGGAGGGGGCCAGGGGGGAGAAAAACCCCAACAGGCTGGCAAGGAGGCAGGAGAGGGGTCTTCCATGACGAGCGGAGCTGGCAGCGCAGCTGCAGGGTCCCAGAGAGGCATCCCTGGGGCAGCTGCTCGGTTTACAAGAGAAAAAAAGCCCCAAACGCAGTGCCAGGCCGAGCCGGCAGCTTATGTAAGAGCTGGCAGCGGGGCCGGCGGTGCGGAAACCCAGCGGGCTGCCAGCGGGGTGCAATCGCCTTTGATTTTTCTCCTGTTTGCTCAGCAGCTTTCATGCAGCGGGGGAGCGGGGCGAGGGCGCGAGATTCCTGCACACTGAACTCCTCTGTTTCTCTCGGCAGGATAAACAGGACATAAAACAAAGCCCCGAGCCAGCCCTCGCCTCCGAGGCAGCGTGCTGCCAAACCCTGTGTGCTCCCTGGGGAGCTCCATCCGGGGTGCCTCAGCTTGGGATGTGGGGAGATGATGGGAGCCCACCCCCCCCAGCCCCGGGTGAGGGTCGCCCCATAGCATTGGTGAGGAGCAAGCAGGAAAAAGGGGGCAAAGCTCCCTGGGCAGGACTCAACGGCAAGTCCCATGGCCCTGGGGAGATGAGGGTGTGTGCTCCAGAAGTGACTCCAGGCTGCGGACACTGGCTTCTTGCTTGGTGTCCCCTGCAAGGGTTTTGCTGTGACCCGGCTACCCACCAAGGGAGTGGGACTGAGCCCCGTCTGATGCAGCGGGGCAAGGAAGGGGTTGAACACCGGTCCTCTCTACATGGGGTTTCACTGCTCCCTAAAAGCTGGGCTGCTTTATTTGTAACTTCCCCTAAGGAGTAATTTCCAGGCTGTCTTGCCCCCATGCTAGATGCCTGTCAATGGCAGAGGGTGATGGGGCTGACCTCAGCCCTTTCCCAACGCAGTATTAGCTAAGCTGCCCCCCGCCCCAGAGACAACCCGGCCCAAGCCTGTGCCAGCTCCCCAGAATTTCCACAGAGCCATGATTTCCCCACTGCCAGCCTGCTGCAGGGCAAGGTGAGAAGGCAGAGAGCAAACACTCACTGCTGGGGTTTGAAACATTCCCAAGAGCTTCAAGTGGGGTTTGCTCTGGAGCAAAGCGTCCTGTAACCACCGCGAGGTCACTTGGTTGGGGAAAAGCATTGGCCGAGCGCGAGGCTGCAGCAAAGCTCCTAGGAAACGCTAAAGCAACACGAAGGGAGGATGGTTTGGTGCTGCACATCTGTCCTGGTGGTCTGTCCTGCTGGCTCTGGTGGGTGGCGAGGTCCTCTCTCCCCTGAGTTGCCCTGCCCCAGCCCTGCCACACTCCTTCTGCTGCTGTGTGCCGTGGCACTGCCGACTTCTGCTCCCAAAAGGAACAGCCCTGGCAGGGGAAAAAGCTACCTGGGCAGAAAGCCTTTTTTCCTGGCCGGGATCTGGGAGGGGGGGTTCTCAGCTGCACACATAAAAACCCATTCAAAATGCAGAGGTGGGAAAGGCAGGTGCTGCCCGCCGCAGCGCTGAGCCTGGAAAGCCGGGCTGGGGTGACCTTCAGGGGCTCATTCTTGCGCTCAGAGGGGAAGAACAAGCCGGTGGCTGGAGCTGTAGGAGGGCTGGGGGTTAGGGAAGGCTGGGGAGGTATGTGGGGCTGCCTCCCTGTGCAGCCACGCCAGCCTTGGGCAGGGGAGGCTCGAGGAGCAGCATGCCCAGGTGCCTGCTCCAGCTGATGGTTTGTGGGTGCTGAGCACCCCTGAGGGTGCCAGCATCTGGCAGAGCTGAGGTGTGCTCCTCCAAAACCACTGGGATCTTGGCAAGGGTGGGGGGATGCAAACCCTGGGTCCACTTATCCAAACCTCTTGGCCTGGGGTTTTGTGAGAGCCGCCTTTCCCATGGGATTCCCACTTTGGACTTGATGGGTTGGAAATACTGCAAGAGCAGCCCTTTTTCTGGTTTTTGGTTTGTTGTTTTGGTTTTTGGGTTGTTTTTTTTTTTGCCCCTCCTGATGTTTGTGTCTTTCCACTTCCGTCTCTGGCCAAGACGCAGGAGCCAGGCACACCCAGAGGGAGGAAGAACCAAAGCGCCCTCAACCCGCAGGAAAACGGGGACAGAAAGCAAATGCGGCGGCGGGGAGCGAGGAGGAGGGTTTGCTTGATGGCTCCGGCCAAGGGACGGCTCTCCTTGGGGAAATCCATGGGCTCGAAGGCGGGTATTGTAGCTCCAATTCGGCGCCCCATCCTCTTGCTCTTGCACTGACGCTGGTTGTCCACGGGAGAGGTGAGGAGAGGCTGCACGTGGGGTGCACGCAGGGCTCGACACCCTCCCACTTCCCAGCCCAGCGGTCGGGTCTGCCTGGCCCCGCTTGGAGCAGCGATACAGGCTCAAGCTGCACGAGTTGAAAAGGCTCACGCTCTCAAAAAGCAGCACGGGATCAAAGCTTTCTAAACACTCAGGGCATTTGGCCCGGGAGGTTTTGTTCCGACTATTTATAGCAGTTGGGGCCAGGCGAGTTCAGAGTTGGAGGCAAACTTTTCCAAAGCTGGGGGCCATTTGGATGAGGGAGGGGGAAAGGGAGTTTCAGCCAGGCCTGTTTCCAGCAAACGTTGACTCCTTCCCTTAGGTATGTGTTGCTATCCATGACACACTAACAACAGCTCCGCGCAGAAGTGCCTGGCTGGGCCTGTAAAGATTGAAACAAAAATGTGAATTGGCTGGAAAGGAGAACGTGAAATAGAGAAAGTTTCCAAAGAGCAAAGCTGTGGCAGTTGAAAGTGAAAACTTTTCCTTACCAGCTTGTTTTCATCCTCTGGTCAACATCCTTCAACTACAAATACACTCGTATTGTTTTCCAGGGGAAAGCTGACTGTGATTTTAGGGCAGAAAGACCAAGGTATGGCTTCCTGAAGCATATGCCATGCTTAGAAATGGAGAGCGGGGGCACGGGGGGTTCTTTTTAACTTCAAGGTGAATTTTTTTTTTTGCACCGTCACTAAAGAATGTGTCGTTTGTCTGTGCTACTCCCTGTAGGCAAATCCAGGCTTAAACTCTGGCGAGCTAAACCAACCATGCTCCCCTTGAAATCATGTCACGTTTGAAGCTGTAGCCCTCGCAGAGCAGCAAGGCAGAAGCCGGGGGTTCTCCTGTCTGCCCAGTGAATTGTGCTAACGATGGTGTTTAATGGTGAGGAGCATGAGCAGCATGCTTTAGATACACGCCACAGCTTTTGGCGTGCTTAGATCCGCTCTCTTGACTTTAGGCACTCAGTATAGGTTATAAAAATATCTCTCTCATTACCAGGAGCTTCCCAGCATGCTGTCAAATCTCTGCCGCTCTGTAGGAGCAGCATCTCAGAGCTTACTTCTCCCTAAGGAAAGGGTGCAATTAGCTTGGCAGGTAATTATAATCAGCCTAATGGGGGGATGGCTCGAGGGAAGTGGGTTTGGCACCTGGGTGGTGTCCAGCCTGGGTGGGCTGTTACGGTGAGCAACATCAATGCTCTCCCTTGGTGAGGGTGGCGCTGGTTTTCTGCGTGCTGCTCCCCGCTGTAGGAGCTGGGTGCTGCATCAACAAACACAGCCCAAGTCCATCACGTGTGTGCCTCGGGTTGTTTTCAGAGAGAGAAATCCCACAGCTGGAAGGTTTCCTTTCATCTCTGACGTGCCCACCAAAGCCTGTCCTCTGGTGCGGAGGATGCCTGTCCTTGCTGCAGGCGGAGAAGCCAAATTGTTACTCCTTAGGGAAGGCTGCAAGGTCTACAATGGATTTTAAAGAGCAAAATGATCTGTATGTGGTTGGAGAGGTGGGATGAAGGTGGGTCATACATGAGGTGGCCATGGCTGATGTTGCAAGGGGAAGCATCAGGCAGAAGGGAAGGTTCCCCCTGAAGTTCCTTAGGCCTTTCTTGTTTCATATTTCTATGAATGACCCCAAAAGAGTAGAAGAGCAATGCTGGTATGTGTGGATGAGGCAGAGCTGGAGGATGTCAGTGGTATAGAGGAGGTTATAGGTGTTTTTAAAAGAGAGCTGGATGACCTAGAAGACGGGAGCAATGACGATTGAGATAGGAAGCTCGGCAGTATAAAACACAAGGTATTTGAGCTTGAGGAGCAACAACATATAAGATAGGACTTCATATTTTCCGGAGGTGGCAGAGTAGGGCTTTAGACTGTCCACTGATCTCGCGCAGTACCTCTGAGCCACTGCCCGAAGGCTGCCATGCAAAAAGCAGCTGCAGGCCTAGGGGACTCTCATGACAAGGCCTCTCCATTGACTTTAAAACCCTCGGGGCAAGAGGCACCAAGCCCTCCGCTGGAACTGTGGGTACAACTCTGATCATCCTTTCCCAGAAAAAAGTTAGTGTGGAGCAAGTGCAAAGTAAATCCACCATTCTGGTTGCTCCAAGGGTGAAATAGGTGTGAGGGCCAGACGTGGTTGTCCTTCTGCCATCTTGGTTTTTCAACGTAGCGAATACAGGCTCTGAGCCCAATTTCCACCCCTATCCAGCAGAAGAAAATGTTCTCCTTTTTGCCTCCTAATGATGTTGATGATGACGACGACGACCGTTCACCACCTGTTTCGTATGTGTCTTCACTATGAAAGACTGTTCTTGTGTTTGGTGCTAATGTTCCCAACTCTTGGCTTGGAAAGGGTACGCTGGCCAACCGGACAGTCATTCGTTTCACTCAGAGGCTGTCTGTTCTGCAATTAACAGACAAAATGCCCATCACTGTGGTTGGAAAGAGGTTTTAATTAAAATCCCTTGGCCACCTTGGCCAGATTGTGGAGGGAATGGGAAGAGGGCAGAAGGCCCAGGTCAGTGTCTTGGATCACCCTAGGAGAGTGTCCACTGAGCTGAGGCTGAACACAAGGAAGGACCTGGTTTATAATTGCATGGTCTTTTTTTTTTTTTTTTTTCCCCTCAAGTGACCTGCCCAATGGACAATTGCAAGCTGATAGGAGCGCAAATACTGCCAACCAAAAGTTGGGATAGGTCCACAGGTCATTTCAGTCCTAATGAGAAACCATGAATAGGAGCTCACATCACACAAGTGAAAAACACCTCATCATCTTCTCTAACGAGTGCGGCTCTCCAAATGCTTTTGTCTTGGACTTTGCTTGTCTTTCAGAGGTGCCCAGGCCTGCATCTTCCAGGCTGGCCTCCAAGCTGCTGTCACCTACCCCATCTTCTCTCTGATGGCCACCAGGAAGTTGCCTCACTCCTCCAGGTAGCCAAGGTGGACCTGCAGCAGCCCTGCGTGTTTACAACAGTGGCATGGGTAAGTGAAGTCCTTGGAGAGTAAGGTACCCCCTCGGGGGGATGTGGTGGGCCCCGGTTGGTCTCCCCCAGGTGGAGGTTGCCCTCCATGTGCTTGCCTGTGATGTGCTGGGCTCTGGACAAGCGGGTATGTTGTTTCACATGTGGTGTTCCCCACCAGTGCTGTAACTGCAGGTGCTACTCTAATGAATGAGTGTCTGCTCCTGCCAATGTCAAAGCCCGTTAATTAATGCAAAGGTCACGTAATAAGCACCAGGAAACTGGAACCAGGATGGGTCCCCGTGTCGTTTGCGTGGTGCAAGTCCTGCTTGCTTCCAGGGTGCCAGCCTGTTTATATTCCCTTTGCTCAGGATGGGGTGATGGATTTTCTGGTTTGCACACTACTGAGCAAGCAAAACTAAGAAATGTAAAAACCTGAATGGGTGCCAGCCCCACAACTTGTCACTTGAAGTCCAACACAAGGGTCCTACCAGACTGTGGTACCCCTTGACATGGCACCGGGGCCCTGAAGCTGTGTAGATGCACCTCAAAACATTACTCCAAAATCTCTTTTATTTTTTCTGAGATTGTTAAAGTAACTTTTGGGGGAAAAAGTCCTCCTTGGTTTCATGCACCCAGCCTGGACTCCTGCACCCTTCCTTCAGCGCAGCACGGACTTTGTCCGGAGGTACCCTAGCCCCTCGCGCGGGAGGATGGAGCAGGCATCTGGCACAGAGAGCTGGGAAAGGATTTTACTTTTTCTCTTGGGTTCTGGCCTGGAGAAATCAATTGGCTTTCACACGTTTTAAGGAAAAAGGAAAAAAGAAAATCCTTTCCTGCTGCCATTTAAGGTTTTGTCTCCTGCTTTCAGGTTTAATTTTGGGCTGTCGAGCTGCGTGGGAGCGCTGGGCAGCTTTGGAGTTTCTCTGCCCGTGCTGGTGATGGAGGAGACGTCGTCCAGGTGAACTCAGGCTCTTCGGCTCAGCTACACCTGCATGTGGCCGGCACGGCTGTAGGTGCCCAGGGTGCCCTGCCTGGCACCCATCCTGCCGGCTGGGAGGGAGAGGGGGCAGTTTGGGTGTCTGGGGCTGGGAAACGGGGAGATCTCCGACAGTGGCTCTGGGGACTAGTCAGCAACGGGCTTCGGGGCTGGGTGAAACATCCTACTGGGATCGGTTTAGCCCCCTTTCAGGTCAGCCACCTGCGCAAACCCAGCTTTTGGGATGAAATTAGCATTTGGGGGCAGTGGCAGGGGGATTTTTTTTTTTACCGCTCCCTGAGAAAAATGCCATTTTTAATGCCCGAGTGTAGCAGACAAAGGGGTTGGCTGCGTTTTCTCCTTTCCTTTCAATCCCCTTTCTGCACAGAGACGTTTTCTACTTCCAAACCCTGGTGGGTTGGGTTTTTTTTTTCCCCCTCTTTTTTTCCCCCCCGCTATTTCCCCCTCCCTCCCTCCAAATATCCCCCTGGGGGCACAAGCCCTGCCCCGCTCCCGGGGTGTCCCCCCAGCTCCGTCCTGGCAGGGTGCCGGGGAGGTGCCAAGGTTTGCAGAGGGGCGATGGCAGCGCTTCCTGCTCCCTCCCCGGCAGCACAATGGGGACATTCAGGCAGCCACCGTGTAACCCAAGTGCCAGAGGACCCCCTCTACCCCCACTATCCCCGTGTCGTCGTTCCCCCCCCGCCCCCCATTGCTGTCTCCCAAATAGCAGCGTGCGACAGAAAGCAGCTGACGCCGTGTCCCAGCGCGCCGGCGGAGGCGAACTGGAATCCAGCATCACAAAACAAGCCCTGTGCATGCTCCCTTCCCGACGCAGGCGCGTGTGTTGGTGTCCCCCCCCCTCCTTCCATCCCCCCAAAATCTCCCAAGTCTGCCCAGTAACACCAAACTGGGCTCCTTTTCCCACCCCCTTGGCCAATCCGCACGCTGCCAACAGGCCAGGGCCCCTCCGCTGCTGAGATGCGAAGGGCAGGAGCTGGTGGAGTTTGCAGGGAACGGCATGTTTTTTCCCTTCTCCAATGCTTCTTCGTCCCGAGCCGCTTGTTTTTTAATTCAGGGCCGGAGGGGAGGCGTGGGTCGGAGCTTGGAGGCAGCCCCCATGCTTTCCTAGGAACGCAGCCTACCCCGCCTTCCCCCCTGAAAAAAAAAAAAAAGAAAAAAAAAAAAAAAAGGGATTTCATTTCAGCTCAAGGAAGCCTTGTTTTTAATCGCAGGCAGATCAGCGGGTTTTTTTGGGGGTGGGACAAAGGAGAAAGGAGGGGGTGGCAGAGCAAGGAAAGCAGGGCTTCATCCTCCCCAGGTCCAAACAGATCTTTTCAGCCTTTCCTGCCTGCTCCGAGGGTGGGTTCCAACCCCCCCTCGCCCCCCGCCTTTGCTGTTTTTCCTCGTCTCTGACTCTGTGCTTGCAGCAGCTGCTGTGTTTGCGGACCGGGAGGCTGGGCTGGTGTGAATCCAGGGGTCCTGGAGTGCTGGAGGGTGATTGATGGTGGCCACCGGTTGGGCTCCAGCCTTCTGCCCTCCGAACCTCCCCAGGAAGCTGCTGGGGTAGGTTCAGGGATGAAAACACCGAACATGCCGGGTTTCGGGGGATTTAACTGGAGGAGGGGAGCTGTCGGTCCCTGTGCCTCTTCCCTGCATCAGGGCCTTTTTGCAGGTCCCATGGGTTTAGCAGCCACGGAGCATGAACTGATGATTACCGGGTGCAAAGTAATAAACACGTTTTGGTCTCTTCTGGTGTATTTGTGGGGCAGCACCTCAGAATGAGCTTACCAAGGTTGTGAGCCACGCTTTGAGTCCAGAGGCATATCCAATGGTACATCCGATGCCCATCCCTGATGTAAAGTGTGGGTGTTTGGAGCCAGGGCCAGCAGGATGATGTGTCCCACGTTGACCAGGATAACGTGTCCCATGTTGCCTCCTCAGACGCACAGTTGTGCGGAGATGCAGAAGTGCCCGCTGAGAGATGGAGGCCGACTCACAGCCGCTCTTCCACAGAATCAGAGGAGCTCTGCTGCATCGATGGCAGGGATGCTCCGCTGATTTGCATCCTGCCGAAGCCTTGGCCCAGGAAGGTGCATTAGTGGCTTAATGCAACCAAATCCTTATGGGATCTCAGTAAGTTGAGGATTTGAAGGTAGAGGCCTTGTTGCTACGGGTGGAAAGCAACAGGTAACCACACAGCTTATGTCTTGTGGGGAAATCACTGCCAGCAATACTACCAGCCAGATGGGATTGTCCTGACATCCCAGCATTTTGCAGCCGCCTCCAGAGGAGTGTCACGCTCCCCTGGTCATTCTGGGTGTCGTGCCACAGCATTGAATCACAGAATTATAAAACGGTTCGGGTTGGAAGGGACCTTAAAGATCATCTAGTTCCACCCCCCTGCCCTGGGCAGGGACACCTCCCACCAGACCAGGCTGCTCAAAGCCCCATCCAGCCTGGCCTTGAACACCTCCAGGGATGGGGCAGCCACAGCTTCTCTGGGCAACCTGTTCCAGTGCCTCACCACCCTCACAGGAAAGAATTTCTTCCTGATATCCAATCTAAATCTACCCTCCTTCAGTTTGAAGCTGTTACCCCTCGTCCTGTCATTACACTCCCTGATCCAGAGTCCCTCCTCATCTCTCCTGTAGCCCCCTTTAGGGACTGGAAGGGGCTCTACGGTCTCCCTGAAGGACTGATGGGAAGATGGGACAAACATCCTGCTGGCTCCAGGAGCTCTAAACGGCTGGGGAGAAAGCGGCGACCGTTGCAAGCTGGTGCGTTGGGCTGCACCGTTGGGTAAACTTCAGGAACGGAGCGCGTGTGGGGCCGCAGACATCCCGGGGAACAGCAGGCTAAATTGTGCCAGTCTTTGTGGGGCGGCAGGGGGAGGCCGGGGACGGCGGCGTGTCCCTGTGCATGCTGGTGGTGCTCCACCCCAGGGAGAGGCTGAGCCTGGGGCTTCTTGCACAAACTGTTTGCGCAGGGTGAGGAAAGCCGGAGCCCGGAGGCGCAGAGCAGCTCTGGACGTCCCTTGGCAGCTCTCCCGCACCAGCTGCCGGAGCTGGGCAGGGACCGCGCTGCATCTGCCTGCGGGGAACGCCATGAATTACAGCTCCAGAGGGGCATGAGTGGGACCAGCTCAGCCATGCGGGATCTTCCCTCTGCAGGGATGGGGCGGGCAGCACTGGCGAGGGATACAGATAAATAAATGGGTGTTATTTCTTAAAATTACTTTGTGGTCTTTTTCTCCTGTGCCCTGCTTCCCTCATCTGTTTCTCAGCCCTTCTCACTGGCTCCACTGAACTATATCAGGACAAACAGTATCCGGCCTGAAAAGCACACACCTTGCATGGATGACGACGGAACGCATCGATTCCTGACTCTGCACACTTCCAGCACACAACTAGAGGAGGAATGCTGGAAGTTTCAAAGCCCCAAGCTTTAACCCTGACAGACCTTTTGAATTACACCCATGGACAAGATCCCTGCAAGGTAATGGAAGAGCAGCCAGGGCCCCACCGGCGAGGACAGGTCGGAAAGCAGAGCTGGGAGGATGGCTGGTGTCAGACAGGTGGAGGACAGATACAGTCTTCTGGTAGATTTCTGGTAGGCAGGATAGACGTTCATCCAGCAAACAGACTGCTCGGTTCACCCATGGGTGCAGAGAGGGAGAGGGCAGGTGCTGGTTGCCCTTGGACTATTTACAGTATTCACTGGGCAAACTGGTTCTCCCGGCCACCTCCACACTCATTCTCAGGCTTGACTGAGAAGTAGGATGCAGGCACAATACCTATATCACATCACGGTATAGGATAACCTCATGGTCTACAGCTTGCTGTAGAAAACATCTGCCAAAGTACCAGCTCGAGAGCTGGCTTTCATAGAGGATGTTGCAAGAGCTGCAGTGGTAGGAAATTAGCTGGTTTTGTCCAAGTCCAAGAAAAAAAGGGAGAGGGGGTTTTTCATTCCCTCCCGAGCTCAGGTTCAGGTTAGGGATAGGGATGGGCTTAGCAGTAGGATGAGGGTCCCTCCCTGCACGGCAGCCCGGGATGAGACAACCGGGATAGGGGCTGGCTGGGCTGGAGCTCAGCCTTTTGTGCTGGGTGGGTGGGAAAGGTCTGGCAGGGAGTGGGCAAGGTGGGGGGATACCCAGCTTTGCATCGGGGTTCTGGGAGTGAAAACATGTTCAGGGGGGCGCTGGCTGCAGCATGGCCTGGGGTTATGGTAATTCCCCCCACTGCTGGTGATTTGAGCTGTACCTACCACGGGGCAGGCGACCCTGCAGCAGGGCGCACCATGCCAGTCCGGGCTGTCAAGGGCGACCTTCCCGTCAGTTTTCAAATCTGAGAGATCTCCCTGGCGGAGCGACTCAGTTTTCTCTGGAGCAAAGATAGTCTTCCCCTCCTCCCCCACTGCCGAATACTCTGGCATCGCACCAAATAGCAACGTCAACATGAAATACACCCTCATTTCCTGGGCCTCCTCTTCCCAGCCATCCTCCAACAAAGAGGAGTGATAGAGCATCTGCTTTTCTCTCCGCAGCCCTCTTCCAGGGCCAGGTCTTTGTGGCTCTTCAGAGGTGGTGCCAAGAGCTTTGAAATCCATTCAAGGCATAAAGCAAGGCAGCAGCAAGGAGCGAGCAGCGGGAGCAGTGCTGCCGGTGTTGAGCCCTGCCTGCTGCCACTGTCACCCCCGGTGCCCGCTCCAAAGGGCCTCCGGTTTCCCCAGGCTTTTAAGGAGCATCACTGAGGCCACCACCCTCCCATGTTCAGTGCACATGGGGAAAGGACCTGCTCCCATTTCTTTCCTTCCAATGCGGGCACAAAGAAAGGTTGGAATAAGGATGTAGTCTCTGCCCCATTGGCCTGGAAACTACTGTCCACAGCTATGACATCAAGTCCAATTTATGGGCTAAGCAGGATCGGGAGAAGGTGATCGTCAGAGGGGAATCCCATCAGTGTCTGTCAGACAATTTGCCTCCGGGAACTGAAAGCAAGATGGGATCAAAGGTACGTGTGGCATCTGCAGCGCCTTCATTGCACCACCTTCTCATCTCCATCCCACTTCTCTTGCAAAGCAGCTCAGAAGCCAGACGAGCGGCTCTTCGCATCTCGATCCCTGCGCCTTGCTGCAGTGACCTTCCCGGGGCATCGCTCCCTGCTCCTCCTTGGCTACCAGCATGACGGACCCACCAGGATGACCCTGGGACCAGCTCCCATCTATTTGCTGTGGCGTGTGGAGGATGTGGCGGGGATGGACTCACCTTCCATAGAGAACAGGAAGAATGGGTTTGGGGAAAGCAGGGGATTTATTAAGTCTTTTGGAAGAATGGATTTAGAGACTGCAGGACATGTCCAGCCAGGAGGAAATTATTTAGTGGTAGGCTGGTATTTGTTCCAGCTTTAGAATCTCATGCTGCCCATTCCTTTGCACTTCATTAAACTGCCCTTCCAGCCACCCGCCTGAACTCAGAACCACTGCGGGATGAGCTATAAATTACTGCTGTCGGCCCCATGATTCCCATGCCCTCCTGAACACCATCTTTTGCCCTGGACGCTCAGACATGAGCCAACCAGGGCAGGGCAGGAGGATCAGAGAGGAAAATGAGATCAACGGGAGGGTGAACTTCGGGAATGACATGTTGGACAGGTCTCCAGTGGGGCCTCTGGTAATGGGCCAGGATGTATCCCAAAGGTCGGGTACCATGTCTGGGTGTCAAAGCGGGGAGAGGTGAGAAGGTTGATGTGTGGATGTGCGTGCAAACATATTTATTACCTCTTCAGGGTTGCCTTACATTCAAAATTCATGGTACAGCCTCTCTTCCAGGAGTGTTTCCAGGATCCAGTGCTTGTTTCCAGGACCGCAAAGATGACTCTGGTAAACGGCATGCAGAGAGTTTCTCCCCAGCCCTTGCACTGTTCTGCCTGGACTGAGGTTCTCCTCTGGTCTGTCCCCTCCTCCCTGTGGCTCCCGTCCGTCCTGCTTGTTTTCTGCATTCTGCAGAGCTGGCCGGGCAATGTGCTTTAATATTTTCTTCTGAATGAAGTTTCCTACAGTAGTAAAAAAGGGGAAATGTGGTGTGTGCTGCAACTGAGAAATGTCCATGGCCTACGGCTCTTCCCCATGTGCTCCTCCTCCCTGGAAGCATGCGGGTACCTATACAGGTAGGTATGGCAAAGCCCCTGCATCCCCCTGGTCCCCATTCATTGTCAGTTGTGCCCAGACCTCTTGCCAATGGGCAATGCCTGGGGGAGGCTGGGGAGCACCCTGCAACGTGGGACCCCACTGACAACCTCCAGATGGGTCTTCTCCAGCCATTGGAGAAGAAGATGACACGCTCCCCCTTGTTCCTCACCGACATTAGCTCCAAGCAGATGGTCCTGTGATCCCCACCAGGACGCATGATGTATTAGAGCCTTGCTCTGGTCCAGGTCCCTTTCACTGATCTCCACTCTCAGCCCCACCAAAAGAAGACTCAAAGCTCCCAAACAGTCAATGCAAGTCAGAGCGTGGGCCTTCAGGCACTGGTACTCAAGCTCACCTGCCCGTGCTTGCACACTAAGAAAGCCTGGGTGCTCAGCCTCCGTAGAACACGTACCTTCCTATTGCTCTGCAGAGCAATTCCTCGTGAAGTTTGTCTCTGATACAAAAACCACAGCAAGGCAATATCAGCCGTGGCCGGTTCCTGCCTGCTGATGCTGTCAAGGTGGGCAATAAGGAGAAGAAAATTGAGCTATAAGGGGAGAAGGAGGCCATGGGCAGAACAGTCATCTCCTACGCCCTAAATCAGATTGATCTGAGGAGGAGCAATGAGGAGGAGGCACATGAGGAGGAACTTCTTTCCTTTGAGGGTGGCAGAGCCCTGGCACAGGCTGCCCAGAGAGGTGGTGGAGTCTCCGTCTCTGGAGACATTCCAAACCCACCTGGACGTGTTCCTGTGCCACCTGCTCTGGGTGACCCTGCTCTGGCAGGGGGGTTGGACTGGATGATCTCCAGAGGTCCCTTCCAACCCCTGCCATTTTGTGATTCTGCTCTATGTCAGTGTTACAGGGCTGTGATGTCTTAGGGTCGGTTCATCTCAGATGAAGGGTGATACCTCCTTGCAGGCTGTTGAAGCCTTAGCACCAGCTAACCCAGCAGAAAGGGGCAAGCAAGGATCTTAAAGGGAGATAAGTGACAGAGGGACAATTCTGGATGGCAAACAGCTGCTCTTGGAGGGGTCTCTTCTGCTGCTTCGCTCTGCCTGTGGCTACAAGCCTCCTGTTTCTTGTAGAAAAGTCGTGAGGCTTTGAAATGTCTGTTTACAACCCCTTTGTCCCCCTCCTGTTGTCATCTGATCACTGGTGTAGGAATCCATGCTTAAGCGGGTCACGTAAAGGGAAGAAACAGCTTCCCAATGTGGGATGGGTGGATCGTGCCAGGGAGGCACCAGCTGAGCATTTTGTCCAGCTCCCAGGCAGCTAACGAGCTTCTGACTGGTAATGTGGTAGGGCACGGTGGCTTCAGAGAGAGGACAGTCTCCAATGACACCCAGACATGGGCCGTGCTCCTAACAGATACAGAGCAACTTCTGCGCTGCAACATGGAGCTGACCCAAAAGGGCAGCGAATTCCTCATGAACCTCTCTAGGAACTGGACCCTTGCATGGCCGCACGCCGTCTTCACTGCTGCAAAAAATATTCGTCCTCGGTGTGCTTTCACATCAGCGACGAGCTGGCTGGCGTTCCTCCTCACCCGCTGTGCAGCCAGCACTGGGCAGAGACTCCTCCTGGGGTCCCCGTGACTCCCCGGCGGCGCTCAGCTAATCTGCCGGATTATAGTCATTATATTTAACCAGATTAGACGACTGTTTCTGCAGTTACTGTTACTGTTTTGCACTGCTCATATTTATAGGGTGCCCTGGTCATATTTATAGGGCTGCAGAATCGAGTTACAACTTCAAGGGCTCCAGCCATGGCCGCTGTAGGTCAGAGTAACCCCGGATAAAGCCGCACTGGTCTCGCTTTGAGCATCACCCATTGGTACCAGCGCTTCCAGGGGGCCTTGGTGGCTCCTCGCTGCAGTGACAGCGTTTTTGCACAGCAAATAGAAACCCTGCCTCCCACACCTCGAATTGTGTTTGACAGCAGGGTAGCGTACCCAGACCACCCCATCTGGGGGAATGGGACCGGGGAGAAGGTCTTAAACTCTTCTGCCTGAAGAGGGGGCAAGTTCACCCGGCCGTCAGTCCCTGCAAGCCTGGCAACTGGAAAAAGAAATCTTTAAACCGCCTTACAATATCTTGGTTGTCTTTGGGGCTGGAGCCCTGTGGGTTTGGTGACCAGGGCGTGCCATTTGTCACAGCCCAGGCTGTGCTAGATACCTGTGCCACCAGGCTTTTGGCTCATCCAGCAAAGCGGGCGCTCTGCACTTTTTGGCGATGCTGTGGGGCACTTCAGTGCCACCCCGGAGCAGATATCACAAGGAAAGGCGCATTCAAGAACCAATACAAGCTTTGCCAGACGCCCTGGGTTTGCACAAGGAGGGAGTGAGGCAACCCCGCTGCTCGTCCTGACCCGGCTGGGGGTGTTTGTGTGGGCACGGAGAATAACCCCCCTCAGATGTTGGGCTCAGCCGCAGCAAGCAGCACTGGGTATGGACCAACACTCAGCTAAATGTGGACCTCCAGTTTGCTCAGGTCTTGCTTGTCAAGACACCATCTTCTTCATGTCCATCTTCGAGTCTGGAGAACGTCTTTGAGGGGGCGCACACAAAGCTCCTTGTTAGGTGGACTTGAGGATGATGAATATTGAAAAGTGTTAAGAAATTGAGCCCCTTCACCACGATCTCTTTAACTGCAGCTGATCTTGGCTGTGCAACCACGCTGCACGTTCGGATGAGCTAAAATTAACTGTGTTCCCATGCAAAGGCTGTGGTGAAGCTGCGCTTGGAGCAATGCAGTGCTACGAACTGCTGCTCCTGGTTGTTAGGTGTTAGCGCATAGTCAGAGCTGTCCCAAAGGTGAACCTTTTCAAAAGAAGCCTGCCTGGAGGCAAGGGTGGGCAAAATGAAGGCTCGGGCTGTGCAATGGCCAAGGCAAAGACCCTGGGGCTTCTCTCCATCCCCTTTGGGCTTTTGGCTGCTCACCTCCTTGCAATGGCATCAGCCCAACCTGGTGCTTGCTGCTGGAGGGACGAAAAACCCATGAGCCCATCAGCAGCCATCCCATCCCAATATTCCAATGAACAAGTGGGAGGATTGAAACACCAAAGCTGCGGCTGCTCCCTGAGAGCCGGGGAGGGACATGGTCTGACTGAGCCAAAAAGCTGGCTCTGGGGTGATGCTGGGGACTTTTGGGCAATGCAAAGGGAAAAAACAGCTCTTTCCTCAGTGTCTGGCTGCTTATGGGTGGTAGTCGGAAGAGCAAAGGCACCTCCATTGCTTGGAGACCCTGGGCATCCTCCAGCCCCACGGCAAGGTGCGCAGCAGGGACCAGCCCGCCCTGCAGGGCCACGACTGACACTCCAGCATGGAGATAAGCTCTTTGGAATTAATGAGGAACTCCAGCACATGCAGTAAAAATAAGGAAACAGCAGATGAAAAATAAATCACTTGGAGGAGCCTCCGGCCGGGAGGCTCCCGGCTGCCCGGGCTGACTGAGCCCTGATTTGTGACCTGACCTCGGCTGCACTCATTGAACTCCTCGGGCCCCGGCTCGCCTGGCTGGAAAACCAAGTAGAATAAAAAGCAGGACGTCAAGGCTAAGCTTAGCTTTTCCTTCAGCAGATAAATCACGGGGAGATGAGGAAATTGGTGGTGTTTGTTTGCAAACAGCTCTCTTTCAGCGTGCCCAGCCTTCCTGAACAGGGCGGCTGTGCCAGGCAGGTTTCATGGCCGGTGTGGGAGGACAAGAAGCAAACCCTCTGTGCTATCCTTGGCCTGGTAGGAAGGTGACAGAGAGTTAGCTCAAAGAGCCAGTCACAGCAGCAGGGAGGGGGAGCGGGGCATATACCAGAGATGTGCAAAGGTAAGAGTGGAGGGACCTTCTGCCTTCGGCTCATGCAATATTTGCACCATGTCCTTGGCACTTGGGTCACACCAACGCTCTCCATCACTGCACAGTTACCAGGGGACCTACATAAACCATCTAAAAAATAAAAATACAAGTTTTTCTCTCCAAGCATTTTCCAGTCACTGGTGCAAGAAGTGTTGCTTTTTCTTTTCCTTTCCATGCAAGAAATCTTTTGCTTTGTGCTCTTACATGTGCTCTTCCAGTACCTGAAGGGGGCCTACAAGAAAGCTGGGGAGGGGCTGTTTGCAAGGGCATGTAGTGACAGGATGAGGGGCAATGGTTTGAAACTAGAGCAGGGTGGGTTTAGATGAGACATTAGGAAGAAGTTCTTTACACTGAGGGTGGTGAGACACTGGCCCAGGTTGCCCAGAGAGGTGGTGGAGGCCCCGTCCCTGGAGACATTCAAGGCCAGGCTGGATGAGGCTCTGAGCAACCTGATCTAGTTGAAGATGTCCTTTCTAGTTGTCCTAAAGATGTCCTGATCTAGTTAAAGATGCTTCTGCAGGTGGGTTGGACTAGATGCCCTTTAGAGGTCCCTTCCAACCCAACACATTCTATGTTGTGCCATCCCAGTCTATGTTTTGGGGGAATGGGGTTGGTGTCCGACAGCCTCGCCAATGCTCCCGGGCTATTTGGGGTGTAGTGCTCAGCGTAAGGGCAAATACAGCTTGCTTTCCCTTCTCCAGCCGATGGGAAGTCGGGAAGGGAGATGTATTTTAGCTGGTGAAGTAAATCGGCCAGAGAAGCAGGCTGAGCTCATGGATATTCAGATCACAGCAAATGCCTGTAAGTACAGACATTTTTCCATGGTAAAGAGTTTATCTAGAGGCACCTTTGCCATTTGGCACCTGCTAGGCTTGATTTGGGGTGTCTCAGTTATTAAGTGCCTAACAGAGAAAGCTCAAGGGGACAGACTAATAACTGCACCCTACTCATCCCCATTTTTCTCGCGGCTCCCGGCAGCGGGAACAGAGTTTACTTCTGTTCCCATCTATTCTGGAGCCAAAGCCTTAAAAACAAATGGAAGATGATTCTACCACACACTTGCAAGCACCAAGGCATGGTGTGGATGCGAGCAGCAGAAGAAAAACTTGCTCATTTAGTGTTTTTCTGACTGCCTGCCAGAGCCGCGTCTGCTCTTCAGCCGACGCAGTGCAAGCCTTGCTAGCTGGCTGGTAAATGAGAAGAATTCGAGTAATTTTTGTCACGTGGAGGAAGAGGGAGCAGAGAACCACCCTGACGGCCTTTCGGAGCCGAAAACTGATGCTCGTGTCCATTGACCGCTATGTAAAGGATACCAATGTATGGATTCTTTTTATTTTTTTTTTTTTTTAGAGGAGTGCTTTTGAAAACTTTCATAATTTGAGAAGTTAACCAGCGTGGCCAAACTGAGCAAGCACCAAGGCAGGCAGCTGTTGTCATGAGGTGAGCTCTTGTCCTCGAGCTCATATTTCTTCACTGAACCTCTGCAAATATGACCGGCTTGCTTTTTTATGGACAAAACTTCCAAACAGTCCGTTGCCAAGTGTCCAGACAGGCAAGAAAACATGAAGCTGTGTAAAAAAAAACCCCACTATTCAACCCCTACTCTAGGCAGGTATATGTATGGCTTTGTGTTGTGGTTCCCCAATGGGTTCTTCACTGTTGAAAGCCAATCTCAAAGGACTCAAGCTGCAACAGGGTGGGTTTAGACTGGACATTAGGAAAAAATTCTTCACAGAAAGAGTGGTCAGACACTGGAACAGGCTGCCCAGGGAGGTGGTGGAGTCACCAGCCCTGAACGTGTTTAAGACTTGTTTAGATGTGGTGTTGGGGGATACGGTGTAGGGGAGAACCTGGTGGAGTGGGGTTGATGGTTCGACTCGATGATCCCAAGGGTCTTTTCCAACCTAAATGATTCTATGATTCTACGACCCTGGGGCTGTGCACAAGACACCCTCAAAGGCCTTTTAGAAGCCTGCAATCCTGTATTGAGCAGATCCTAAAATCCTACCCCTGGTGCCCCAAAGCACCATTGCCCACAGCAAGATTATAAATCAAATCCCCCCACTTCTTTCTCACTTACCTACCCTGAGTCCCCTTTTCCCCTGCTTTTAAACCATCCGTGGAGATCTGTGTATGGATCAAGCATCCTCCCAAATGAACTATTCCAAGTACCGGGCCACATAAAAAGCAAAAATACCCAGTAAAACCCAAATAAAGCAAGAAAGCTACAGGTGGAAAAGCTACAGCACGGCTGCCATTGCTGCTGCCAGAAAGATGTTTGCAGAAGAGCAGCAAGAGCTGGTGAGAGGTTTCCTCCAGTCCCATCTCCCCACAGCTCAGCAGGCCCTCTTGCTGGTGTGAAGGTGGGAAGAGCATGAGCAGATGCGGTCCCTTGCAGCATCTTGGAGGCACCTGAGTTCATGGTGAAACCATTCAGGAGGCCCTCGGGACCTTCCAGACGCTGGGCTGGGAGAGCCTTCTGCTGGTCTTTCCCCCTCCTTTCTTCCCATCTCTAAGCACCACCTCTTCAGAGAGCTGGGACCGGTTTAGACCCATTTATTTGAAGCCAGAGAGGGAGAAAGGAGGAGAAATACGACTACCGGGTCAGAGATTTATGTCCTGCAAGGTTCCCGGCCTGCAGCGTGTCTGCTGAAACAAAAATCGCCATTCATCTAGCCCTGATAATTTCATAAACAGCTCCGGATCCAGGGATGAAATATGGCCATTCCCAAGGAGGTGCCTGCGTTTTGACGGATGCCGCAGACAGCTGCTCCGTCGGGGATGAGCAGGGCTCTGCTCTGCCCGGCGCTGCGGGATGGACCCCTGCAGTTCCTGACGCACCCCAAAAAGGGGCCCTTTCATTATACCCATCCTGGGCAACGGCACTGGGGACGTCCAGCGTGAGCCCGGTGGCAGCTGTCCCCTCAGGCTCGCTGCTCTCTAATCCCAAGGGACACGCTGTGTGTGTTTGGAGGCTGGCAGGCAGAAAGACGTGGGTCTCTGAGCTGAGCTGTGTCTTTATGTCATGTGTTTTAAATAGCATTAAAAAATGAGATGTAAAAAAAAAAAAAATATAAAAATAATAGCATTTAATTAGGAGGATCCCAGGGCCTGCTGTGCTCTGGTTTGGCCTGGGGTAGGGAATGGAGCTGGGAGCTGTAAGAGGGACATAACAAGCAGTAAAACGTAATCCTGGGATTACAGGCAGCAATTAGCACCGCGGGTATGTTCGTGTCACCCCGTGCTCCCTGCCTGCGGGCTTTGGGATGCAGTACAGGGACCGGAGTGTGTCTCCTACCCACGCTCACTGGGTCACCAAGTCCCTGGGTCTGGGCTAAGGCAGGATTAGTCCCACGAGCTCACACCATGCTGTGGCGCCTGCAACATGTCGGCATCACAGTTTCTTAGGGAAAATAGCCTGGAGGACTCCAAGGAGTGCTGTCCTGGACCTGCGAGAGGGGGAGAGCTGTTGGCAGCGGCAGAAGATGGGGGAGAGATGCTCGGGGGGGGGAGGGCAGGATGGAAAGAGGAGCTGCGGCCACGCGTGCACTGGGCAAGGATGAGCTCCCTGAGTGCCAGACTGTGCCGGGCACCCTGTGCCCACCTGCACGGCTCAGCCCACGCTGGGTGGCAGCAGGCGGCACCGGGCACGTCCCAGGCTGCTTTCCAGACCTGTGAATTACAGATCCAACGGGTGCCTCCTCCCCAGAGCAAGTCACATCCACCCTGGCTCGTCAAATAACACCCCCCCCAGCATGACTGAGAGGCCGGGGGCTGCAGCGCTGGGTTTGCAGGTGGCCAGGCCTTGCCACATCCTCGCTCCGCTTTGCCCCAGCCATCCCCTCCGAGATGGAGGGCGCAGCTGGAAGTTACAACACGGCAGACTGTGGCCATTCATTCCTGGTCTGGAAAGTGGTCCCCACGACAAAAAAAATGGGAAATTCGGGGAGCCACTGATGCTTACTTGCCAAGGAGGCATCAGGACGCATCAAGTGATGAGTCTTTCCCTGTCCCGGCTGTGTTTCCCGTTAGTCATCCCGGCCCAAACTCTCATGGCCGCCTCAGTAAACCCAGCACAGGGATTTAAAGCCGACTCAGGCACACCGTTTGCTTTGTTTATAGGTAACACCAGCAGCCACCAAAAAATAAATGAAACACCGGGCAAAACCAGCCGCAGGGCCAAAGCGTGGTGGGAGAGCAGTCACCTTCCCGTGGCTCCCTGCACCACCGTGCCACTTGTCCCTGGGCAGCAGGGATAGAAAACGACCCCAGGACCTGGGGGTACGAAACCAGACATGGCACATGAGTGCATGGCTGCAGCAGGATAGGCGAGGGCTGTCCCTCACTCAGCGCCACTGGCACTCCAGAGCGGTTACACCAACTCGGCTGGCCCCGTCCTTCCCCCGTGGCCATGTCCCACAGCTGCAGGACCTGGACGAGCTGGAGAGGTGGGCCCGACCAAACCTTATGAAGTTCAACAAGGCCAAGCGCAAGGTCCTACACTTGGGTCAGGACAGCCCTCGTTATCAATACAGGCTGGGGGATGATGTGATAGAGAGCAGCCCTGCGCAAAAGGACATGAGCCAACAATGCATGCTTGCAGCCCAGAAGGCCAATCTCATCCTGGGTTGCATCAAAAGAAGCGTGGCCAGCAGATTCAGAGGGCGGATTCTGCCCCTCTGCTCCGCTCTTGTGAGACCCCACCTGGAGTACTGTGTCCAGCTCTGGAGTCCTCAGCACAAGAAGGACATGGACCTGTTGGAGCGGGTCCAGAGGAGGGCCATGAAGATGATCCGAGGGCTGGAGCACCTCTGCTGTGAGGACAGGCTGAGAGAGTTGGGGTTGTTCAGCCTGGAGAAGAGAAGGCTCCGGGGAGACCTTAGAGTCCCTTCCAGTACCTGAAGGGGGCCTATAAGAAAGCTGGGAGGGGCTGTTTGCAAGGGCATGTAGCGATAGGATGAGGGGCAATGGTTTGAAACTAGAGCAGGGTGGGTTTAGATGAGACATTAGGAAGAAGTTCTTTACACTGAGGGTGGTGAGACACTGGCCCAGGTTGCCCAGAGAGGTGGTGGAGGCCCCGTCCCTGGAGACATTCAAGGCCAGGCTTGATGAGGCTCTGAGCAACCTGATCTAGTTGAAGATGTCCCTGCTCACTGCAGGGGGGTTGGACTAGACGGCCTTTAGAGGTCCCTTCCAACCCAACACATCCTATGATTCTATGATTCTGTGACATCATTCCCACTGTGGTCCCCACTGAGCAGCTTGTGGGGTGTCTCCACATGCCCCCCCTCTCTCCTAGGGCTTCCCCGTGCTTCTGTCCTATATTGTAGGCAGTATTTCCACATTTCCTTCTTGCTTATCCAAGGAGCACGGGCTCATATCCTAACCCCGCTCTGAGATGCCATGGGGTTGTTGGGCCAGGGGGCTGGGGGAGGATGATGGCAATACCCCTCAAACAGCTACGGCTGCATTTATTTTTTTTGGGGGGGGGAACATTTGAAAATTCAGGAAATTTCCCAAAGGGGGCCGGCTGCCAGGGAGCTGGTGTCCAGGAGAGGGCAGGATTAGCCGCCGCACACTGCCGCACAGCACCGACATTTCGGGGTGCGGGGACCTGGCCGCTGCCATGACTTCCAGCCCAGAGAGCGCTTTGCCTTTTCCACAGCTCTTCTCTTTTTTTTGAGGGGGGGCTTAAACTTCACTTACAACTGCTTGGTTTGTGCCTTGTCTGGCCCCTTCCAGCCCCCACCCCCTCAGAGCTGGGGGCCGGCAGGCACCTTGTTTACACCGTGTTCCTGGTGCTGAGCCATCCTGGCTGCTCTTTCGAGAGGTGACATGTGCCGCGATGGGGCGGAGAAAATACCTGGCACTAGTCGAGGGATCAGTTGCAAGAAGCGTTGCCCTTCCAGGAAAAATGGGCAGCTGCGGCCGCCCTCCGGCCATCGAGCCCCGGGGGATGCGGAGAGCAGGGTTTGCGATGGGCTCTGCCCCGTCTCTGGGGTGTTGGAGTGGTACCAAGGGTTTGGGGGGGACAGTGGTGGAGCTGGCGTCACCCTGAGAGGCTTAGCACACACCCCGGCAGCATCTCCTTGGCCATGCCAGCCACGGGCGGTGCGTGAACTACCCTGCCCGTGGAGCGAGGCGCTGAGCAGCTCAGCAAGCCCCGGCTCAACCAGACCGAGGGGTGGAGAAGGAGGATGATGGAGGAAGGCTTTCCACGAGCAGGGAACGGGGGAGCAGCCAGGTGGGAGAGCAGCACAGTGGAGGGCACTTTCTTAGCGTTGCTTCCTCCAGAAATAACATCCTTCCCCGAGCCGCTCCTGAGACACATCTGGCCTTGCACTGGCCCCAGCCTGTTAATGTGTAACCCACCGGGCAGGGATGGCGTGTCGGAGCCCAGGACACACAGGAGCTGGTGTCAGCGTGCGGGGACAGCAGCGGGCGGCTGGGCACACACGAGGTCACCTCCCTGCTCCTGTGGGACCTGCATGGCCCGGTGTCGTCAGTGGCACCCGGCTCCCGTAAGCCCCGGGACTTAGTCGGGGTGAAGCGGCTTTGCTGGAGGGTAACACCAGTTCACTTGGAAAAGGGCCTGCTGGGGCTGTGTGACCCGGGATACCTCGGCCACTGGCTTCAGGGGACCAGTGGAAAGGTGGAAAGGGTGGGGGGATGCTGGCTTCAGCCCCCCATGAAGACTAAAGCCTGGCAGGCAGAGCGTTGGGGCGATGCGTGGCGTGAGCCCCATGTGTTTGCACACATAAAGCCCCTTTTCCTCCAGGGACGTTGTCCCCAGGACCCCAAGAAGGCCCAGGGCTTGCAGGGGTGGTTGGTGTCATGTTTTAGGGCGAGTACTGGTTTGCCTAATGAGGGGGAAAAATACGCTTTCCTTGTAAGCAAACAAAGCTTGACTTTATTGCCTTTAAAGCGCAACTCGCACAAACAGTGGCAAAAGTGCAAACACTGATAATGCTCGGAACATTTTGAGCTGTGCAAACAAGCCGGAGGTGGAGGGGGTGTGTTGAAATGAAGGGGTGAGGGGTACGGGGGGAGGGAGGAGAGCTGCTGGCCCCGCAGCCCCCCCCACCCCGGCAGCTGCCCCAGGCAGCGATGCTGAGTGCAGGCTGGGGGTGGAAGCAGCCCCCCAGGCGAGCAGGGCTGAATGGGAGCCCTGCAGAGCACAAACCCCCCACCGAGGTGGGCTGCAGATGTTATTAATGACATTTTTAGCCCCAGCCTGAGGCTATGCCCTACCCCGGCATCTGGAAGAGCTCCAGAGCTGCACACAGCATAGCCACCAGGACCCGCCAGAGCCGTGTGTTCCTTCCCCATCCTGACAGTCCGTCTGCCGGTTGCTGCCCACACAGAGCATCCCACCAGCATCTCGGGACATGGTGTGGCAGACAGCATGCTGCCCCTGCCTTGGTTTTTTCCCCTTCCTCCCCTACCCCACCTCCTCTTTCCTAGGCAGGCGGCCACAATGCACATGCCTCGCGCTCCTCCTGCAGCTTTTCTGTCCCATCCAGCTCTCCGAAGCCTCCTCCAGGTGATGATCCATAAGTGGCTGCTGTATATCCCAGCCCTGCCCTGCTGGCTCCTTGCCTGGTGACCACAAAACCCCGTTGCCCGCCACTCCACACCCCTCAGGGCATGTTTTGCCCTGGGTAGAGGAGGGTGATGCACGGGAGGCTCAGTCCTCGCAGACATGAGACGGCTTACAGGGAACCAGAGCACCAGCTCTGTAGGTAGGGATTAAGGTCCAGTTCCTCAAGAGACGTTTCAGCATCTGCCTCCTGTTACTTAGGATTACCAAGCAGGTTGGGAAAAGCAGGCCACTGCAAACTGGGTCAGAAGAAGAAAGGACAAGACCCAAGCGGGTGGATCACCGGATAATCAGGCAGGGGGCAGGGACCTCAGCCTTTATCTCGGCTCCATCCCTCCACATCCCGATGCACCAGGAAGTCCCTCCAGGTTGTTTCTGCTGCCGGGTTGGGAGGGGAAGAGATGCCCGGAGTCAGGGCAGCCCCATCCCGCATGTTCCCCCTGGGCTCTCAGCACAGCCCTCCGCACCCCAGCACGAAAGGATTACCAAGTTTTGCGTCTGGCTGACGAACTCTTCCCTAATCCAGCCTTGGGGAGGGGGAAAAGCTTTTCTTATTAAATCCATCGCCCGCCCCCGTCCTGCACGGGGCATCCCGGATCGCTCCCCTTCCCATCCGGGCTGCCACGTGCCGAGTCGGATACCTCTCTGGCTGCCCGATGCTCCGGCTCCACCGCCAGATGGGATTTCTGGGGAAACTAGGGAAGCAACAAGCCTTCCCCTCTCTGCAAGAGATCAGCCGGGCTTCCAGCACCGGCAAGTGATTTCATACAGTCAGAAAGACCCGAATATTGGCGAAGAATTAATGTCTTTGCCAGACCTACCCGAAATCAGCCAGTTCGCATGTTACTGAGGGAAGGGACAGACAAACAGAGTGACGACACACTCAACTTTTGTAAGGCTTGAGAAAACAGGCTGAAGTACAGTACATAAAATAACAAAAAAAATTAGACGTACTGGAGTAAGTTCTGTTCCTTTGGGACAAAATGATTTTTTAATTTTTTTTTATTTTTTTTTTAAAGCCAAAGCTTCCTTTGGTTTTGCTCCTGGTTCTGCCAAGTCTCTTCTGAGCGAAGATTTTGGGGATTTTTTTTCCCATCTGGACTCTATTTTCTGGTAGGAGAGGCCATGGCAGGAGCGCCGGCAGAGCCCGGATTCAGAGCAGAGAGGCGCTGCACGATGGATGGTGACACCCCGGGGTGGTTTTTGGGGTGGCTTGTTGATATAACCGAGGCTGGAAGCCAAAGGCAATAAGGGATTAGAGTAAAACGGCTCGGGGAAGCAAGCAAGAGTGGGGGGGGCGGTTTCTCAGCAGTGTCTCTGCCAGGTGATGCGGGCGATGCTCCCACGAGAGCCGCGGTGCCGGAGCACACCTGGGTGTACAGACGTACAGCGACAGAGCCCGGGACACGCACCCGTCATGGACACGCTCTCCCATGGTGGTACCCGTGACATTCAAGGAAGAAACCAAATGAAATGGGTGCTTGATGCTCTCAGGTTTTCGGAACAAGCTGTTTTTCTCAAATCGGGGCTCTTTCTCCCCTGCTGCTCACCCCAAGCGCTCACCTTCCTTCCGAAAACCATGACGAGCATCGCTTTGAGCCAGTGAGCCCCATAAGCCCCCTTTTTCCCCCCGCCCTGCCCCACGGTGTTGGGGGGCTCCTCCGTGATGAGCAGCTGTACCTCACCTGCGGGGCGCTGGAAGCCGTCAGGCCTCAAAATTCACAGCTCCCCCAGGGGCAGGAAAGCTGTTTTAGAGGCTTCACAATTGCAGCAGCCCAAATTATTTCCTGAAGCCCGCATTAAGTTATCCAGGCACGTGGCTGCGCAGGTATAAAGCGGCTCGCTCCTAAAAATGCTACTCCCAGACAATTTTCTTGAGTTTTCCCACAGTCACGGTTTTTCTCTGGGCTACCGGGATGTGGGGAAATCACCTTCTTCTAGTGAGCTTCTTCAGGATGGGACGGGGAGGTATTTCTCTGTGTGTTTGTGTGTGTGCGCGCGCTCGTAGTATCCACATCCCCCTCCTTGCCTTGGAGCCTGAACCCACCTTGTCCACAGCGGTGGCTGCGTGTACCCGACTTGAGGCAGAAAGGCAACCCCAGTCCTTACAAAAGGTAAAATTTACCCAGGCGATGGCTAACAGGGCAGATGGGTTTGGGCAAAGCCCCGAAAAGCAAAGCCACCCTCGTCCCTGGAGCACTCAGCCCATCACGAGCATCCTTGGGTTTGCTCAGCGGGGCCCCGGGGAGAAGAAGCCGGGTGGGCGCCCTCCCCGCCGGGCAGCCCGTGTCCCAGCCTTACGCCAGGGTCAGGCGCCCGCATCACGCGCCGAAGCGTCGCCGCCGACTGGCACCTCACAGCTGCTTTGAGGTGCTGCCAGGGACTGCAGGTCACGACTGCCAACAAATCAGAGCCATTGTGCTCCCTCGCTTCCCACCCCCACCCCCCCCCCCCCCCCGCCCCGCTTTTCCCCGTTAATAGCCCCTTTCTGTACCCAGGGAACGTGATTCTGCATCATCCCATCCCGCTGCGAACCCCGGCTCTGCTCCACAGCCAAAGTCCCAGCTGGCCCCACAGGAGGTGGGTGCACCTTCAACCCTCCATCCTCCCCCCTCAAAAAAAAATCAAAAGCATTTCAATTTTCTATCATCAGAGCCGCGCCATGGTTTGGGTTGGTGCATTGCGAAAAATCTCTGCTGCCACAGTATCCGTAAGCCAAAACACCAAAAATGTGTTTTATTCCCCAGTGGCTGCAGAAGCATCTCCCCCACTCACCCCACAGCTGAGGCTTGGTACCCAGAGCCAGGGGGGCACCAACAGCGGGTACCCCCCACACGAGGGCTCGAGCGGGCGGGTCGTTCGGAGGCTCTCCGGGAATAGGAAGCCACCTAGCCAAGCTGTTGTTCTCATTTGTTATTCAGCGTTAAGGAAATCTGCACCATTCTCCCATCAGCCTCCCCATCCCGGAGGATAATTGATGCTAACGTCATTTCATTTTGGTCCAGCTGCGGGGCTCAGGAACAGATGTTTTATTGTTCAAACTGAACACACAAAACTAAGGGGAAAAAAAGAAAAAAAAACCAACAGAATAATAATAATAAAAAAAAACAACACAAAACCCAACCCAAAAAGCAACAAAACCCAACTAATTTGTGTTTGCGGTGAGGTTAGCCGCAGCTTCCTCTCCCCAGAAATGCGAGGAGACAGAGCAGCAGCCCCAGGGAAGACCCAGGCCTCCAGGAAAGCCAGGCTTTATACACCCAGCTAAGTGTCACCCTCCTACATATGTTGCAACATGCCTTCTCCCCGCCCCCGCCCCCGCCAAAAAAAAAAGCCTGCCATGTCCAACAGGCAGGCACTTCCAGCAGAGAGGCATTTTCCCTGACACTGAGCTGTCACCTGCAGGTGGGATGCGCTGTGACAGCCTTCACGTCCCCCCAGGAGCAGAGATCCACCCTGGAATTCGCAAGGAGGAGCGCAGCACTAGCTCAAGAGCAAGGATACGTGTCTCCTCCGAGGAGCGGACAAGAAGGAGGGCAAATACGTGCCGGTGACATGTGCATCTTCAGCGCACGGGCAAACGAGCTCACCCTCTTTTCCAGCTCTGCGAAAGCCGCCTGCGCATTTGACGCTTCAGCGCGAGGGCGGTTTGCAGGCACGGGGAAGTGCTGGGCACCACGCACGCACACGCGTGCACTTCGAGAGCCGCGGATGGAGGGAGGAGGTCCATCGCTTGCTCTGCAGCAGGTGTAGGACAATGTCCGGAAGTCACAGGCTGGTCCCGCTTGGCGCTTCACTACACCCTTAAGCGTCTCCGTGAAGCTACCGCCAAGCAAGCCGGGGAACAAGTGGGAAACACTTCCCCGGCTGCCGAAAAGAGATCTGTTCACAACACAAAAGCTTGCTAAAAAGCCAAAAAACACCAAAACTCTCCTAAAAACACCCAAGTTAAAAGATGTTTAATATTCGTTTTCTCTCTAGTACTAATAACCCCATAGGTAAGAACAGCCCTTCTCCCATGCAGAACTGGGAAACGCTGGTACCTCGTACAAACCGGGGAGGAGCTACCAGGAGGAAGAGTGTAGCTGTGTTCCTTGCCTCGCCGGCAGAGGCACTTTTGCTGTAGGTGAGACCTGGCCCTAGAAATAACGGGCTCTGAAACGCCCACAGCAAATCCCTTGGGTCATTGTCCCTACGTGGCCAACGTGAGCCTTTTTCGACACCTCTTGGCGCGTGCCACATGCTTGGCATTATTTCTGGCCAGCGTATTGTGTCTCCTTCCTGTTCCACAAGAAGGGGGGTGGTAGGGATTCGATCCTAAGGGATCCAATCCTATACGCAGCGGCACGAAATGCCCCAGTCCCCCTCAGGGCCTGGGAACTAGCACGTGGTTCCAAAAACCCCAGCAAGAGAATGACCACAGCATCTCCTGGGGTTGGACTAGATGACCTTTAAAGGTCTCTTCCAATCCAACACATTCTACGATTCTACGATTCTGTGATCTCCTCTTAGCAAACCAACGGTGGGGGAAAACCACCGACTTTTTGTGGTTGCAAATAAAACAGACCTGGCCCATGAAGAGCCCTGGGCTCTGCCATACCTGTGTTGGATTTACACCCTGTGGTGTAAATCCAGCTGCCAAGACCCGTTAAGGATCAGCGCCAGGTGTGACTATCCCCTCGAGAAGAGCGCTGTTGGGGGAAGGAGTCTGTAGGGGAACAACCCAGCAAGAGAAATAAGAGGCTGGAGGTGGAAAATACCTTTTGGATCATCCTCCCCTTCTCATTCAGCTGGGCGAGCAGCGAGGATATGGAGTCAGTGAGTGTCCCCTCCTTCGCCTTGCTGACAAGTTGCTCCCAGTTCAAACCAACCTCCCTGCATCCCACCTCTGGCCCGTGGATGCTTTGCGCCTGCTCTAAGGCTGCTCCCTCCAGCATCCCACAGCTGGCTCGGCAGCAGCCCATTAACCACAAGCGTGTTTGAGCTGCGAGCGGGCGAGGGAAGGCGTTGGAGAAACCATCGCAGCGAGCTGGGGGGATTCGGCGCCTACAGGGAGCATCGCTGGCCTGTGAGCCACCTCGTTTGCCAGCAGAGTCCTTGCCGGGGGGGTGCAGAGGGGGTCGTTGAAACCTTCGGGCTGTTAATTTGCAGTGACGTTGCATGGGGACATGTAGGGAAGCAAAGAGAGGGCATAATCCGTCCCCCATTCCCCAGACCAGCGGAGCTCAGGCTGGCCGTCTTCAAACCCGGAGCCAGGTCAGCTCTAGGTACAGAGCCCGAAAGGAGATGTCAGAACGAGATGTCATGGAAAATATTTACTCCGTGAGGTCAGTGCACCCTTGGCTTCTCTTTGGAGGGGACTTTGAACGCAGGAGGGCAGACGTTTCCCGCATGCTTCTGTAGGCTGGGGAAAGCAGGCGCTTCCCTCGGCTGGAAAGACGAAAAGCACAAGTGGAAAGTTTTGTGCTAAAGGAAAAGCAAGCGAGCCTTCAGCTGCTGGCGGCTGGGTGCTGGCTATTAGGGGAAACAGCCTGCTTTGGAAAAACAAAACAAAAAAAAAAAAAAAAGAAAAGGATGAGTCTCTGAGAAGAAGGTCTGGGAAAAAAACAAACGGAGGGGAGGCCATGGAGTGGCAGTATGGCACCCGGGAGGTGCAGGCATGCCCTGGGTCGTGCGTTAGAGGGAAGGAATTGCCCCAAAACTGTAGTGAATCTGAGGCAAGGTGTGGGCACTGGGTGGAGGGGAGCCCTTGCTCTCAGCATGGACCGGCAGAGGAGGCTCAGCAGGCCCACGGGGCATCCCTTACCCATTCTCCTGCCCAGCAGAGCCAGGCCACCCTCTCCCCAAATCATCATCCTGTGCCACCACACCGGGGAAAGACGTCTCAGAAGAGTCCCCACGTCTGAGATCAAAGGGCAGGCTAATGAAACGGCAGGCCGTCCATAACAGGGTTTCCCTGATGCAAAGTGCCCACAAAAAGTGCCACGCAGCATCCCCTGGCAGCCAAAGGCTGTGCCGTGGTTCTAGCAGTAACAGGGTTTTGCATCCCCTTCTCCTGGCGTTCGGCTCCCTCCCACAGGGCTCCTCCTCACTACCTTTGAGGTTCACGCCGTGGTTTGACTGTTGATCCTGCTGACTCCCATCAGCGTATGTGTCTCTGGATGAAAATAACTGGCCCCCTGGCACGTGCGATCACTGCTGGTGGCCACCCGAACCGGGTGATGCCAAGCAATTGGGTAGCTCAAGCAGGGAAAAGCATCTCCTAGAAGATCGTCTGAAAAAGCGGAGGAAGATGTTTCACACCTCAGGAGGACCAGCTCAACAACTCTCAGCAGGTCTTGTCCTAATTGCCACGCAAATCGGTTGCCTTAAAGCGAGAACCCAACACTTTCTCCTCTTTCTGGGAGCATCTCTTGCTATGCTTTCCGGTGGGATCAGCATCCCGGGGGACAGTTTCTCTCTCTTTTTCAGGTTTAGCTCATATGGTGACGATTTTTCCCCTGCAGCCACCCCACGGGGGCTGTGACTCCATCACCCCTTCCAAATGAAAGGGGGCGGGGGGTGGGGGGGTGGGGGTGCGCCGGGGCTGCGTTCGGGGGCGCTGCCAGCGGTGATTCAAGAGACGGGACTCCCGCCCGCCTGACTCACTCGCCGTCGAGCCCAAGCCCTAGCGGGATGCGTCACTTGTTGCTGGAGACGATGAAGAAGAGACATGAAGTTTGTTCTCAAACTTGTGTCGTTTTAAGCCCCCACACGTTCCCATTTGCTACGTTCCCCCCCGCCCCCCCTCAGCTTTTGACTCACCATGTTGTCAACTCATCGCTCCATCGAGCAAACATGGTACCCCCTGGCCTTCTCCTCGACGTGTTTGAGCTCCCCACCCCTCCCCAGTTTGTCCCGGTCTCGTCTCGGCATCCCCACGCCCCCAGCTCCCGCCGGGCAAGGCACCCATGGTCCTACCAAACCCCTGCTGAGATAACTTGCCACGGAGAGCCCTCGGCCACCCGGAGACGGGGTCTCCAGCACGGCACAGCCAGACCCTCACTCCCAGGGGGCTCTCCTCGCTGTGAGAACAGCAGGAGGGCTGCCCTCTGCCCACCACTTTGCTGGTCCCCAGCTCTTCCACCCGCATCCCCGGCATCCACCCACCCACCCAGCTGCCCCTCGCCTCAGCCGGGCACCACGGCTATGGCCGGCGGGACACTTGAGCCCCGGCTCAGCTGTTGATTCCAGCCCGTGCCTCAGGAGTGGGATGGGGACGGGGAGCCACTCCGGGGTGGAATTTCACTCACTTCGGTGACCTCGTGCCTGTGGCGTGCTCTAAAAATACAAATAAACCGGCGGACAGCACAAAACACACCCCTTTTCCCGCAGAGGGCTGCTGGGCCAGGCCCTGCCTCCCCTGGCTGCGTCCTCTTTTGTGAGAGAAATTAAGCTGAGGGCTAAAGGGGGAAGGAAAAAAAAAAAAAAAAAAAAGAAAAAAAGCCAGATGCCTTTCTTCCCCGGTCTCAGCTGAAGAATAGATCTAGCAATCGATTTTGGACAATTTGCTGCAGACCTGAGCATGGGGTCAGGAGGGGGCATGCTCCGTGTTCCCCTCCCGCTCCCGCTTTGCTAAGCCAGCCCAGCCAAGCTCTTCCTGTCTCCCCTGGGCTCTCCCATCCCTCTGACGACCCCGTTGCCCCTCTCATGTCACCCTGTCGCAGGCAGGCCAGGCTGGGTGTCCGGGGGCGCAGCGGCCCCCCGTGGCGCGGGGAGCCCATCACCATCCACCGAGAGCATCTCACCCTCACGGCGTCCTTGTCCCCAGGCACCTCCTCCTCTGCCATGGCAGACAAGCCTCAAAGCGGCAGCAGGAGCTCACCTTCCCCATCCTCACCTGGGTGGCTTTACGCCCCGTATTAACTAATTTCACCCCCATTCCTACCTCCCCAGGTCTCCCCAGGTCTCTCTCTCCTGGGCTCACCAATACTCAGCCCCTGCGTCGAGGTTGTCAGCAGAAACCATCCGTAAGCCCAACGCTGGACTAATTAATATAACTTGCCGTGATTGCGAAATCCACTTCCCACCCACCCCCCCCCCTCCTCCTCTCACAGCAAAATCAGGTCCCAGGCGCCCTGCCCTGCCTTCACCCCCGCACAGCAGCGGGTGTCCCCTCGCGTGTCCCCAGGGGCCGGGGGCGCCGGAGGGGATGGCAGGCAGTGGAGGTCACGGTTTCCATGTGCCCAGCAATAAACAAGCTCTCCCGAGCGGCAGGGGAGGGAGGGAAGGTGCCAAAAGGCCCAAGCGAGATGTATTCTTGCAAGCAGGCGGATTAGGAGCAGGTCGAGGCACGCTGGCAGCCAGCGCGGGATCGCTGCCCTTATCTGTGAATGGGTGCAGGCTGTTACCCCCGCAGCCACCGGGATGGGGAGGTGGGGAAGGGGAGGTCTGGAGAGATGTTTGTTCCTCGGCCAAGTGGCTATTTCTGACTTTGGGAGCCCACGGCTGAGGCCAGGGAGGGTTTGCAAGAAGCAGCTGGACCCAGGCTGCACCCGAGGAATATCCACCCCGCCATGGGCGGGAGAAGCTGCCCTGTCCCCAGACCTGTAGCGCAAGCTCCCCCCACCCTTCCCATCGCTCCTGACCCCCCGGGACACTCCATCCCATGCGCTGGACGCCCCGAGAAGCCATGAGGCTAGCGAGGTTGTCAGGCAGGGAGCAGCTAATGCAGGGAGCCGATTGAGTTACAGGCCAGCGGTTGTATCATGTTTACCAGCTCCCCGCCGCATATCCTGTGCTGGGAGGATTCCTGGAAGCAGGAGCTGATTTCGCACCCCTTCCCCACGCCACACAAACACGCAGGCTATGCCAAAAGCACATCTCTGCACGTGACCGCCGCCGATATTACCCAAGCGGCTGGCAGGGAGCAGCCACCCCCTTCCTCGCCCTCCTCCTCCTCCTCCTCCTCCCCTGGCCGCACGCCTCCCTGTCTCCAGCACAGGGCTGGCCCCATCCGTTTTTGTTTTTTTTTTTATTATTCTTGCCCTCCTCTTAACTCTGTTTAACTTTCCCATCTCTTAATTTAAAGCAGAGGTGGTGGCCCTGCCAGAGATGCCGGAGGTCTCCAAACCTTTGACGGGATGGTTAAATCCCGGGTTTCCTCTGCCCGGTGCCATCAGGCTGCTCAGGTGACACCAGAGCTCCAGCCAGCCACTCTGGGATGAATAAAGTCCTGGTGTCCGGGCTCTTTAAGTGGTATATGAACCCTTTACCCGTGCAGGGATACAGGGTGTGAGTTGGTAACCAACCCTGAGCATCACTTGCAAATCCAGGCGCTAGGAAACTAGTGTCCAGACCCAGGGCACTGGGCTCTGTACGGCGGATGATGCTGCACCACCATCCGGCAGACAGGGATGGAGGAAGAGGAAGAGCGGGAAGATTTTTCACCCCTCCCCTGGGCCGTGCACAGACACGCTGCACACCTCTGACACTGCACTGTGCTACCCAGAAAAACTCAGCCTGGAAACCTTCCCTGCAAGGCACCCGGAGGCATCCTCTCCGATGGAGGAGAGGCTGTTTCTGCAGCCCTACCAACACATCTTCTCCCTGCCAGCATGTTTTGGGGTGGCAGTTGCTGGGTTGGTAGGTCCCATCTCTGTTTTTCCTTCACATCTGGGCCAGCCGACTCAGCGAGATGGCAGGTTGCCCTGGGGCTGCCACCTGCATCTTGATGATAACGCTTCGCTGGGGATCATCTTCTCGCCGGCGTGCCACTGCAGCGGGGTGTGATGCTGGGCAGAAGGGCTGGGACCGGGCAGATGCATCACTGCTGGGGGAGCCTGGGAAAAGCAGCCGCTTGGATTTCTCCCAGCCAGCCTCTCCTACATCCATCGTTAACATCCCAGAGACACCCCTGAGGAACAGGAAGGGTCAGCCCAGCCGGGAACTGTGCTTCTGTTTTGGAGATCCAGCTCCTTCAGCCTTAACGGCATGCAGAGGACATGGCCGGCCGCTAGCTTGCTCGCATTGCCCTCTTCCCCCAGCTCCCCCCCCAGCCTCTGATCCCAGCGGTGCAGGGCAGAAGGAGACGAGTGCTTGCAGATGCTGGTTCAAAACGCTCCTCAGATGTGAGCCCTTCTGGATAGGCATCGCATAGCCAGCATCACGCAATAAGCAGCTCCACGGTCAGGAGGACAAGCCCTGGCTTTATGGCCCGGTATAAAACATTTCTCCTCCCTCCCCTTTTGGAACAGCATCACCCACAGCCAGGCTTTACCTGGTGGCCCACCTGAATTACCCTCATTTGTGTAACACATTCCAGCATGAGATTTCAGACGTCCAGCGTCTCCACAGGGCTCCTGATACTCCTTGCTCTCTGATTTTCTTTGAATACATCCCTTTTTAAGACAGATTGCTTACATCTTTCGGAGGGTTTTGTGTATCTAAATCTTTCTATTTTTATTCAAGATTTCTTTTTGAGATAGGCTGGAAACTATCCTGAGTTGCCACCAGGGCAAAGGTTTCCCTCGGATGTATTTACACATTCAGGAAGACAAACTACAAGATCTAATCTCTCAAAGACTCACGCAAGACTTTGACTCGAGACACCTGCACCATTCGTTCATGGCAAGTGAAGCGGCTTCAAGCTGAAAGTTAACCTAGGTTTTTTCTGGCGTGCATTTTTCCCTCGTAAACAAAGAGCCAAACAAAATGTCTTTGCTACCCAGTGGAAAAGTCAATTTGGGCAAAAAAAAAAAAAAAAAAAGCTTCGGAAATAAACGGTTGGATTTGCAAAGGGTCAGCACAGCATCCACCCCAACTGGGCGGGCTCTGGCAAGATGGGCGGTGAGTACTGCTGCATAAAAATAAGGGGAAAAGAGAAAGGGAAGGATGCGAAAAGGAAGAGCAGAGAGCCTCTGCAGGGCTGCAGGGAAATGCCACGAGCAGCCCTAAATTCAAGGTCACCTCTCTCCGTGCTCAGCACGGTTGCCACACAGGGACGGATATCAGCTCTGACACCACGCGGGGTCTGGATCCCCATCCCACACGCGAGAACACCCTGTCCCTGGCCTCCCTGGCACACCGATGACTTGGGAGGGCACCCATGCTGATGCCATGGCTATGAGTAATCTTGATGCTGACTTTTAGTGTAAGCATCCCTTCCTGGGACCTCCTCGGAGAGCCCCGGCTCCTCTGCATCTCGCTCTCTTCCATCGCATCTGTGTGCTTTTGTCCCCTTCCTCCACCAAACCTCCCTCCCACCTTCCTTTAATTACAAGTATCACATAAGCCCAGGCAAAAAAACAATTAGCAGCCAGGCTCCTGTCAGCACCCTTTATCTCTGTGCGTTAGCGGACTGCTTAAAAATAAAGGCAGAAGGACGTTGCCCATGGGCAGGAATTTTCCACCGGGTAGGTACAGCCAAAGCGGGTCACACGATGCGGTGCCCTGGCTTGTGTCGCCCACTGGCACCCTGAGAGGCAGCTGTGCCCACAGGCAGCCCCTTCCCGCACCGCCTGAATCCTTCTGCCCGGGGCATTGCCCAAAAAAGGCACCTTTCATGGGCCAGTCGAATCCAAAACATGCCTGACCTCATTGCAGGGGGACGGTTTCCAATCTCCAGATTCATCCTATGGAGCCACTAGCTCACGTGGGACTCACTCACCATGACCTTGGCACAAGGCTTCACACGTGAGGTGGTTTCATGTTGATCCCTGTCCCTGGGACATGAGGCCTGAGCAGAAGGATGGGTCTCTCGGCGATGGGTCTCTCTGTCCCATCAAGTTCTCTGCAGGAGTTTTAATTGAGTCCAGCCCCGCTGGTGTTGCTCAGGAGGAGATGATGAGGACCAAGGGCTGTTTGAGGAGGAGAAGATGGGGTCCGATGGCTGTTTCAGGAGAAGACGAGACCAACGGCTCTTTGAGGATGAAGACACGTCGGGGAGGGAAGGCATCCTCACCTTCAAGGGAATGGAGCACCTGTCTCATGAGGAAAGGCTGAGAGACCTGGGTCTGTTTAGCCTGGAGAAGACTGAGAGGGGACCTCATCAATGCTTAAAAAAATCTAAAGGGCGGGTGTCAAGGGGATGGGGTCAGACTCTTTTCGGCCGGTCGCTGGTGGCAGGACAAGCTGGAACACAGGAAATTCCATCTCAACATGAGGAAAAACTTCTTTCCTTTGAGGGTGGCAGAGTCCTGGCACAGGCTGCCCAGAGAGGTGGTGGAGTCTCCGTCTCTGGAGACATTCCAAACTCGCCTGGACGTGTTCCTGTGCCACCTGCTCTGGGTGACCCTGCTCTGGCAGGGGCTTGGACTGGGTGATCTCCAGACGTCCCTTCCAACCCCGGCCATTCTGTGATTCTTTGCTGCAGGAGCACTTCCTCGCTGCTGCACAGAAGGAGCCTGCTCAAGCTGTTGCAAACCAGCTGAATAGCTGCAGCCCAAACTGCTTCCCCCGGCCACGAGCAGCCAGATCCAGAAGGTTTCCAGGGGAAAACTCCACCGCCCGCTCCCCAGCCCTCTTCCCGGCTGGTGGCAGGCTGCCTCCGGCTCCCTGCCACTCCACATCTGGAAAGGAAGCATCAGGAAGAGACACGCTGGGCACTTCCCTCCTGCACATCTGGGAATTGAGAGCACTGCTTCATTGTGCTGGGGCAGGGAGGATTGCGCTGGTGTTATTATTCCAAGCTGGCCCAGAATCCTAGGAAAACAAAAGCTTCTTCCTTGCCAAAGGGAGGGCTGGCTAGCAGCAGCCACTGGAGGCGAGGGCTGGGCTATTCTCCGGGCTTCTGAACGCTACATTTTGGTGTTTAAATTTAGCCCTAGATTGAAATTTTGCAGACATGAGCCCTTCTGGTGAGCCAGCAGCCTGGCCAGCATCAACACTGGCTTTTGCCACACAGCGCACTGAGCAAGCACCCTTCCTTCCCCGCGGGCTCGGCCTTCCAGCCTCTGGGCCCAGCAGCCACGTGCTCTGTGGGGCAGACCCCTGGCTTCAAGAAACCACCCAGGTGTGCTCCGTAGAGCAGTGATGGCTGGACAAGGCGGTCTGGTTGGAATAACCAGGTTTTTTGGCCATCCAGCCTGCATTGAGACAAAGGAAGATGCTTGCAAATTCTTCTCTCCTCTTTATGCAGTTGACCAGCTTGACCGCAGAGGACTTTCCAGAAGCAATGGAGATGTCAGGTGTTGAGAGCTCTGGCCACGCCCTGTGTCACCTGCTTTTTTCCTGGGCCACAGAAAGGCTTTTGGCCTCTTGTACTCCAGCCTTTAAGCTTTAGGATGCGAGTCCTGGCCTGGGAAGGGAGCCAAGATCCACGCTTCTGTTTTACCACCACTATTGCTATCCATTTTCCCCACCTTACTCCAGAGCATGGTAAACGGCTTCAAGGAAAAAGGCTTTGCTCACAGCAGGTCTCCCCTCTCCATTTAGACCCCCAGATGGAACAGGCACTCTTTTTTTTTTTTTTGCTCTCCTCCCAAATGTATAATTTAAAGGCTCCGGCCAGAAGTTGTTTCCATGGTGCTTGATCGTACCACCTGGGAAGCTGGGCACAGTCCGATACTTGCCAAAGGCTGTCACCCCCCTCTGCCGCTGAGCTCTGTGGCCTCTGCTTGAGTTGGCCATTGGAGATAAAGCAGGCAAATAAGGAATGAGGATGAATGCTGTTTATTTGCTGGAGTTCTGCAAACAATTAATATGGCCTTGTCCTTTGGATGAACCTGGTTTGATAAGGATCCTATTCATATCCCAGTGATTCCCGAAGAACAGAAAGTTGAATGCAAGAGAGCAACACCAGACAAGTGGTCTGCTCTACGCTTCCGAGGGAAACGCGCCCGCAGGCTTGCACCCCTGGGAAAAGAGGGATGCTCCAAGCTTCCAAGGCTTTTCTGCACAAACCCAGTGGTGCATGGGAAGTACCTTATAAATGAGGTGGAAGGGACAGGGAATGGTGGGGAATCAAGACACAAGCTCATTTTATACAGCTGCTCTCCTGCGACTGCTTTCCCCAAAAAGCTATTCAGCCCCAAATCCAGACCTCTGGATTTGTTCAGAGCCGCTGCGTGTGACCCCTGGCTGGCTGATAAGCACTGGAGTAGGACGTGGCTGAAGAGACAACCTTACTTTGAAAGGGCACCTGGGAATGGAAATATCACAATAGGTCTTCTTAAAGAGGAACGGACTAAAATGGCAAAATTTTTAATACACAAATTAACAAACAGCCAAATGCCCGATTTCGTGGCTTCTTAAAATCCAGCAGAAGCTGGTCCTCTCTGCACACAGCTCCCCAGGGATGAACTGGGTTTTGCTGCTCGGTGGCAGGGTTCAAACGCTACAGGGACGCGCAGAAAGCTTTTGAGCACAGCAAGTCTCCGGAAAATGCAAAGGTAGCTTCGTCTGGAGTATATCAACCTTTTTTCTTAAATACTAATTCCGACTCAAAGCTAAATATGTAACACATGAGGCAATATGTGCTCCTCTCTAGGAAAGGAACTGTAAACACACACTGCCATGCACAGGCAGAGAAGAGCAGAAATGCGGCCAGCTTCATGTCGCAAAAATTTTAAGGAGAATTAAGTGGATTCAGCGAGCAGACGCTTTGCTAAACTTGTGGCTCATTGAGGAAGACGGATCAAAGGAAGGTGCTGCACGAGAGAACTGTAACACAGACGTAATCAGACTTAGCTGCTCTGCTGAAGCTTTGCGTGATCCTGGAGAGCTGGGGAATACAGGTTGGCTCTATTTAAACCAACCCAGTCACTCCTCTAATCCCCATCTTCTCCCTAGCAAGTGGTTTTGCTGTTAACCACTTATTGCTTCCTGCCCCTGATCATCCCCGACAGATTCAGACCTGTCAGAAACGCTCACATCTTCAGGTTAAAACGCAATTCTGCTCCGAAGAGCGGCTGTGATTTGTGACCAAGCGTTGCGGGGCGATTTGATCCCAACGACCTGCAGAAACCGAGCCCACGGTCGCGTCAGCTCTGCCGTGCTGCCAAGGGGTAAAAAGGGACGGGTGCCACCAAAGCAAGAGGTTGTCGCTCAGAAAACCCACATCCAAGTTTCATCAGGTCTTTTCCCCCACAGAGACCGCGTGACGTTTCTCCAGGATGGACTGCGCTTGGAGATAAACTCGATGGTTGAACCACACTAATAAATGCAAAAGGAGAATTAGCAAGCTATAGGTATAACGGGAATGTTTTGCAGTCTTGACCGTCTTTGCTTTTGGTTTGCAGGGATCTCTGATATTTTTGCAAAGGCTTTTTTGACCTTGGTAAAAGGAAATTATTGCTGGACTGAAGGTCCTCCGGGCCAAACTCTGTTCTGTAGGTGCACGGAGCCGCCCCCCTCTCACTTCTGCACGGCTATGCAAATATATACGACAGCTTTCTAGGGTTTTACCACCCTATTAATTTCTCGGCAGGTCTTCATGAGAACAGCCCTTCCTGGATGCTGCCTGATTTCACTAGAGACAAGAACTTTTTTCAACCGCTCCTTGAAACCGGGCAAAAAGCACTTGAAATGAGCAAAGGCAATCAGATGGGGAAAAAAAAACCAAACCAAACCAAGAAAAAAAAAAAAAAAAAAAAAAAACACCAAAAGCCCAAAACCGCGTGCCTGGAGCTCATCCCGTGGATGAAGGGAAGGGGAGGCAGAAAGCCAACGCCGGCTGCGTCCCATCGGCGAGGATGCCGGTTGGGAGCGCAGCCCGGCACAGCCCACCGCCTCCAATCACACTGCCGGCAGCTCGTGTTGCTATGGCCCTCAGGTCCGAACCTTTGGAAATTAGGTAAAAGGTCTGAACATTAAGCTTTTTTTTTTTCTGCCTTTTTTTTTTTTCCCCCTTCTCTCCTCCCCCTACGCAGTGGTGCCCCTTGCCTAGCACAATCCCTCTTCCTGCTGAGCTCTAGGAGGAAAGCAGCTGGGATGAAGAATTAACTCTCGCGGTCCCAAGGGCTTTCCAAAACAGGAGCAGCAATGCGCGACACGAACAGCATGGCGGGGAAGGGTGTTATGTACGAGCAGATCTTGTTTCTCCACCTTGTTTCACCCTGCGGCGATGAGCTGGAGAAAAAAACACATGTGTGTGAGGATGGATGCATCCTCTCCTACCCCCAAAAAGGGGATGGATTTTAAGTGGGTTTCACGCTGGTTGAACAAGCTGCTTGGAGATCCCAGGGGACGGGTGCTTTTTGTCCCCTGGGTAGAACGTGGCAATTCTAAGGGTGCATCCTAGACCTGGAGAGACTCGTCTCCCCCCACGCACCCCTTCCAGAGCCAAGGATGCAGTCCTGACACCCGCGCACGTGGGTCCCTGAACTTCCCCTTCACCCCGGCGGGGGGGCGGCTCTGCCCAGCGGAGGGTGGTTTGGCAGAGGCGGGGAGAAAGGGCGTCCCTAGCCAAGGTCAGGGCGAGGGCGATTAGAGGCAGCACCACCGCGCTGGCAACCTGCCCGCTCGCCGCGGGCCCACGCACTGACGCTCTCCCTGTTCCCGGGGCCAGCCTTGCCCGCTCCAGGGGCACACCTGGACCACTGACGTACCCAGAGAAAGCCGCCCACCCGGCTATGAGCATCCCTGCCGCATCGAGGCGGGCTGGGAGGGAAGGCGCCAGCCCCGGCGGCAGTTTTAGGGCTTACCCTGTCCAAGCCCCGTTAGGCTGGTGCCGGGTGGGAGGGTGCATCTCCAGGTGAGAGAGCAACTCCCACCAAATTTCGGCTCTGGGAAGGTCTCGGCTGCTCAACCAGCCTCCCCCAAACTTCACGTCTCGGTAGGGAGCCAGGCATCTCGCTGGCGGGGGGCCAGGCAGCTCTGCAGGGCAGGGGGACCCACCACAAAGGCACCTTTGTTTCTCCTGCCTGCTTGTGCTGCTTCACCCCAGCCTTGGTGTGACACCTACGAGGTGGAGTCACCTTTCCACAGGAATCCTCCAGCACCAATTTCCGGATGCTGCGTCAGCGCAGCAGGATTCGCTTCTTTCCCCTTCCCCCAGACACCGAGCCAGGAGCAGAGCAGGGGAGCCAGGAGCGATCAAGGCAGGATTTGGCCGCTGTCTGCTCAACCAGGTGTTTGCATTAATCCTTCCTGGATTAATCCTTCCAGGCTCGTCCCCATCTCCGCCTGTCTTCCCGAGAGACAGGCTCACCTCCCACCCCGGTACGCCCCTTCCTTCCCCAGCGCCGTGGGGTGGGAAGCTGTGAAAAGCACTGTACGCAGTTTATCTCCTCTCTTTCAGCCTTGTTTACATAGGAAAGCTAAGATGGATAAACTACAGGTGTCAAGTCCTCAAAGTTTGTAGGGAAAGGGAAAAATATTCTAGCGAGACAGCTTGGAAAATCCCAAAGCAATGCTGGCCCAAAGCCATCTTAGCTCTGAGATGAAGCAAGAAGCCTTCAAACCAAGGAACACACCTAGCGTGAAGCCGGCCACATCTGTGCTTACGCATTTTTTGTTTTCTTTCCCTTGTGTCAGCCAGTTGCCTGTTTTTCTTCCACCAGGCCAGTGCCTCTGACAGAAGTATTACTGCTCCTGAGAAACGCTGCCTGGCCCATCACCTGAAACCAGCCCGGCAGCCACAACAACGCTACTACTGCTCGGAAAGCACAGTCTGCCTTCCTGCAGATGATCTCATTGAGAACTAGATCTCCGTTTGGCAGAACGGATAGATTTAGCTACGGCAAAATAATTCTTATTTTAGAATATCATCGTGTTCTTTGTCCACGCTCTCAACCCCCTACTTAAAGAAAGCCCACTTGGGGAAAAAAAAAATGTCCGTGGACATTAAAAATCTCCAGCACCTGTAAAACATCAGTTGAAAAGGAAAGTAGATGCCCATCAGTGGAAGACTTTGCTGCCTGAGTCTCGCTTGCCTGCTCTCAGCACCGTCAGGAGGTTTGGAAACTGTGAGCTGGGCTAGGATGGATGCTCACGCCTCTCCCACCAGAATGAGCTCCTGAGGCAGCCTGGCTCACGGCTGTCCCTGTCCCTGTCCCATGCCCAGGAGAGTGGCAAGAGCCAAGCTTGGACCCAGCGGGGTCATGCACCATGTGGCTGTTCAGATCCCAGCTGTGTTGGCAGCCTGGGAGGTAGCAATAACCATTATTCTCCTTAGAAACTGCCTTTGATCTCAATATATTTGGGAAAACATGTGTCCTATTTTTCGCTTTTGCTTCTGCTATGCTACCTGCAAGATAGCACCGGACTCCCAAAAAAACCCCAAACTCCAAAGGACATGGCCTCGCTAGGGCACAGTTTACCCTGCGGAGGCTGATTTCTACCCAAAGGTATAAATCCCCCAGGCAGGGGGGTGCCAGGGGCTCAGCCCACCTTGCACACAGCTGGGCCTGAAGAAGTGAGGGTTGCTGATGACTTGGAGATGCGTGGTTAGGGGGAATAAAAGCAAGGGTTGAACGCTGTGTGCCAGCGTGGGTTAAAACCACAGCGTACAGCCGGCTGCTCACAAGCGCTCGCTCCAGCAGTGGGCGAGAGGCTTCTTCCAGGCGGCCTCTTTTTCCCCGACCTCCCCACCAACTTAATCATTTCATCACTCCTGCTGACGACAGGCTGCAGAAGCAAGCTCGCCCTTTGCCTGGCCTCGTTACTCAGCGGTTCCCGGTCCTCCTCCTCTGGGAACTTCCCTGTGCCCAGCCACCTCCCCGTGGGGACCCACAGCCACCCAGGGCAGGGATGGGGCTGGCCCCTGTGCGAGCATCCCGCAAGCCATGGGACCAAGGCCAGCAGGAGGTTAGAAGCTCAACATGAGCCATCAGTGCGTGCTTGCAGCCCAGAAAGCCAACCGCATCCTGGGCTGCATCAAAAGAAGCGTGGCCAGCAGGGCGAGGGAGGTGATTCTGTCCCTCTGCTCCGCTCTCATGAGACCCCACCTGGAGTACTGTGTCCAGCTCTGGAGCCCCCAGCACAACAAGGACATGGACCTGTTGGAACGGGTTCAGAGGAGGGCCGTGAAGATGATCCGAGGGCTGGAGCAGCTCTGCTGTGAGGACAGGCTGAGAGAGTTGGGGTTGTTCAGCCTGGAGGAGAGAAGGCTCCGGGGAGACCTTAGAGCCCCTTCCAGTACCTAAAGGGGGCTACAGGAAGGATGGGAAGGGACTCTGGATCAGGGAGTGTAATGATAGGACAAGGGGTAGCAGCTTCAAACTGAAGGAGGGTAGATTTAGATTGGATGTTAGGAAGAAATTCTTTCCTGTGAGGGTGGTGAGGCACTGGAACAGGTTGCCCAGAGAAGCTGTGGCTGCCCCATCCCTGGAGGTGTTCAAGGCCAGGCTGGATGGGGCTTTGAGCAGCCTGGTCTGGTGAGAGGTGTCCCTGCCCAGGGCAGGGGGGTTGGAGCTGCATGATCTTTAAGGTCCCTTCCAACCTGAACCATTCTGTGATTCTATAACTGGGAGCCTGCCCAGAAGGCTGGTTAGGTCAGCCTGGTGGTCCTGCCTTAGCAAAGGCAGAAACAGGAGCCACGGCTCAACGTGACTCAGCTGCTCAGAGTGATAATCCAGGCAGGAAGGAGGAACACACCTTACCTGAATCCCACTCCAATCGGAGCAGCAGCCTTGACACAGACTCGGCTGCAATTCAGGGCACACCATCCTGCCTGAAGTGCCATGCAGTGACAGCTGAGCACAGCATCCTTTACCCCCTGACTCCACCAGACATGCGACGTGGTGGTAGGCAATTAAATAGCATCTCATTGCCCCCCAAGGGCAGGCAAAACTATATTCCTCCCTGTCTCCACAAGAGGAAAGAGATGGGAAGGATGCAGGGTGGAGTAAAAATTAATGAGGTGTCTTCCCCTCCTTCAGTTCTCTCTTGCCACATAGGGTTTAAGGGTTGGAAAGCAATCCGAGATCAGCAGATGTCAACAGCACTGGAAAAGCACACCCAGGCAAATGAGTCATGAGCCCAGCACACCCAACCGAACCTAGAGATGGAGCAGCAAAGTGTGATGCAATAAGCCCTCTTCAGCTCCTTGTAAAGAGAAACCAAACCAGAGAAAAAGCCATCCATTGGCATGATTTATTCAGTGCCTTCCTCTCACCCTGGCTTCTCCCATCACTGCTGCCTTGAGGACACATCCATGCTGCTCCGGAGGAGCAACCTCAGTCTCCGCTGACACGGCAAGTTGGAACTAGCCACCACAGGTACTGGGACTGGCACGGCTGGGACGGAGACATTTGTTTTTTTAACGAGGGGCAGAGGGAGGCGCAAAGCGGGGAAAAAGCTCTGATTGCATCAGGATGATGGACACGGTGCCTCTGGCAGCAAAGGTCCTCACGGTCCCTCAGGACTAAGAACCAACTCTCCGAATACATAGAAGAAAAGGGCCCTCACAAGGACGCGGGTGCAGTCAAAAAAAAAAAAGTTTAAAAAAAAATCATCAGGGTTTGATCTTTCTTATCGAGAAAGGTTGCATGTTTCCCCACTACTAAAATACAAAAAGTGGCCCAAAGGAAAAAAAAACCAACAAAAAACCACAAACCAAACAAACACGCAACACAACAGAACCCACCTCTCATCTGAGCATGTTCCTTCCCCACCAGCTCCTCCCAGCCTTCTCCAGTCCCCCACGTCCCCCTTCCACGCTGAGCAACCCGTTAGCGGACAGACAGAGCGGAGGGACGGGAGGGTTGAGCTGAGCATCGAGAGGAGACCCTATTTTAAGGAATCCGGCACACGGAGCAGCTCTGCTGTCTTGGGTCTGGCTGAGAGCACGGGGCAGTGTTGGTACGGGGAGGAGGGGTGGGGGGTCCAGCATGTCCTGGGGGTCACAGCAGAGGGGCAGGTGCCTGCAGGCAGCAGTGCCAGAGGAGCGACTCCTGCCCGTGCCAGGGAGACGTGCCCGTGCCAGCAGTGCCCGCAGCCACATCTGCTCCCGTTTTCTCCGCTTTCCGTGCCACTGACGTTCAAAACAAGCTGTTCCCGAGCCCGGAGGAAGGGCTGGCGCCTGCCCCACGGTACCTGGCAGAGGGAGGCACGGCCTGTCCTTGCGGGACAAGCACACGGTGCTGCGGACCCTTCCCAGAAGGGGTGGATGTTTTGGCGGGGCTGGTGCTCCCGTCTTGCAGCACGCACGGGCAGAGTGTAGCAATACACTCATACACAGCTCCAGGCACCCAGACACAGAAGAGTCTCATAAGTCTCACATTATTTTTTTTTTTTTTTTCATTTTTTTGCACGCTTCAGAAGAGGACGATCCGACAGCAAGTGCTCGGAGATCTCCCCACTGCCGAGCTCCTCGTCCTCCTGTTCCAGCAGACACCACTAACAGCACGCGTGACTATTTCGTCTCTACAAAGAGCACTTCTCCTCACCCACACCCCCACCCCCCCCAAAATCCCCCAAAGACTTGTTGTGGGAGCCCGGTTCAAAGTTGGTATAAAGCAGCTCAGTGCTGAGGTCAAACAGAATTATGCTGATTCCCACCAGCCATAGATCTGGCCCAACTTTGCTAAGAACACTTGATCTCCTCCCAGAGCGCTGCCAGCTGGTGGAAATGCAGCTGCTGCTTCAATAGCGCGCACAAAAAAAACCCAGGCCCGACGTTATTCACAACGAAAAGACAAGAATTGCAGCGTTTGCTTTAGATTTCGTGCGAGCGGTTTCCACCGCCTGGATAGAAGAAGGAGACGAGGAGGGGGAGACGAGAAGGGGAGGTTGCTGGGTGTCAGGGAGCCCATCGGGGGAAGCCGTCACTATCTGCCAGCCAAGATGTCCCATGACACCCAGGTCACACCACGCTGTTCATACAGGCGCCCTGGGAGTGACCCAGCTCTGCTACAGCCTGTTAGAAACCCATTCACCTTGGCCTTGCAGGTGCTCTGCAGAACCCAGGTGGCATCACCCCCTTTCCCCAACCCCAACCTTTGCACAGAGGTTTGTTTTACCGAGACCAGATCTCCCAGCGGAAGCTCCCATCTTACAGGCTTCATGACTTTCTCCAGCCTGAGCTCCCCCAGCAAGACCAGGCTGCCTCTCTGCAAGACACAACATGGAGAAGGGCTGGCTTTTGTTTCCAGAGGAACCACGGAGGCTCGTGCCTAACCATGCCCAGGCTCAAATTGGGTAGCTAACTCCTTGCCGGGTGCTTTGGAGCCACCGTGGTGCCTCACGGGGGTGACTCACTTCGGCTCCTGCTGTGCCAAAGCCTGGCTCCCGGTACGCAGGGGTGTTGCAGTACCACGGTTCAGGCTGTGTTCAACCCCTTCTGCTCCCCATTGCCTCTGCAAACCAGGTAGACGCCTTCTGTACCATCCTGGATATTGCCCTTTATCCCTTGATGTTTCTGAGCTATGCTCTACCCTGCGCAGAGAAGCTGGTGTGAGTCGGGTTTGCTTGCACTTTGAGAGTAGGGCTCTCAAAGCAAAAACAGAGACCAAATGACCAAGATGAAACACCTCACTCTGGCCAGGACATTTCCACGGCACAGACCGCCAGCACGCCGCAAATCTTTAGGATGCTCTTTGGTCCCAAACCGTCATCTGTGCAGCGTCCCTGGTTCCTGGAACACAGGGCACACCCCCAGCTCTCTGCACAGCCCCAGAATGGTGGGGAGAACAGCCCTGCCAGAGACCACCTCTTTCCCCAGCCAGCTTCACCAACAGCTTGCTTCATTCTAGAGAGATTACAGACAAAAAACTGCCAGGCCAAAGCAATCTCTTCTCTTAATTAAACACTTCCTCATAGGTCTACAGCCCACGGTGACAGTGTCACCCGCTGAACACTGGCACAGTTATTTGCCAGAAGGGAAGGCATCCACGCTACAGTGAAAGCATTTTAAAGAGCGGATGGACATCTTGCCAGCAGAGCCAGCCACAAGGAGAGGTGGAAAAATTGGAGCCAGTTAATCACCCTGCATGTGTTATCTGTCCGGGTGGAAAACAGTCTGAAAATATCTTGTATTTCAAAGCAAGCACATAGTTTTCGGTGATTCAGCCAGCTGAAGCCCTGGCCTCCAAGTTTCAGAGACAGACTAAGCCCGTCTCTAAGCCCAGCTGTTCCCGGGCAGCTTCCTAAATGGAAACGGCATCCGGATAACACAGCCCTGGGCACAGCTATTCCAACCTCCAACTTGGTGGCTTGCTCAGGATCCCCTAAACACGGAGAGGCGTTGAGCAGACTGCTTTGTGTGGTTGAAGCAACTGTTGATCCTAGCAGATCTGTCCCTGACAGAGGGACAGGGAACTGCTGCAGAGGGTGCAGCAGAGAGCTACCAAGATGATGAGGGGACTGGAACACCTCTCCTATGAAGAAAGGCTGAGGGATTTGGGTCTCTTCAGTCTGGAAAAAAGACGGCTGAGGGGGGACCTTATCAACACTTATACTGAAAGGGTGGGTGTCAGGAGGATGGGCCCAGCCTCTTCTCAGTGGTGCCCAGCGACGGGACAAGGGGTAACGGGCACAAACTGGAGCATAGGAAGTTCCATCTCAACGTGAGGAGGAACTTCTTTCCTGTGAGGGTGGCAGAGCCCTGGCACAGGCTGCCCAGAGAGGTGGTGGAGTCTCCGTCTCTGGAGACATTCCAAACCCGCCTGGACGCGTTCCTGTGCCACCTGCTCTGGGTGACCCTGCTCTGGCAGGGGGCTTGGACTGGATGATCTCCAGAGGTCCCTTCCAACCCTATGATTCTATGATTTTACCAAATACCTGCTGGGCAGCATGCTTTCCAGAATCCTACACGTTCAGATCAGTAGGGGAGGAGGATCCTATTCACTTTGCTTTCCCAGTATTTTAGGCATTTTGGCCAAGCTCTGGCTCAGGGCGGAAGCAGCTGGGCAATTCAGGCAGCTGCTCAGCATCTCCGTGAGCCATACGGACGGGCTTGGGCCACCCCGCTTTGTGATGAGAAAAAGCAGCCCAAACCCGTATCTGATAAATAATTTTCATTTTAACAGCATGTTTGGCGCTAGAGGAAAGCTGCCAGCAAAACTTGTGGAGTCTGGTGCCTCATCCTCCCACAGGACGGGAAAATCCACAGCAAGGCATTGCGGCTGTCAGCTTCATCTAAAACCTGAGTGGAGGACGAGGACCTTCTCCTTCTGGACCCAGGCAAATGGGGTCCTGGAGATCCTTGATCCTGAGCGTGGGGACTGAAGGCAGCTGGCTCAGGCTGCTGGGGAGCCAACAAACACCCTGCCAAGCACCCATTGCTGTCCTGCACCCTACACCCAGCCGGGATGGTGCCACAGGAGCCCTGGGGTGCAGCATCTCCAGGGCTCCCCAGGATCCTTGGTGGGACAAGTGTCACATCCAACAGACGTGGCAGGGTCTGTTGCCCCTGGGAGGGAGCTCCTGGGAGGGCAGTCAGCGGTGAGACAGATGGAGAAGCTGTTGGCACCATCATGGTCTTCCCCAGGCTCTGCAGCCTCCCTGCTGGCCATGCCAACCTGGACACCCACTGCTTTTCAGGGCTAGAATTGTAGAAGTCTCCACTTCCATTCCCCACCCTCCCTTTCTGAGCAAGTGCAACCTAAACCGCAGAGCACGGAGAGTTCAACAAACAAGGGGAGGCGAGGAGGGTCCCGAGGTGTGGTGAGCATGCCTGGGCCAATCCTCCTAGCAGCCAAGGAAAGGGCTTGCTAAGAGGAGTCGTGGGCACAACCTGTTGACAAAGGAAAGCAGGGTTCGAGCACAAATAAGCTGGCTCCACCTGGGGCAGGGGATTAGAAAGCTCAGCACAGCTCTGATTCCTCCCAGCAAACCAACTGTGGCTGGAGGCAGGGATTAAACCCAGCGGCAGAGGAATGTGGCTCCTTCCCGCTGCGGAGTCCAAGTTGGCACCGCATCCCCACTCAAGACGTGGCTTACATAATGCAGCTTATGAAAGCAAAATAGCCTGGCCGTGCCAGCCTCTGGGCAGGCCAGGATAGAGAAGAAAAAAAGAAAAAAAAAAAGGAAAAAAAGATGGTTTTTTGGCTGAGGTAAAGCCTAGCTGCCCCCACCCCGGACCACGACCCCAGCACATGCAGCAGTCTTGCACCGTCTCACCAGGGAAGGGAGGAAAAGAGCAGTGAGGAAGAAGGCTTAGGAGAGGCAAAGGCTCGGTCCTCCTACAAGACTGTGAAGAGCTGCAGCCCTGGTGCTCGTTCCGGAGTCACAGAATATAGATTTTCCCCCTCATTTTCCCCTCCGACCCTGGGTTTCTCCCCCAGCCAGGCAGGCTCCCCTTGAGGTCAACCCATGCATGCTCCACGGGCAAGGCCACTGCAGGTTCTGGGGACTAAACCATGAGGAGCACCCAGCCTGTTCCTTCCTAACACAGGCCAGACACCCGCAAGAACAGGTTGCCCAGAGAGGTGGTGGAGACCCCATCCCTGGAGACATTCAAGGCCAGGCTTGATGAGGCTCTGAGGAATCTGATGTAGTTGAAGATGTCCCTGCTTACTGCAGGGGGGTTGGATTAGATGGCCTTTAAGGGTCCCTTCCAACCCAACACATTCAATGATTCTATGAAGAGCAGCTGGGAGAGGGTCTGGTCCATGTCATCTCCCACTGGGGATGGAGATCCTGGAGACACTTCAGTGCGGAGAGCAACAGGACCGGGGTTGTCCAGAGTCTTTCTCTGTGTGTTCTCATCAAAGGTCATCACACAAGAGAAGGGGACAGTCCCAAAACACCCAGCACTGGCACAGAACAGAGTCACAAGGAGCAAATCGAGATCACTGTTTCTTTGTGAACCAGGCAACTAAAAAGTGACACCTTGGGGCATCCAGGTGGGTCATTACTCAGTGACTGATATCTCCCATAATCTATGTGACCTTAGGAAAAGCTATTCCTCTCTTCATACCTCAAATCCTACAGATGGACTTGCCCCTTTATCAGTGAGCAAACAGAGTCAGGACTCAATTTAAAAGCCACAGAGCCAGCATGGTGAAACTGGCCACTGCACATAGGTGGTTACTGCCAGCTGAAGAGCCAGGAGAACCACTCATGAGTGGAAGACCTACTCACAGGCCACCCCAGTCCTGACCCTGCATCCAGCTGGCTTGGGAAGCCAGGCAGACTTAAGGAGATCTTCCACTCTCCTCTCAAGAGCTCCCACTTGTTTCCTAAGCGTCTGTCCTCAGTTTAATCAGTAACTGAACAAGTGGGATGAAATCCCGGCTTAGCTGAAGCCAAACTACTGACATCCGTGATAGCAGGATTCCCCTCCCAGCCCCACCGCCTTTTTCATCTTGGTCACACAAGAAACTACCAACTGGTCACACTTGACCTGTTCCGTGCAGGCTGGGCTGCAGCATCATTGAGTCCCACACGCCTTTCCAGAGCATGCCTGGGCCTCCTGCAAGAGGGCAAAGGACCTGCAGCCCCTCTTCTACAGCTCTGCACCAGCCTGCAATGCAGCCAATGGACAGCAAGCATAAATCTCAGCTGGGACTTCTCCAAACACCACACCAGAGGAGATGCTGGACCTCCAGGAGGCCTTTCAAGAGAGCAAAGCAGGGCTGCTCTGATAACACGAGGTTCAAGCACAAACAGAGGCTCTTGCAGAGCTCTGCAAGTCACCCCCTCAGCAATCTGTGTCTGGCTGCCTTCCTGGGACCATCCCTTCCCATCCTCCACAGGCAGAAAGGGATGCAGGACGGTCATACGGGCCAACATCAACATCCCAGGAAAAGGGAAAAACACGGACTCAGAGAAATAAAAACAATTTTGCCTAGCAACAAGAAGAAATGCTTCTCTCCCCCCTCGCCCCCAGGTAATGGCATCCAAAAGACAGCTCAGCAAATCCTTACCCACCTAACTGTGGCTGATGTCTCCTCCAGGAGCTGTCTTCCAGAAGGGAGAGGTGGTCACAGCCAAGGCTGGAGGCTGCGTGAGGATGCCAAGGCTCACCTACCAAAAGGGGTATTCCAGGAAGATCAAACAGCACTAAAAAACAGAAAAGAAAAAGAAAAAAAGAAAGAAAAAAAAAAAAGAAGTGGTATGTGGATACTGGAACAGCATCAGGGCACTGTCAAATTGTGAAAGGGTAGAAGAAACCCAACCAGACACACCTAATTCATCAGGCTTTTCAGGAAGAGAAAAGCCCTCATGTCCTCACAGTAATTGGGCTGGCACAGACCAGTGTTAAAAGAAGCTGCAAGTGTGATCTTGATTAGCTCAATTGCCGCAGGCTGTATTTTAAGGGAGCTGTGGCTAATCTTATTTTGATGGCCTTCAAATTCAGTTATGGGGAAGAGCCTGGCATGTGAGGAGATACATTAATCGTTTCGGAGCAGCCTTGTCTTTGAAGCTGGTGTTTGATTAAAAGGGAGTGCAACCAACAGGCACTTCAAAAAGCTGGTTCTATTTTGACTGCCTCATTCCGAGCGGTTCCCGATGCTCCGATGTGCCCAGCAAACCCTTCGGGACCGATATTTGCGTTTTCTTGTATTTGGTGGACGTTTCTATGTCATTGTTCATGTTTTAAGGATGTGTGAATAAACAGAGCAAGGGGATTCGCTTCCTCCTGAAAGGCTAAGATTAAAAAGTCAGAAATGTTTTATATAAATACACAAGCAGCAAATTCAGCTTCTGAAGGCTTCAGGCTCAATTTGCTCCACAGCCTTAAGAAGAAGCCTTTCTGCCCTAACACAGTCTTTAGATAACTGCAAAGCAAACTCGGCAAGGAGGAGTCAGAAAAGTGTCTCGAATAAAGGCAGGATTTTCCCTTCTAACTCACTGTAGTCTTTTTTTAATAGACACATTTTTCATCATCATCTGAAAAGCCACTTTGCAGCGCAACGTTTGTTGTTCCGACCTTGTTTGCAGTTTGGGTAATTGTGAAGCGAGCGGATAAATGCTTTCTCAGCTGGGAACAAGAGGAACCATTAAGCATCAAGCTCCTGTCCTAAATTTATGGCCGAGGCAGCTGGAGAAGCAAAGGACTGAAGCCTGCTCCCATTATCACCCCGACGGCCAGCCTGGAGATGGCATCCTCTCAGCACCCTCTGCAGGGACAGATTTGATTTGATTTAGGTGTAATCCATTTTTTTCCTCTGTAGCGTTTTCTTGGAAGCCAGAAAGAATAGTAGGCTCCCCCCGCCCCCCACCAGCTCACACCCAACTCAGCAGAAAACCCCAAGATGTCTGGGCTCCGGAACAGCATGGGTTTCTTCTGGTTGCTGCTCCAGCCAAAGTCCTCGCGGTCATGCCATGGTCAGAGGAGAGGACACGGTGTCTGTTTGGCTGCTGCTCTGGTGATGCTCCACCCTGTTGTGGGGCTCCCCAGCACAGGCACAGAGAGAGACAGCGCGATTTTGGGGCTTTGGCGATGAAGCTGCTGCCTTGAACGTTCCCCAGTAGGGAAACGCAAAAGACCACTTGGTCAATAAAAATATGACGGCAGGAACGGCCTCATTAGCCCAGGAGGATGCTTATATGTGGTTAATCCGTATTTAGAGATGGGAATGGAGAAGGTACCTCCCCAGGAGCTGGGAAATAGCACCACAAGTTAAATTAAGGACTTGGGGAAGCAATCCAGCACCTTGCTTAGTTTTCTAAAAGCCTGGTTTTATACTAAAGGTAGATGAGCAGCATTTTCTCCATAGGGAGAGGGGGAAATGCTCCTCTTCCACAAAGCCCCTTTTTTTCCCCCCCACCCAGGAAGCGTGCTGGAATTTTACTTTCTATGGGATTCTGCATCCTGTGGAACTTGTGTGAAGGACACCGGAGAGATGCACAAACACCTGTGCTTACCCCATAACCCTCCTTATGGACACCCACAAGCCCAGTCCCTTTCCCGTACCAAGAGAACCCCACTCCAGTCACAGCTAGACCCACCGGCGAGAACGGCCACCTACAAAATCCCATTTTCTGGAGAGCACACAGGGATTGCAAGTCCCCTGCGCCAAAAAAAAAAACCAAACCCAGCCCACAAACGAAAAGCCAAAGCCTACCCACTACCAGGGTACCATTCCCTTCAAATGGTGAAGGCACCACGCATACAAGAGAAGTTGCCAGGATGAATCACACGGAGGAGGCAGAAGTCGTAATTAAGGTTTTGTTCTTTTTTTCTTTTTTTATTGTATAAAAAAAAAAAAACCACAACTATTCGTAAGAAGTTCAAATGCAACAGAATATTACTGGCACCATCTAAGATACCCAAGTGTAAAATCCTGGAACGTTTGAACCCCCCCAGCATGAGCTGGGAGGTGCCCGGGCTCGCCGGGAGGCATGGGTGGCCTCTCCCTTTCTCCTAGCCCTCATCACAGCTAAATGGCAGGCAGCCCGAGAGCCGGGACACAACAGTGACATCAATGGTCTCTGCAAAATCCAACTAAGAACATTATGAAAAGAAAAAAAAAAAAAAAATATCTAAACCTTTTTTTTTTTTTCCTCTCTCTTTTATCAAAAGCCCTGCTTTAGTGACGTGCTAGCCCCGCCAGAGAGGTAACACACCCACAGCTCTGTCCAGAACAGGGTTAAGCTGACCGGTCAACTCCTAGTTCAGAACACCTTCCTCCTGTTGATCTAACGCACTCATGAGCGTGTCGCAGCTGCTTGAGTTACAGCGATAAATGCTTCTGCGGCCTTCCCGGGTCTGGGAACCGCCTCCTGCAAACTCCACTCCACGCCGAAACAAAATCTCATCCAAGTCTCCTCCACCAAGCCCTCCAAGCTCGCCCTCAGTCCCACCTGGAGGCCCACCAACAGCATCCTCGGGAGCTCTGCCCGCTCTAGCTGGGCGAGACATTGGAACGTCATCTCTTTTTTTTGTTTTAATAAAAAAAAAAAAAAACACTTTCATATATAATTTTTTTTGTTGTTTTTATATTTAAATAGAAAAATACTACTTCACTCTGTGTTATGAGCCAGAGACCAGTTGACTTCCAGTGACAGAACCAGGCGTTCTCCTCAACGCTCCTACACTGAGCTCAATGCCAGAAGATTCCCAGAAACCTCAGAGTGGCCAGAGGGTGCAGATCTCCCCATCACACCATACAGGCAGGAGCAAGCGGAGCTCCATCACAGCTCCTGTCTTCCCTTCTCCGCAGAAGGGCACCAACCGTAGAGAACCATCCGTCTGCAGAGAGCCAGTGGTGGAGCTAACACCCCAAATTTTGACTGTTGGGGGGAGTCAGCTATAGTTTTAAGCTTTCCACTCACCGACTGGCTTTCTGTGTGTGCAGTCTGTCCCTGGAAGCCACCGGATCCCATCAGATGTACACATGAATTAGACAAAAAAAAATAAAACAGTGGTTAAAAGTTCTCTAACACCCTCTCCTCCTCTTGTCTTCTGAAGAGTCAATGATAAACAGACATCGGTAAAACTAAATTTGCCCTCCTCCCCACCTCAAGACAACAAGAGTTATTGAGACACAAAACGTGTTATCTTGTACCCTCAGGATTACATCTAGAAGGGAAGTTTAGGGGTGCGGGATGTGCGGGGGGAAGGCGGTGTCTGTGGGCGCAGTCCGCTTAGTTCTTGTACTCAAAAGGCTCGTCTCCGGTTTCGTTGAGGAGACACGTGCGGACAAGGGCCTCTGTCACAGCGTAAGGATCACAGTTGGCGGAGGGCCGGCGGTCCTCAAAGTAGCCCTTCTTCTCGTGGCCCACGTTCCTGGGGATGCGGATGCTGGCGCCGCGGTTGGCCACGCCAGCGGAGAACTCGTGGATGTTGGATGTCTCATGGAAACCCGTCAGGCGCCTGGCATTGTCCAGACCCCCTTTGGGGTCGTAGGCACGGATGTGGTACTGGTGACGCTTGCTCAGCTTCTCAATGGCCTCTTCAATGTGCCTACAAATGGAGCAAGGAAGAGGGGAAGACACAGTGAGCGTCTGAAGGACGCTACGAGCTGAGCCACTCTTGACTGTTGCATCCAAGCCACAGCAGATCCATCGCTGTCCCCAAGCCACTTCATGATGAAGCCTATGCCCTATATCCCATTTTTCTGACCATCTCAACACAGGGCTTTGCTCCACTTCTACTTCTGACCCAGGCTGGTTCTTGGAAAAGGATCCCCATAGCCTGAGAAGGTCCCTCAGGAGCGCTGCATGTGGGACACCACCAGTTTGACCCATGGCCAAATCCCCCAGACACACCGCCCTGGGGAACCCGCTCTCAGAGGGGAGATTTCTTATCACGCAGGTTTCAATTTGGGAAGCTCACAGAGTCAGCGGTTGGCTCGTTATCTCAGGGCATTGCTAACATTGAAGGCAAGAAAACACAGCTGCCAGGAACAATGCCTTCCTAGAGCTCCACTGCAACCCAGCGCTGCAAGGTGCCTGCGCTCAGCACATCAGGCCCATAAGGGAACAAGTTTTATATTTCCAGGATCTTGTTGTCAAAGAAAACACGGCATTACCTTCCACAGCCTGGGCTAGACAGAAGCAAATGGTCTTTTTCATCGTGGTTATACAAAAAAAAGCTGATGCTAGGATTTTTGCAACATTTTGCAGCTGGACGGCCTGTTATGAATAGCTGCATCTTGGCCACCCGTGCTTCCATCAACACTGATGGGAGCTGTACTGCTGGCTGAATTTCCCACCCAACACCAAGACGGTAGAACATAATTATACAAAATTAAAAAAAAAAAATAAATATATATATATATATATCCAGAAGAAAGGCTCAAACACAACACCAGGCACCAGAGCGATGTCTCCCACGTGGACAAAAGCTCGCTGCTACCAAGCCCAGCCTGCCGCCCAGCAAACAGATGCTACTGGCCCATCTCAAAAAAAAAAAAAACAAAAAACAAAAAACAAAAAAAAAAAAAAAAACAACCCCAAAACTTACTTGAGACCTCCGTCTTCCCTCATGTTCTTGGTGCTGAAGTTGGTGTGACAGCCAGCACCGTTCCAGTTCCCAGGGATGGGCTTGGGATCGAAGGACACAATGACACCGAAGTCTTCGCACACCCGATGCAGGATGAAGCGTGCGATCCAGAGGTGATCCCCCATCTCAATCCCTTCGCATGGTCCCACCTGGAACTCCCACTACAAGGAGGAGGGGTCACGGGCTCAGTGGTGCCGAAACAAATTGCAGCGAGGCCACTCCCACCCCCTTACGCTCTGATTGTTGATTAAACCACATGTCTCCGAGCCAAAAAAGTCCCACTGCCTGGGATTTTTCCTGTACTATCTCATTCCACGAGGCGGCACCTAAAACAATTTACCTGGGCTGGCATCACTTCGGCATTGGTTCCTCCAATTTTCACGCCAGCGTAAAGGCACGCTCGGTAGTGGGCCTCCACAATGTCTCTGCCATAGGCTTTGTCTGCCCCTACACCGCAGTAGTACGGACCTGCAACAGCACAGGTGGAACAGCAAAGGGAACGTAAGTTTCCAGAAGGAAAAAGGCTTAAATTCAGTGAAGACCGAGCACACACAGGGAAGAACGCTCCAAAGGCTTGAGATGCGTGGAAAAGCTCCAAAATCTCTTTTTTGTGGAAGCAGTAACAGAGCAGAGCACCGATGGAGAGCGAGTTCCTCTGAGAGTTTGGGCTTGTGCTCTATCATGCTGGGCATGAGTTTAAAGTCACCTGCAGACTAACAAACCGAGCAGCAAATTTGGATGTGGCCAATCACCATCTTAGCCTTTCTGCAACGGTCTTAACCTCATGGGTTACTTTTTGCCAATATCCTGCTTGCGTTTGTCCGCCTTCAGTTCTAGAAACACCTCAAATCTTTCCGCTCGCCTGGAGCACTGAAGCTGCGTCACACCGAGCACAGTTCAAATGCTCCCGAGTTGGTCCAGCGCAGATTCCCAAAAAGATTACCTTGGGGTCCGGGGAAGCCGTTGGAAGGCCAGCCAAATGGATGTCCATCTGTCCCCAGAAGAGTGTACTCTTGCTCCATCCCAAACCAGGGGTGCTGGTTGGACACCATATCCATAATCCGTCTGCAGGTGTATCGGAGATTTGACTCTAGAACAGAAAAGCAGCATGAGGCTTGATATCATCTCCACCTCCATTCCCCATTTCCACTTTATTTAGGGTTCGAGTCCCAGCAGCGCTGGTGAAGAATCCCAGGACCAGCCCTTTCTCCACCACCAGCACTTTGTTTGCCTTTTATTTCCAGGGTGGGGATTACTTTTGTATGACACTAAGGGCACGAACAGCATTTGGATACGTCTCCCTTTCCCCTTCCCAGAAACATCACCTCCACCAGGAGAAGGTCTACTCACCTGCAGACTGGCGGTTGTATTTGAAGACCTCACAGAGAACTAGTTTATTGGGATCCTTGCGAAAAGGGTCCCGAAACATGGCAGCAGGTCGCAGGTACATGTCACTGTTGGAGCCCTCAGCCTGGAAGGTGCTGGAGCCGTCAAAATTCCATTCGGGGAGATCTGGAAGGGAGAGAGGAACAAGCCACAGTGACTCAGGGTCCCCAGTCACCAGGAGGATGGGCTCCCTGCCTCCCCCCAGTGTTACAGAGGTGAAGATGCTTATAGAGAACAGGCCTACAATAGGTTTAATCCCAACTCAGCTGATTTTGTTCCAAATGGGGGAAGCAAAAAAAAAAAAAAACCAACAACAACAAAACAAGCGAAAAAACAGGGGAGTGCAACTCCCCAGCCACCCTGGGAAACACAAGGAGCTGGGCTGCCAGCCAAGCCCAAGCAAACCGAGCAGCACGGAGGACGTTTCCCATGTCGCAACAACCACCGGGATGAGCAAAGCACCCGGTCTCCTGGCAGGGACGGCTGGGCAAGCTGGGAGAGGGCAGAGCACGAGACATCCTCGAGCTGCGGGAAGGAGAGGAGCCATGAAATACCCTCATCCATGTCGCGTGGCCTGGAGAAGGTGGGAGAGCAAATCACGCCGTAGGAGACTCACGGAGGAAGGCTATGGCCAACTTTGCCCCCCTCATCCACCCCCCCTGGCTGTGCTCTGCCCTCGGGGCCACAGCACAGCGGGAGCAGCAGTGAACTCCACCCGGGCCAGTGTTATCTCCTCCATATCCCGGGGGGGAAAGTGGGAGGATGGGAAGCACAAAGATTTCAAAGGAGCTGTGCCAACCACTCCCTTAGAGGAAAAAGGGGAAAGGAGAGGAGGAGGGGGGGGGGAAAAAAAAAAAAAAAAAAAAGAAAAGAAAAGATAATTCTGCTCAGTCACACACAGTATTTTCATTTCATAACTGTCTCCAGCCAGCACCATGGCAACCTGGGGAAAATCCTAATGCTATTATTGTGTAAGCTGGGACTGTTTGTTCTGAGGGACACAAGCTCTTAATTACACCGGATAGCTCCATTCTTTCCCCTCCACTTTCTTCTGCCAAACTACTTCCGGCCAAAACGAGTACTTGAGAGTCAATGGGCTGCCCAGCCCCTGCCAACAGCCCCCAGCCCCTGCCAACAGCCCCCTCCGCAGCGGGGGCAGCGCCCGGGACAAGCTCCCAACCCTGGGCATCTCACAGCAACTCCACATCTGGAGAGCTGGGAATGTCCCCCCCGCGGGGTATCTAGGGAAAGAGGTAACTGGAAGAGGGTGAGGAGCAATGTTTTGCCCAAATACCATCCTGCTGCCCACAAAAAGGGAGAAATGGCACCTTCCCCCCCAGAGCAGCCAAGCACGGCTGCTTCTAGCCGGCGAGGGGCTGCGAATCCTGCACCTGCCCTCTCACCTTCAAGGCTTTTGGGCTCGTGGTCCAGCGTGCGAGTCTTGCAGCGGAGGTGCTCCCCTGTCCCGTCGATCCAGATGTACATGGCTTGGACCTTCTCCCCCTGCGGCAGTTTCATGTACATGTGCTTGATGGCTTTGCTCAGGTGGGAGCTCGCCGAGGTGGCCATGGCTGCAGACCGGACGAAGGGGTTCCTGCGGGGAGGATATAAAAAACAACCCCAACCGTGAGCCCTTCCCGGCGCTCCTAGATTTTTCGCCTCCCGGCCAGGGAGGAGCAGGATACAGCTCAGCCACGGGGCTAGCTGCCATCTCCAGCAGTCCCGTGCTGTTCCACAGGCAGAAAACACAACAGCTCAGGCAAACGCAGGCTGCTAGGAAAGCACTGCTCCAGCAGCGATGCCTTCAAAGAGCCCCATTAATGCCCAAAGTCCTGCCCACGTCCTGCCAACTACATAGGTCTTATCCACCACGGGACAGCCATCAAAAGTCCTCCTCAGACCTCTGAACTTTTGACCTCCAAGCTCCTCGCTACCTAACACCCAAGGAAAGCCTTCTCAGACCAGCCAAAGTTACACAAGCCTTGTCTAGGGCAGGAGGCAGCACACAAGGAAGCAACGGGCAGCGCAAACAACCCCATCAGTCTCCAGGCAGCCATGGGGTGGCTGAAGGGGCTCTGGTCCCAGACCGGCAGCATCCCTGCCAAACCCAGCACAGCCTGGAATTGGGCTCCCGGGAACAGCCCACCTGCGTCAGGACCACGGCAGCCGGAGCTCAGAAAACCAAAATAGTTGAAAAATATGAAGTGACTTGGGAAGTCGCTCCTCCGCAGGGAGGACCGGACCTCCCCCCCCAGCCCACCCTGCTATAGCGGGGCTCCCTCTGCGCTGGCCGGGGTGGTGGTGGGGGCTCCCCACGGCCCTGCTTCGCAGCGAGAAGCATCACCCAGGCGTCCACCTCCCGGCAGAGAGGAAGCCACCCGTATTTAAGCGAGCAGCTAGAGCGCCCCGTAAAGAGAAGGGGGGGGGGGGGGGGGGGGGGAAAGAAAGAGAAAGGAAAAAAAAAAAGCAAAGAGCATCTGTTTTCAAAAAGCCACTCAAGCTGACTCTCCACTCCCCTCCCAAAAAAAAAAAGAAAAAAACCAAAAGGAAGCAGGAATTTTTCCCTAGAAGGTCCGTCTGCCAAACAGCCGCCGGGGAGCCCCCGGCACAAGGCGGAGCTGCTTCCCCCCCCCTACCCCGTCCCCCGAGGGCCTGCGGCGGGTGGTGGCGGCGGGGCCCCCGCTCCCACGCGTGGCCGTTACCTGCGCTGGGCGGCGGTGCCGACGGCGGTGGCTGCGGGCGGGCGCGGGGCTCCCACGCTCGGCTGCCGGGGCCGCGCCCGCCGCCGCTTTATGGCGCCGCAGCGCCGGCCCCGCCGCACCGATTGGGCAGCGGCGGCCGGGCCGGGGGGCAGGACGGGGCCGGGGTTGAAGCGGGGGGGGGGACACGACAAGAGGCCGCCGCTCCTCCTCCTCCTCCTCCGGAGGCAGCACCGCCGCCGGGCTGCCGCTGCCCCCCCATCCCCGGGAAGAGGTTGGGGGAAACACCTCGCTTCTTCCCCGCACCGAAGTATGGGGGGGAAGGGTTTGGGCCAGTTTTGCAACTCACCACCACCCCCCGCCCGAAAAAAAAAAAAAAAATAATACCCCCCTCTCGTCTCGCATAGTTCTGGGGAAGCGGCGGCGGGAGGGGATCCAAGGCTTTCCGCCGCGTTTACATTAGCGGCTGGCTTTGCATAACTCGCCGGGATGGAAATCGGCCGCCCTGGGTAAACAGGGCAGCGGGGAAGGGAGGGAGGAACTGGAACCCCCACCCGAGGCCCGGGCCGTGGCATGGTGCACGCGTTCGGGTGTGGGGGAAGAGGCAGTGCCCACACCATGCCCCGCTTTGCCCCTCGGAGCAGGTTATCGAGGCACCAGCGCCTGGATTTGCAGCGGAGAGACCCTGTGGCTTCAGGGGCAGAGAATCAGTCACTGTCCCACAAGGGAGGACCCGCTTCGGATGCACTCGGGTGGCAAGAGACACCCATCAAACCGCAGGAACTGCCCAGTATTTTTCCACCCCGGCAGCTCCCTCGCTGTCCCATGTCCCGCTCCTGCTCAGCCCTCTGCACCTCCCAGCCTGACCCGGCACTTGCAGAAGGAGTTGCCACCCCTGTGCCCAGGCCTGCACCCACACGCAGGTCCCAGGCCAAGAACACGCCATCCACACATCCAGGCGGGATCCCGGGCTGCCCCACACCAGCCTTGGGGCAGGTGGCACCAAAATTGCTATCCCTCCAGAAGCTGGACCCTCCTGGCCATCACAGCCACCCTACTGAAGACACAGCCGCTGCACAGCCAGAGTTTTGCTGGGGGCGGGGGGGTGAGGGGGAAGCGGCCAGGGAGAGCTGGATCCTCAGCCAGGAGGAGGTGGAAGTGCTTGATTTATTGCCCGTCTCAAGAGCTGGGTCCCCACCCTCCCTCTGGGGACTACCCAGCTCATTCTTTACCACCACCTTGCAGCAGCCACCACAAGTGTGTGCTATTCCCCTGAGGCTGTCCGGAATGGAGGTGAAATTCAGGTGATTTTCACCTCCTCGCATTGCTGGGGCAAGGCAGAGCCACCAAGCGTTAGGACAGAACCTGCCTTACCCCAGTTCCTGCACCCCACTGTATAGAGCAGTGGTTTCAACACAGAAATGTCTTTTACTCATGAGCTCAGGATCCCCTATTCAGACCAAGTTCAGCTGTGGTCACCCGAATCTAACAGCTCAACTGAAGCAAAAGGAGGCAGGAGCTGGTGCTGAGACCCAGTCAGGCCAGAAGAGACCCAAAATAGCTCCCATAGAGGGGCGCTGACAAGCCATAGGCACCGTAAAGCCCTGCCCAGCCCTTTTCCCTAGGTTTGCAGAGAGGTTTTAACTGGGACACTGACAGCTCTGATAGCTCCAAATTCTTGGAAGTGTGCTGGGTACCCGCAAATTTCTCAGAAACTTTGGCCACCAGAGCTGGCTGCAAACAAGCCCAGGGCATTTAAGGGTGGAGGTCCCCGTGGGGTGACCCTCGCCCCATCCGAGCAGCTCCTCTTTTCACCTGCTGAGCTCCAGAACAACCCCGAAGGGAAGCGGGGAGCAAAGGCAGCTTGCAACGTAAACATCTTCCCCTCCGTCCCATAAACACATGCCGGCCAGCAAACCCTGTCCTGGGAGAGACACCCCCCACCCACCCCGGCGTGGCGTAGGCAAGGGTTTCGCGGCTGGATGGGGGAGGATGTCGCTGCCTGCCTCGGGGGCGGTTTGGTGGCAGCCCCATGCCTTCGCCCTGCACATGTTTACGAGCCAGCGGAGAAGAGCCGGGCGCCGCAGCCGCGGGGCCAGCGCCCTCTCCCGGGGAGCCGGCGGGGAGTCGGGGGGGGGAACGGGAGAAACAGTCCCCTCGTCGCCTGGCCGGGCTCACGGCAGCTTGTTTACCGCCTGCCTTCCCCTCCTCCCCTCGCAGGCCGCCGGGGTTTTTTGGTTGGGTTTTTTTTGTTGTTTTTTGGGGAAACGCGGCTCAGCCCGTGCCTTTCGCCCAGCTGCGTGCTCCAGTGACCCTTATTGTCGCCAGCGTTCAACGAGACAAAAACCTCATCGGGGAGCTGGGGGAGGGCGCGGTGCCAACAGGTGTCACCTCCCCGGAGTGGATTTAAATCAGCCTTCAAAGGGCCTCCCCGCTCGAAATGCGCAGCGAGCCCGGCCAGGGACAATGCGCCGCTCCAGGGGCGAGTCCCAACTGGCACATGTTTTTTCTTTCTTCCTCCTATTAATTCGTGGGAACACCTTTATTCGCCTGCCCCGGCACTTCCCTCCGGCACGGTTTACATCCTGCGAGAATTGCCAGGGCTGGAAAGCGCCTGGTGAGCTGGGAGGGTTGGGCAGGGCTGGACTCTGGCAGCCTTTTGCCTCCAAGGCAGCAGTGCAAACCTAGCAGGGACAACCCACAGCACGGTCCCCAAGTCTCTCCGAAAGAGGTCTGGGGACCGGACGGACAAGTCTCTCACAGTTTGCGTGAGACATGCCCTCTTTTATGTGTGCCCCATCCGATACCGCCCTGGCACCTCTTTTTCCAACCCCAGCCAGGCTGTAGCGAGGGACCATGGCTTCCCTCCCCACCATGTGTTTCTGTGACCCATCCCTGTCCACGTGTCCTCCCCCATCCCTGTCCTTGTGTCCCCTCCAGCTGCCCTGGGCAGTTTGCTCATAGCCCAAGGGCCTTGCACCCCCGCCTGGCTGCTGGGACCCCTTGAAAGCACAGCCTCATGAATTTAGGAATGCCTTAAAATGCAGATATGTTACACCACAGGGAGAAAAAAAAAAAAAGGGGGGAAGTGAAATTCAAGGGCTAAAAAGGCAGAATATGAAACTTCCCTGTGGCTCAGGCCCTGGGGCAGGTGGCCACTGGCTTTGCTCCTGCGGTGCTGGGACTCTTTCCCAGCTCCCTGGGGCCGTCTGGAAGGTCGGCCCCTGGCTGCAGACCCTGCAGCTGGAGAGCTGGCCACCCCCGGGATCTCAACCCCAACACAACGCAGACCTGGTCCGCTAAGCCCAGGTACCCATTTGCCTTTTACCAGCAGTAAAAAAATATCTTAAATAGAAGTTAATGATTTTTTTTTTTTAAATGGAGATGTCACACGGGGAAGAAGAATTGTGCATTTTTGTTGTGATGGGTTAGATCCTAGGAGGAGGCCTGACGCACCCAAAATGCCCCAGCCTCTAGCAATGGCACAGCTGGGAGGGAGGAGGGACGAGCATCTCTCCTCTCCCTGCACCCAACAGCTAAGACATTCCCAAATTCAGATATACCATTTTCTGGCTCATCCAGGAAAGCACTTTGGGCTGCGAGGTCCCACAGAAGTAGCTGAAACACACCCAGGTGAGACCCAGACATGGCCGGGATGTCCTGATGGGGCATCACCTCCATCTCAACCCACCACTGGGCACAGCTGCATCTGCTTGGACCCACCACAGCTGGGACCTGGTCTCTGGAGGGGCTGGAGGAACTGGAGATTCAGCCCCTTTTACCCACGATGAGCAAGGGCTGGAAAACGAACCTAAAAGCCTTAGCGAGATGAGCGCCTAATGAACGAGTTGCCCCGATAAGACTCGAACAGCAGTCACCGACTGAGGACAGGGGAGCTCGCCGTGGGGTGGGGGAAACGTCTGAGCCGAGGACACTGACCTTGTGCAAGCAGCGGTGGCCGACCGGTCTCCCCCGGAGCGCTGCGGGAGGCTGACGAAACCCCCCAAGGCAGGGAGGCGGTAGCTGCTCGCCCGATAAGTGAGCAAACATTGCACGCTCCGCAGCAGGCCCATGTTCCCTTTGAAGATGCTGCCAGGGTCAAGGGTAGCCAAGGGGTGGTGACCAGAGGGCTTTGGGAGGCAGAGCGGGTTACCTGGGCTGGACAGAAGGACAATGTAGGAGAGCCAATTAATAAATAAAAACGTGCAAAGGCACACGCCAAGGAAAAAAAAAAAAAAAAGCTCCCTCCTGAAGCAGTTCAGCTGCAATACCCACCCATGACGCATTTAGGGCAAGAGGGGCCTTGGACGGCAGCAGCCAAGAAAACCTTATGCAAACCACCCCCCACCACCACCCCCGGGGGTTGCTCGCCTTTCCACCCCTTCCTCAGCCACAGGTTGCCGTGCCCGATGCCCACCCTTGCCACCCCTTCGCAGGAAACCATGGCATTTGCTTCATCCCCCAAAGCCCTGAGCTTCGTCCCCGGTTCCGTCCCCCCCCCGGCCTTAGGGAAGGGCTCTGCAGAAGGGGCATCGCTGCTGCCAGCTGGGGTCCGGTCTGGCAGCAGCCCCGGCGGCAGCACCTACCTCTCGCCGGCTCTGCCCCGACACGTGGGGGGGACCTTGCGCAGAGGCCGAGCGTCTTCAGCGCCGCGGGGGCCGCCGCCAAGGAGCACGTGCTCGCCTTCAAAAGCGACCCGGGGCGGGGGGGAAAGCTGGAAGATGAGAACGTCAGGGGCAGGCGGGATTTGAGACCCAGGAATTGCTTGGCTCGGTTTGCTCTGTACAAGGGTGGAGAATATCCCAGGGAGCGCTCAGCGCATGCCTTTCCCTGCAGTTGGAAATTGGTCACAGTGTGCATTGGCAGGGTTGGGGTTTTTTTAGTTGGGGTTTTTTTTTTTTTTTGGCTCTTTTTTTTTTTTATTTATTTTATTAGCGCTGTTCGTGCTGCGAAATGCACTCCCAGCTAGGTCAGGGCTGCGTTAGCTGTGGCTGGCAGATTAATTTCAGCATAATATCACTTCGCAGCTCTGTAAGCAAGGGCGCAGAAATCCTCAAAGCGCTGCCCAAGCCGATTCAATGGGAGGATCCAGGCCTGACGTTGTAAATTATCAACGGGAACTGGCAAAGTGCTGTTGTCCGCGTTTGTCCCTTTTCCCTATGGCTGTATTTAGGTCCCCGACCTGCCACGGCACATGCTTAACCTGGTGAAGTCAACAGACCCGGCCGCACGTATAAGGTTACACGAGCAATTTCGCTTGAGCTGGAGAGGAGGCAAGCAAAGGCAGAGCTTGCTGCAGGGGCTTGTCAGGTGGAACGGGTCAGAGTCCAGCCTTTGCCGTAAATCCCGGGCAAGGAAACTACAGACAGATGGCAATAGGCTCAAAAAGTTCTTCTGGTTAATGGAAGGAAATACCAGAGATGTCCTCACTGAGCAGGCAAGTCTTAGGCACCCGGGGGACCGAGCATGAAAATCACATTAAAAAAAAAACCCCAAATCCTAATATATTCAAGAAAGGAATGAATATTTAAAGCTCAACTGCCATACCTGAGACCTTAGGGAGTTCCCAGTTTTAAGGTGCGATGGGCCCAAAAGGATCAAACCCATTGCTGACAGTCTTTGAGGTGCCCTAAACTATTTATATGGTAACAGGCTGGGGCTGTATGGGGAGAAAAAAACCCCCCACAGTCTTGCCCCAAAAGCTCACTTTGGGCATACGTTACTTGTGGTGGAGGGAGAGCAGGTTTGTTGCACCGCTCCCTCGTGCTGGAGTTTCCCAGCTTGCAGGGGCTGTAGACCATCACCCGAGACCAAAAAGCAACGCAGAGGTGTTCGGGGTCTGCCGTGGGTCGGTGGGTACCGACCGCAGCTGGGGAGGGGGGGAAACAACCCCCACCCTCCCCACGGCACCGAAAGGGGCAGGTTGGGCTGCCTGGGGAGGCTGCAAGTGGCCAAGCGGCCGCAGGCATCAATGCTGACCCTGTGGCCGGGCAGCCTTGGACTTCGCCGCCACGAGTTTATGTTGGGCAAGGAAAGGAAACCCAGCCCCGTCCCCCGCTGCCACCCCGGGAGCACGAGGCTCTGCCGCTGGCACAGGTGGCCTCAGATCTGCTGAGGGTGGGCTGCTCCCCGGGGTGGGGGGACGGAGGAGGTGGGTAATTGGGGCTCGGACAGAGGGGGAGCGAAGCCCTTCTGACGTGTTTGGTGTTGCAACCCTGCCCTTATCTTCGTACAAAGAGTCCACCCGCTCCGCGCGCTCCTCTCCGAGCCCCCTTCTAAATCTGGGCTGCACTCATGCAGCCACCTTTTTGTTTTTAAGCCTCTTTTTTTTTTTTTTTTTTTTAAAAAAAAAAGCTTTTTATTTTTGTTTGTGTAATAGCCCCACAGCTGGCATAAGGTCCGTTCGTCAGGAGCCGTTGCGGCATGGGGCACAGGGCAGATGCGCTCCGGCACGTACTGAGCAAACCCCAGGAAGCTGCGGGGTGGGGGGGGATGGGGGGGGCCTCCGTCCTGCCAGACCTCTTGGGGGTCTCCTCTGGCCCCGTGCATTCCCACAGTAACCCTGTCAGCCTGTTCCTGCTCACAACCTTGGTCCTTTCCCGGCAGAAACCAGCACAGTCCCGCTGGGGTTAAGCCCAGAACCATACGGGAACCAGCAGAGCTACACCAGCCTCTGAGGATCTCACTGGGCATCTGCTCAGTTGCCAACTAGAAAATATATATTTTTGGCAGTTGCAACCTTTCCCTGAGGACTTTTGAGTCTTTCACGTGCAAGGCAGCCACCATGCCAGCTCATCCCTCCCTCCTCCTCTCTTCTCTTGGGCTTAGCAGCCCAAATCCTGATGAATTTGTGACGGGAGCTGCTCTCCAGGGTCTCCCATACCTCCTTCCCACAGCTCTGCCTGAGCACCACTAGAATAAGCAGATATTTTGCGGCTCGTGGCTTCGTTGTGGCCGTGAGGGCACACCTCCCACGTGCGCCACGAGGATGCGCACGCCACCGCCCAAGCCAACAGCTTCAACCCTTTCAAGTAACGCAGGGTGGCCGGTGCTGTGCAGCGTGGCAGGAGGTGACCTCCCCGGGGCACACGTGTGTGCACGGCCAGTTCAGGCGTGACCTCTAACACGCTTTCACGAGTCTCTCGTGTCCCTCCTGGCCTGGTACAGCACAAAGAAATGAGCTCACTTGCTCAAGGTGACGGGGCAAGCCCATGCCAGCAAGCCCAGGAGTGTCACCCTGGGGTCGCCAGCACCAGTCCAGCAATTAATTAGGAGTCGTCCCCGCGCTAATTGCGGCCTTGGAGGCACAAGCCTGTCGCGGAGATGCAGAGCCCCGTTGCTGCTGGGGACAGCTTCATATTCCTGATTTGACAGCGCCACCTCGTGAGGTGGCCCCGCTCCTGGGAACCCTGTGGGGTGCGGGCAGCCATCCTGCCTCCCCGCTGCCTGCACCCACCGCTGCCTGCACCCACCGCGGCTCCAGGGAGGCGGCACACCGTTAAGCGTGTTTTCAATCTACCCTGTGACCACGCAGGTGACAGTACGATGACAGGGACAGAAGGGGACATGACACTCAAACGCAACGCCACTGCATTTTGTTGATGGCCCAGAATGAGAAATCTCAGGGCTTCTTAAAAACACCGGGTTGGCAGCGTCCATCCCGCAGCCCCCACCTCAGGCAAGCGCAGGAAAGGTGTCCAGCGCAGGAGAGGCCATAAAACCCTTCCCACGCCTGCCAAGACCGCAGAGCAGACCCACCTCCCTGCTATGGGGCACATCAGAGACCCCAGGCACGACGGTGCCCAAAACCTGGAGGGCACTAGCAGTCCTGCCAGGTCTGACACCACAGGGGGGGTCAAATACCCACCTGGGGAGCAGAGTCCTCCTCCTGTGCAGGAAACAGGTCACCGCTACTGCAAGAGGGATGTGCTTCTTTCTTTCTTCCTTTCTTCTCTTCCCGCTGGAGGGTCTCCAAGGTTGGGTCTCAGTCCCAAATCTGAGGAAGGAGGACAGCTAATAAGGACCCTGGGGTTGCTCTCTCTGGCGCAGCTGTGGCGGGGGTCTCCTGTGAAATTTCCGTCACCACCTGAACAGACGCGCTGACAGCAACCGCGCAAGGTACTGAGGTGCTACCAAGAACCTGGTTTGGAGGCAAGAAGTTTGCCCAAGTGAGGAGAGGGGAAGGGTTTCATTTCAGGACTGCCCAAGCGTGTTTGCAGGGCTGGTGATTGGAAAATAGCATTTCCCCGAAGGACAGCAGAGAGGGAGGTGCTGAGAGCCCTGTGATCCCTGAGAGCCCTGGCACCCCCAAGGACCAGGACAAGCGTGTCACAAGCAGCGTAGCACTCTGGAACACATCACTGGAACACGGCAGCACGATGGCCACCGGTGAGTTACCTTTCCTGGTGGCTTCAGCCCCTCTAAGCACATCCCAAAGGGGACAGCAGGGAAAAAGCAACATTAGCCTTCTGAAATGGGGGTGACACAGCTGTGCCTTCACACAAGTGGACATTTCCAAGGGCATCCACCCATCCGCAGGCTGATGCCATCCCACCCCCTTGCATCCAGGCATGAATAAAACTTCACAGCAAGCTCCTGGGAGGATGGGATGGGTGTCTTCAGTGAATGTCACTCTACCCAGAGCCACAACCTGCCCCCATCCTGATGGTGCCTACTAATTTTGGGGGGATTTGCTACCAGAACCTGAGCAAGAGAACTCAGAGGGCAGTGGGGCTGGAGCAGCAGCACCGGGGCACAACACACAGTTCCTCTCCATGCTAGCAGGGTTATACCTGGTGTCGAGGGAAGGTGAAGGGGCAGAGCACCTCCTTTCTCCTGCCCTGCGGATACCATCGCATTTGTGCCCAGCCTCCACAAACCGTGTCCCTTTGCTGTTTAGGAAGCTGCCGTTTGAACTTTCAGGCTCCTGTTACAGCTGAACCTGGTGCCGCCCACCCACAGCGTGCAGGTGCGCTGCGACCCGAATCTCATGCACTGTCCCAAGTCCAAATCCTCCTGCTCATGCACAGGACAAGCCCATACGGCACATCCCCTAGAGCTGTTCTGTTCCAGCCCCGTCAAAACTCATCCTTTGGTTTGCATTTATGTCACACTTGGCAACACAAAGCCCAGGTAACTTTCTTTTCTCCCCCTTGTAGCAACCATCGCCTCCACGGACATGGGGCTTTTGCTGAGAGATGATCTTTTTGTCGACTTTTTCAACACATTTCTGAACCTTCCCGTAAGTCCGCTCTGCACCATAAAGCTTGGAACCTTTCTGAGCTCTTCTCAGGTGAACTTTTTCAGCTTCTGTGGTGTTAAAGGCCCCAGGAAAATTGGGAATACAACACATTCAGGCTGGAAAATGAGGGAAACCTGAGGAGCTCAGTTTGGAATAGAGGTTTGAAAGGCAAGATGATTCCCTTCTCTGTAGAGAGGACTAACTAGAAAAAAAAAAACAAACAGCTAAAACCAGATAAAAACAGCTGGGCTCTGGGCTCCCCTGCCACCCTCCATCTCTTTCAGCTCTCCCCCTTCCTTTCAATACAGGTTTTTGGCCAGACACCCATTTACATCAGCAGCGTGGGCCGATGGGACCTCTGGCCAGAGCTGCCCAGCCACCTGGTGAGAAAATGCCCCTTGCAAGGAGGGTGAGGAGGAAGGGCGCAGGGCAGGGGAGGGAAGGAGCCAGTTGCTCATTGCCAAGGCCACGGTCTCTGACTCTCCTGTCCCTGCAGCTGGGATATTATTTCAAACCCAAGTGTCATTTTGCTTTTAAGCCCTGGGAGGAGCACAGGCCATTTAAAGTCCTGGTACAGCTTTTGGGGTCCATCCAGCCCTTGGTAAACATCGACAGCTGGAGTTAAGGAGAGCGCATTGTGGTGGCAGAGGAGGACGGGAAACATCAGCCCCTTGTGTCCTGCGTTCCTCCTGAATTCACCAGGAGCAAAGTCCTGTTGATCCTCAAGCTGGCACAGCCTTCCCCACGGACGTCCTCCCTTCCCCACAGCCATGAGCACTGTTTGCGGCGCTCGGATCCCGGAGAAAAAGGGAACCTACTCCTCTCGGCGCTGCCACAGAAAGCTGCCGTGCCTTCCCGCCTGGGCTCCGGGGGAAGCAGGCAGGCTGCGAGGAGAGGAGCCTCGCAGGCAGCCACGCAGCGCTGGCTCTCTCAGCTTTGCGGGCAGAGCCCACGGGGATGCAGGCAGGGGCTACAGCTCGAGCATCCCCCCTTCTTTCTCGGCACGGGGATGGCTTGCACCACCGTCTCGCAACACGGCGCCTTCCCTGCCTCCTTCCCCCATAGCAGGGACCCGTTACTCACCCTAATTCCCAGGCAAGAGACGGCTCCTCGCTCACAGCCTAATCCTCTCCTCGGGCGCGGGGGTTGCACCGCAGGATCCCAGCCCCCCGGCTTTACTGGCTTGGCTGGAAAAGCACCGCCTGCCTCACTTCTGCAAATCCAGCCTGTGCCTCCACCTCGTCCTCTGCCAGAAGCTCCTGGGTTTCATTCGGTCGGGGGAAGCAGGTGAGTCATCGCGGCACAGAGGAAATCGGAGGGGCTTCGCCGGCGCAGCAGGGCTTCCTCTCGCCGGGGCTGTCACCCCATGGTGCCTGCCCAGTGGGTTCTGCCCCGGGTTAAAAAAAAAGGCATTGCACCTCCTATTTTTAAGGGGTGCAGCAGATCCAGGGCTTTCCATGGGAGGAGTGGGGCTTCACCCCTCAGCACTGTCAGTGCAGGCTCGCTGCCTCCATGGAGCTGAGCTGAAATAGCTGCTTGGCAGGGTTTCGCATGCAGTTCATGGCTGGAGCAGGGATGAAGAGCATCCTCGGGCATGGGAAACGGGGGTCCTGGTGTTTCAGGTTTGCTGCTGTGCAGGGTGCCCAGGGCTCTCGCAGTGTATTGCGATGTGCTCCTCGTCTGATGCACCCTACGCTGGGAAAACAGGCCTATGCCGTGGTGTCTCCTACCAGCCGCAAGTCTGAATCATGCTCAGTTTACCCCCAAGACGAGCCATCTCAGGCCAGCCAACTGCTTTGTCAGCCTGCATGTCAACGCGGGGGAAGGCCACTGGAAAGAAAGCTACAGCAGCAGGGATGCAGATTTTCGTTTCGGAAAAATAAGCAATTCATCGAGGCTTGGCTCCAGTGCCGTTTCTGAATGCATGGCTGCCTCTTCTCCAGTGGGGTTGAACCTCAAGCTGAAGGAGATTGAGGGCAAAGCCCCAAACACAGGCAAAAATGATGGATGTTTGCAAGGGGAAGAGGCACAACAGCCGGGCAAGACTATCCTCGATGTGAGTGGGTTGTACTGCGTCCCTGCAAACACCACACGTGCATCCCACAACCTGTCCGAAACTCCCATTTCAGTGCAATTTGCTGGTCTCCTGCCCTCCGGCAGCCTGTGTCAGGGCTGCTGGGGGATGGCGGTGGGCTCTGGAGGGCTTTCTTGGGGGCTGCTGCTGCATGCCCCCCTCCAATGCCCTGCTCTGCGCTCCCTCTCTGACAGCAAAACTGCTGAACTGGCACAGCGCTGACCGGTGGCTGCTGGAGAAGTGCATCAGCGGGAGCCAGGGCATGTGGCACTTTCGGGCCTTCATCCAAGGAATGGCAGGTGGGCACGGGGCGCTCCGCAAGCCCCTTCTCAGCCAGGCACAGGCGAGATGCCCGGCGGGACACTGGCATGGAGCTGGGGGCGCAGGTAAGCACCGGTGGGACAGGAGACACTGCGATCCCAGGCATGGCTTTGGAAGATGAGCCAGCAGCAGAGCCCCAGCAAGGGTGCTGCACGCCAGGGGCATGCATAACCCTGGCTCTTCTCTACGCTGTTCCCTCGGCTCATCCAGGTGATCTTTCCCACTTTCCTTTTTTTTAAAAAAAAAAAACAGGCTGCTTCGTTTATCAGCAGGGCTTTCAGGGGCTCCCTCCAACTCCCATCCCTTGTCCGATCCATAGGGGAAGAACTGATCAACTTCTGGCTCACCACCGAAAGGCTCCTGGGGCTTGACGAGTCAGACGTGAGGCAGAGGGACCTCTACCTGTCCTTGCTCCACAGGCTGGAAGCCACTCACCTGCGTGAAGGCTCCAGCGTCGTCACTCTCTGCAGGAGCATCGTTGGTAAGAACACGGGACCTGAGGACAAGCGGTGCCCTTCCAGGGAGGTGGCCATCCCTGGATGCTCCCAGGGAGATGGGATACCATCACCATCTTTGTTTGGCCGGGGAACAGTCTGCACGGAGCTATCTCCCCATCGTAATTCCCTGCATCCACTTCAGGATCACTGCCGAAAGCCAGGCACATTCAACCCGTCAGCACCAGGAGGGAGATCCTAAGCAAGATGCAGGAACAGGCCCTCTTTATGATTCAGAGTTACTGGCTCCCTAAATTCTTCATCCACTGCAAGAAGGGCATGGAGGATGAGAAATCGTGCTGGCCTCTGCTGCAGGAATATCGGGAGCGTCTATTGCGGGCCAGCTGGCGGGAGCCCTCAAGCTTTACAGAGAACGTCTTCACGATGCATATCAAAAGGAGCCGGGCTTTCTCGGGGCCCTACTGCAGCAAGAAGGCCAAAGCGGAGATCTGGACTCTGGTCAAGCAGGAAGGAGACACCCAAGAAATGAAGATGCCCATTTTTCAGGTGCAACCAGAAAGGCAGTCAGGGCCAGGTGGGAGCACAAAGGAATCACGTCTGGATAAGGATGCTTTGGGACCAGTTCCTCAGCTATCAGAGCATACTGCAAACGCTGCCTTTAGAGGCAAAGGAAGAGGAACCTCTCCCAAAAGACCTAGACCCAACGCAGAAGACATCCGTGAAGAGAAAGTCCTCTCTAACCTGCATTCCTCCACACCCCTTGTCCAGCTGCCATCCCTGAAAATGCCGGTCAAGACCTTGAGTTTCCTTCCCTGGGCCCTTAGTGCTGAAAGCTGCGCGGGACGGCCCTTCAGGGACTTCTTGAAGCGCCAGGACCGGTCCATGGAGACTCTTCTCCTGGATCTCTGGCATGACCTGGAGGAATTTCTGCCTGTGGTGCTGGACCCCAACAGAGAAAACAGTTTCTGCCTGCGTCATTTGATCGGGGAGAAGATATGCAAGACCTACCTGGAGGAGGGCACCATTCAGCAACTTCCCCTGGAGACCAGGACTCTCAGGAGCTTGCGGGACCATCTGGTGTCTGGAGAATTTTCCCCCCGCATATTCAGAGCCCAGAAGGAGATTTGCAAGGTACAGAGAGGCGTTGGCAGTGGTCAGGCTGGGAGGTACAGCCGGCATTGGCACCCCTAGACTGGTGGGAGGGCTGTGGGCCTATTGAAAAAGGGAGATATTTGAAAAATGAAGATGAAAAAAGATTAGGAAAGGAAAAAACAGTCACAAGCCACCTTGCCCTGCAACCAGCGACCAGGATGTGCCAAGGCCAGTGGAGAGGAGCATCCTCACCAGTTTGCCGGGTCGCGGAGCAGAGGCAAGCAGTCATTTAGCAGCTGATGACCTCAGTCATTAGATGCCAAGGGATGGATGGCAGGGCAGCGGCTCTTCTTCTGCATCCGAGTCAGTGGTTCCAGCACAACACAAGTAAAATACATTTACAACCCAAGCACTTCTGGGCAGCCTCTGAGCAGCCTAATGGACGACCTGGGTGTACAGCTACTGGCAGAGCTGTCCTGGGCATCTCAACGAGGTGTCACCTGCTCTCAGCGACACTGCTGTGACCTCGGGGTATGGTGGGGCTGGAGCACAGCCTGAGGACAATCCGCCTTTGCTCCTCCTCAGGTGCTCTGCTGCTCCTATGAGGAATTTCTGGCTGACGACGACAAGACGTTCCTCCAGTTTGTGGTAAAGGGGACGCACAGGGGACACGGGCATCTTTGCAGGGCGTGCAGGCACCAGTAGGGATGTGAAAAGTTGGAGGGGGGGACGGGGGGTGAAGCCCAGCATTTGCACCAATGGTCCAGCATCCCAGTGCATCCCCCTGGCCAACGCTGCCCCAGGGCGATACGGCAGAGCATTCCCCGCTCCAGCTGCCCGGAGCAATGATCCTCAGCTCTTCCACCGCAGCATCCCTTAAGTCGGCAGCGCTGCAGGCACACCCTGCGAGACCTCCCCTGAGACGGGCCACGACCCGGCCCAAAAGCAAGATTTAAAAGCAGTATTCCAGGGTAGGCGGGGATGAGACCAGCAGCAGGCAGTGCACCGGGTGACTGCCTCACGGGCAAAACGTTTCTTGGAATTAGCTCTCCCCCTTTTTTCCTTGCCCACAGCGAATCCTGCTATTTATGTGACTCACACGCAGATGTGCGTGCGGATGTCCCCGTCCCCGCACAAGCGCCCGGCCAGCGCGCGGAGGGGAAGAGGGCATGCAGCCTTTTAGCCTATGATTCAACCGCCCTCAAGTTTTCCACATATTTTTTCCGCTGTGTGAAGGGATGATTTAAGAAAGCAGAGTCATACAAGCCCTCGTCTTCCCAGACTATTATCCCTCCTGGCAGCAGAAATCCCGCTAATACCTCAGACTTATTAACACCCCAAATGCGTTATACCACCCTTATACCAGGAAACCTCCTCCCAGTCCGAAGCCCTGAGCATCCCACCTGCTCGGGTCTCTGCAGGCAGTTTTGCTCGCTGCAGACAGCGTTCTTCAAACAAACCGCGAGGCCTTTCCCCAAACTGCAGTGTAAAAATCTGCAAGCCGATCCTAGAAATGGTGAGGAGAAACTGTCAGGGCTGGTGCCCCCCGGAGACCTGGCTCACAGAGATGCCAGCATCTCAGTCAGCGGGAGCTGAGCATTTTGGAAAAGTCAGCTGGCAGCTCCTGACCCTGATTCATTAAGCGCTCTTGGTTGTAAGTTAATTAGCCGCCCAGGTTTTTAAGCATCTCTTGTCAAGGAAATTACCCCCTCGGAGCACAGACCTGGTCTGGGAGCACAATTAGCACTTCAGCAGGTGTCGAGGCCGTGCTCTCCGTGGGCACCATCCCCGAAGCCAAGCTTTTCCCTGGTCTTGCTGCAGGGATGTCACAGGGGCACTGCTCGGGGGCTTAGCGGGGTTATTTCTGGTGCTTGCTCTCAGCAGCCCGTATCTCGGTCAGAAACCAGCTGCTCTGCCCCTGCTGCTTGGCCAGCCGTGCAAGCTCCAGCCGGCGGGGAGGGACAAAGCCTGCGGGAGGGTGGGTGTCAGCCAGGGGCGAGGGAGGCACAGCCAGTCCCAGGGAAAGCAGCCATCCAAAAAGGCACGGGAGGTTACCTGGCTGCCGGGGACACCTTCAGGGTTTTTTTCAGCCCTCCTGGGTGGATGTCGGCATCTTCAGGAAAGCTGCTGCCTTTGCCGGCAAGCCGTTGTCTGGACCTCCTGGAGGTCCTGCTGCATGTCCCCCCTACCTCCCAGCTGCAGGCAGATGTGAGCCAGCTTTAAACAGCTGCACGGGTAGGTTTAAGGTCTATGCTGAGCTTCGTGCTCACATAGATTTCTTCCTAGAGGGATTGAGGCTAAAGCAGAGAGCTGTCTTGGGTGGGCTTGTACTCCAAGGCACAGTAAAACATGCAGCTACTCCCTCGGGCACAGTGTGGGAGCAGCTCCTCGGATGGGGTACGTGCTCTGTGCCACCACCCTCTGCTTTTCTCGCTGTAGTGTCCGCGGAGCGATGTCCCGATGCCCGAGATGCAAGGCCAGGCTGTTGGGAAAGATGAACGTTTCCTCCTGTCCCAGCGGATAAACACATCCTTGAAGCTGAGCCAGGCCTTGCACGGCACGAGGAATTTTGAAGGTCTCTCCTCTGAGCACTGGCGATTAATTGCCGCTCGGGACCTCCGGAAAGGGGACTCCATCCAGGCAGAGGTGGAACCTCTCCTGTGCAGGACTGGTAAGAGGAGGCTCTGAATTTCTGCCAGGGCTCACGTTGGCCCGGTGTGATGAAGCATATTTTGTGCCCCTGTGGTGATCACTGCCCCCAACACACAGGCTTTGGTGCGTTGCCGTATTGCTGGCAGCACATGAGCATCATGGAGTGGGCTGGGACACAGTATCTAGGAGCCATCAGCTGTAATCCAGGCTTCGGCAGCGGCCTATGGGACAAATTCCCTCCTGCCGGTACCAGAGGCCCCAAATGCCACCTCCCTGCACTGGCCTCGGTCACCAGAGGCTGCAGCAAAGTAACTGAAACCCAAAGCCAGTGACAGCCAGCGTCACTCCACTTCTACACCTTGACCTTCTCCTGTGGATGCTGGGGCTGGCCACGCCAGTGTAACACCTAACGTTTGTCTTCTCATCATCTTTTGAGAATGTCATAAAATCTCAGGGCACCTGCCAATGCACTGAGAGTGACAGCAGTCACCAGTAGCAACCCTGAGGTAGGTAGAACCCTCAGGCCTCAGAAATGCAGTGTCACGGGTAGATCATGGGAACAGGACAGAGAAGGGGAAAGGAAAGCCAAGTAGTGATCACAATACAGCACTTGGAGTGAGCACTGTCGTAGACAGGAGGAAAGAACTTTGGATCTCTCCCCTCTTCTCTATCAGATGCAGACTCCCAGAAGATGATATCCAATGAGCTGGCTGTGGATAGCCCAAACAAGGAAAATGAGCTTCCGCGTCCCAGAAGTCCGTCACTTGGTGAGTCCAGTCTGAGCAGGCTAGAAGTAGGGTGGGTTGCCAACCATCACGCCCTTGGAAGTGCTCCAGCATACCCTTAGGCGATTGGACGAGCAGGGGTCTTCTCTGCTTGCATCTCATCATTCCATACAACATGTCCAGAAGTAGAGAGAGGCCTAGCCACCCTTGAAAGGCGTGTGTTTCGGAGTGTTAATCCAGTCAGAGAGGGTGGAAGTGGGAGGGCTTCTCTGAAGCAGATACAGGAGTGGTCAAACCACGCAGTGGCAAAGAGTTCCCCCATGTCTCCTGAGCTGGGCTCACCGTGCAGACATCAACATGGTAGCTCGGGAGAAGCCTGGGCTTCTTTGGGGTCCTCTACCCCGCGGACAGCTGTGAGCGGGCTCTGACTGTCACCTGAGGAAGGGACCAACCATGTTCTGTCCCCGCAGCCGCCGAACACAAGAGCACAAAGAAGGCGGCTCTTTCTGCGAGAAAAAACAGATCGAGCAAGACGAAGTCCATCACTGTTGGAGTAGAGAAACCATCTAGAAGACCCAGGTCTGGCACCTTGCAGCACAGGGCTTTGCTGTTTTTTGCTACTTCCACTCTTTCAGGAGGCAGATATTTCTTCGTGCTTTTATGTAGTGCCACTGGTCCCTCCTTCATCACTGGGGCCTCTCAGATGTAGGCATGGGTGGCCTGGGGAGTCTGTGACCACACATAAATTTCTGTCCTCACTGACTGTGTGAATGTCCACATGGCTTATGTCTCACCTCCTGGGAATACTTCAGGCAAGGGCCCTCACAGCTCCATGTTGGGATATAAATGGTAACCAGGACAGAAGTCCTGAGTAGGTGCCACTCTTACTGTTTATTGTGAAAGTCAGTCTAAGGAGCCACACTTAGACAAAGACAACATCTGACCCAGTCCACTGATTTTCAAATAAGGGTTTGCTAACCTCAGAAATTACCTAAAAATCCAGTCCGTTCCCAGCTCTGGTTTTCCAAAGCTCTGCTGAATCTTTACAGTGTGGCTGCCCTCTGGCTTTATGTCTGTCGATTGTTTCCTGATCTACCAGTTGCAAGTGGCAAGGGTTTTTCACTCCAGAACACCCTCTCCATGGCCAAACCCATGAAGTTCTCTGCCATCTGGTGAGAAATTATTGCTCATTCTCAGCAAGTGCCAGAGGGGAGCACAACCACCTCCTCCCACCAGTCCTTCCAGGTGCCCCATCCTTACCTGTCTCGCTCCCCTGGTCTCTGCAGGGCTTCCTTGCTCCATTTGCAGGTTCTCAGGTCCCCAGCACAGACCCAAAGTCCTGCCTCCTCCTTGACTCCCTGAATGAAGCCTCCTCTTCAGGCTGAGAACAGTTCCTTTGGATATCTGACAGGTTAGGCAGATGCACCCATAGCGGAAAAGAAACAGCACGTCAGGAGAATCCCCACCTGGAATCCCAGTGGCTCAGTGGATGGAGGTTGTGCTCCACCAGTACTTTCGCTGACCCATCTGTCTCACAGATCCACACGCACCACTCATCCACGTGTTTCTAGCTCTTCTTCAGGCGTCTCTTGTTTGAGAGCAAGCACAGAGGTCCTGGCTGTTTTCCAGGTCACTGGTGGCACAGAGATCACATCTCCTGGTGTCTCCTCCTCTACAGGCACTTCGTGAAAGTACTGCACAACCCTGCCCACCTGCAGTTCTTCAAGCAGTTCCTCGAGGAGCGCAACGCAGATGAACCACTGCGTTTCTGGATGGCTGTGGAGAAGCTAGCCTCAGAGACCAATCCCAAAACAAAGAGCTCCCTCATTAACAGCATTGTCAGAAATTATTTCCATGCTGAAATCCCAGCTGGTAGGTTCCCCCCACCCCCCCCCCTTCATTTTACTCCATTTGTGATGGAAGCCTCTTTTCCCCCCGAGCTGAATGCTGGTTGCAAATTTCATATCGTCTTGCAGGGACCTGCCAATTCTCCTTTCCCGTCCAGTGGAGTATTTATTTGCTGAGGCCTTCCACTGACACTTGCATTTCTAGGAAGGTGGCCTACTTCTTTGGCAGCATTTACTGACCAAGGCCTGCAACATGCAGTGGCAGGAATAGCTCTTCCCTATTTTGTCTCCTTTAGATGCTCTTGGAGTCACAGCTTCACTCCCAAAGTATGCAATTAGCACAGTATAGAAAGGAAAAGAGACGAGACAACCAAATTCAGCAAACAGCAGGCAGGGCAGGCAGAGATGGGGCGGGATGCCACTTGCAG